>NC_051046.1:16772946-17372946 GCF_904848185.1 Acanthopagrus latus
CTGACTCCATCTTATATATTGCTTGCTTCAGTGTTGACATTTAGCAGATGCTTCTGGTTTAATCATTGAGTTGACTTATTCAGGGTTATATGTTTAATGTTTAACTTGGTGGTAAAGCAATTAGTCAGTAGTAGGTCAGTAGCGAGAAAAAAATACAAATGAAGTTTCTAAGTTATAAGACAAGTCCTCTCTTATTAAGCTTTGCTGAGAAGTGTATGACAACGCAAAATAACATAAAGTCATAACTTTCAGCAGAAGTTAGCTGCTGCTAGATGATTATATACAGAAAATATGGTTGTTAAGTAAAATAAGCCACTAGTAACTTGCTGTCACATAAAAACATATGCACGGCTGACTCTGCATCTTGAGAAGTTTATGTGGATTATAAACATATAGCATTTGATAGAAGTTATTTCTAAACATTCTTGCTGTGAGAGATCCCCTCTTCACAAACTTCATATGCATTACACCCTCCAAATGTTAAGAGTGGAACAACTGTCATTATCAGAAGATTTAAGAAAGAGTATTTCTAATTTTTGCACCTTAGTTGAACATTGCTCCTCTACAAGCTGTAAACATTTCAAAGAAATCCCTGGCACAGCATTCACTAAAATCTTCTCTTCTTGCATCAACTTTCATGACAAGGGCAAATTTTAGAGAGAAATGAACACCCCGAGCAAAGACAATGAGTTCCTATCAACAGCAGATAAGGAGAGGTGAACAGAGGATAAGGGAGGGATGACAGGAAAGATAGAAGAGTGTCATGATTGCAAAGTATAGAATAATGCCCTCTGTAAAGTTTGCTCTTGTTAGCTCCCTGCTCCAGGCTGATTGTAGCAGATCTCTGAGGACCTGAATAAGACTAAATATGTGATAAGAACCTGTGAGGGATCCTCTGAGGAAGAGATTAGGAGAGAGAGAAAAAAGAGGCAGAAGGAGAGATAAGGAGAAAGAAGAGTCTTTATCTCCCATCTGTTGTCTTCACACTAGACTGCAGGATATGCAAAGATGTGACAATAAATCGATTAGTTGTCAACTATTAAATTAACTGTCAACTATTTAAATGTGAATATTTTCCAGTGTCCTTACTTCTCAATGAAATTTACAGCCCAAACCACTTACTGATTAATCGATGAAATAATCAACACATCAAGCCACACTGAAAATAATCATTAGTTGCAGTTCCATTGCTATCCAAGTGCAGGGAAAAGGGGAATCAAATGTATAGTGGTATGGTGCACACATCTTTTAAAAACTAGACAAAGCAAATCCCAGAGAAGCATGTGTGGCAAAAAGGGTGATATTTCTGAAACCCAACCATGGTACAGGGATCGGTTCCACTATTTCAACATGCAAATGAAGCATTCTGGTGCATTCTGAGATGTCAAAGATAGGAAAAGATACAGGTTGTTCATTACAGCTGTGTTGGGCACCTTTCAAAAAGGTAAAAAAAAAAAAAAGTTAGCTATGGCATAACCCCTGCCAACGCATCCACAGCACAGAACAAATTTCTAAGCAAGCTCAGTTGAATTGCGTCCAATAGGATCATTTAATTTTTCTTTTTGACCTGTTCCATAAAATCAAGCGCATGCTGTCTGTTTTCCATAGTCATTGATAGTTACTCCATAAGTTGGAGAGGGAAATTCAGGTGACAACAAAAATGGTGAGACTCCATGTCAAAGTCGTTATTTTATCTGGTGAATACTTTTTAAGAGACATGGCTACCTTGAAGTCGAATACTTCAACTATCATCATGACTGCTGTAGATGACTGAGTCATCACAAAGCACAGCATGAGATCAAAATCCATCAGCACTGCTCCCAATGCATAGAAATGAAGTCATTAGAACTGTGAGTGAAGGCAATCCCTGCTGCATGTTATAGCCTTGTGTCGCTCAGTTCTATTTATAGGACGTCAGGACAAAATTAGCCCTTTGATGTGTAATTCGTAATATTCACCGGGTACCATATAATGAGGGAAGTCACTGGTATCTATGCTTTGGATCACCATGAAAGCAAGATTTGAGCAGCACTGTATATCTAATTCAAAAATGTTGTATGTAAGATGAAACAGGTTTCTAGATAACAGGGCTTGCTAAAGCAAAGTTTGTAAGGGAAGATGCTGCAGATAATTTTAAATATTATACGTGCTTCAGGTCTCACAAACAGTGAGAAAATCTAAAGATCTGAGACACTTCTATTTCCACAAAGAAATTGGGTGTTAAACACTCACTGGTTCTAGAAACAGCTGTGAAGTAAAAAAAAAAAAAAAACACACCTTTTCTCCCCCTATACTTTTGAATACACGAAAAAAAAATATTTTTTTCCAAAATTACTTTAGTGTCAGTGATTAGATTTGCCGCTCAGGAGAAAACAGGTTGACATAGTGCACTGCAGTAAAAGTCGAAACTAAGCATTATTTTCACTGTTAATTAAACTTGTTGATTATCTATTTAATTAGTTGTTTGGTCTATACAATGTAGGAAAATAGTTTCGACCTTTTGATTTAAAAAGCCACTTAACTTATTTAAGCGTTTATTACAATGGTTACCATAAACATAACCGAGCTCCAGAGTACTGTGCCCCCTTTCTTTTCTTTTTTTTTTTTTTAATCAATAATCATTCTCAATCGAGAATAGATTCTGAATCAAAATGTGATATAAACCAGAATCTATTCTATGGGGTTAGGTTTTTATACTTGGAATGTAAATCTGAAGCATTATTATCACAACTTCAGACACAATTAAAATTCTATTTTCGATAACTTATAAAAGCCTCTGTAGACATGCTTGTTTGCTTTGCTCTGGCCTGAGGTGGTGCACTCTGATGCTCGCACATGTATGCCAGTCTTCTGAGAAATATTTAAACTCAACCAGGATCGCATTCCATCAACAGCTGAGGTTTTCAGAGACATGCACCAACAGGACACCACAATACAGCCAGAACCAAGGATCAGGCGCTGAAGGCTTTCAGAGCCATATCACTTTGCAACCTGACAGTGTTTAGGGATTCATCACAATGTAGCTCTGGACTGCTGCAAATTTTATCCTTTGAAATGTCATGATAAGCTTAAACCAGTGCATTCTGTCATGTTACATGAGACCAACGTATTTTGGAATGTGAATGTGACTGTTTTATAAACAGGAACCTGAATTTTGGCTGTGGTTTTAGGCTAATTAGGTTTTTCCAACAGAGATGAGAGACAGGTAGACCAATTGTTTAGTGCTGACCCAATAATCTGACAAAATAAAAAATGAAGGTCTTCCTACCAAGTCACGTTTCATACGACATTACTGGCTGATTTTGTGTCACAATAGAAGAAGAAATAAGGCTGTAAAGGCAGCTGCTGCTGCAAATGCAGCACAGAACTGCAACTAATGATCCATACACAGATTTAACTTCCTTGAGCAATAGAACAATATCAGATTAGCAGAATGCAACTGTGTGTAGCCTGCAGACAAGATGAAAAAGATCATCTCAAGAATTTATCTGGAAATTACCCACACTGGCACGCTGAAAAATATGATGACGTGATACATTAACTGCTTTCGGACTTTTCTTTAGTTTAGCAGAAGCTGACTGCACATCCAATAGCCTTCACATTGTTCAAATATCTGTAATGTCCTTAAAAATTAAATGGCACTAACGTTTTTGAAGATTAATTATTATTCTCAGTGTAATTTTTCCTGTTACATGATCATTCTAACTTGTTCCTCTCTGATTCTTGAGGTGTAAGCTTCTTGACTATTTCAACTTAGGCCAGGAGTGGATGGGGAAACAGAGGTGAGGATGAAGCAAGTGTGAAGTGTTAAGGGCGAGTTTACATAAAAGGACAGATTATGTGGCCACAATCATGCATCCGAACGAACTAAACTCCTATTTAGGTCTTGGATGGTTTGAAATAACTTCGCAATGTCTCTGTATATATCGGTCATAACTACAAGAAACTCCAGCACTAGATATTACACTCCAATGGTGATCTACCTTATTTTGTACTTAGTTTATTTTTCACCTAGATGGGATATTAAGAGAGATATGATATTTCTGGTCGATTTCTATCCCTGTCCCACTTTTTTCTCTCCTAAAATAGTTTCCACTTTTTCCTGTCCCCCTGCCAAGCTCTCTATAATCTAATTTAATTTTGGCCATTTGGCATCCAAAGACAGATTTGGCTTCTGGCAAGGGGTAACACAAAAAGTTTCCAAAGAAAAGGGACAGACTATCAATCCATGGACAGAAAGTTATTACCTTTTGACACTGCAAGGGAACAATCATAATCTTAGCTTTTGTCAATATAACAAAAGTAGTTCACAGTCCATTTTTCTTTTTTTTTTTTCAGCTAAGTCTTCACCCCCCTCATAAAACAAAGGCATTCTTTTTCTCAAGGTTCCACGGGAATATGTGGCCCTGCAGCCTTTTTCATTGTTTTAAAGTTAAAAATATGTGTCATATTCATTTAAATACTGCATCCAGCTAATTACTTAAATATGAAAACATCACAGACTGCTGCAGTTACTGGCCTCAGAATAGTAGACCTCTATCTTTCACATAATTGAACTCAAATGCATGTTGGGAAATCAAGATTTAGTTTATTCTCACGCTGAGTGAGCCATGATCGGGTTATACAAGACATCTTTGGCAACAGAAAATGTTCTTTTGAATGACATCCGTAATCAGAATATCTTACATGCCAAGCTTTAAACCCTAATGAAAGTGATTGTGTAAAGTTATCCTCATGGCACAGAAGAAAAGGAACAAAGAAGGTAAAATTCTCCCCAAAAAATCCCAGGGTAATCATTCTGTCTTAATAATCTCATTCTTTCTCTGTGACACAGCTTCAGTATTAACATCTTGATGACATTACCAGCTCAAGTTCCCATCTGGTTTCGCCATCCATCTTTATTATATAAATAGCCAGTCATGTCACAATTGCTTGAACAGAATGACAATATGAAAAAGTGAATAATGAATAGAATTTACCTGACGTGATACTGTTTTGCAGTTCTTTAAGCCCAAAAATGATGTCCTTTGTTAGACTTGATCGCTCTATTTCCTTCATCTCCAATTTAGAGAAATTATGCATTGTAGTGCATTAAAGCCCTTCATGGACTCAGTGCCTGTACTGCATACAAAATTGAGCTTTAAAGTCAAATCAAACAACACCATCCTTTTCACCCCTAGCACTGAACAAACTCTGAGGAATATTGTGACAGAATAATAATGATGCATAATTTACTTTTACATCATCACAACCTTTGCAAAGTTCATGTCAAGTTTAATTTATAATCCAACAAACAGTGGCTGACTGATTGCTGCAACTTCACAGTAAAGCCTTTAATGAACTTGAGTGCTTGCTTAAAATGCAAATACACAAAACAACTTCAAAAGCAAGCGACAACCAAATCAAATCGACTTTGGTAAAGGTAAACTGAACTGTATGCATTTAGAACTCACAGACGTCAGTCTAATTTGTGTGCTTCAAATCTAAGGATAGACTTTGCTGTAGGTGAAAATATCGATAAAGATATCTGTTTTTTATATAATTTATGAGCCACTGTCTGATTCACTGGAATAAAAAGAAAGAACACATACAGAGACATCACCTTGGGGACCGACTGACCCTTCGAGGTGATCTGTTGCCACATATTGCCTTCTCCTCTAAAATCTCAAATTCCCAGGCTCTGGGTTGACTGCATTACATGCATACAGATAACACATTATTCAGAATAAGATGGGCCAAATTAGAGCGCAAATGATCAATAACAGAGCAGCAGTGCAGGGTGAGGGCCAAGGAGTGGACTCTCATAGATTGAGGGTACCAAATGTGCTGTATACCAAAGATGAAAGATTATCTATTCACTCAGTGGCCCCATTTTCATACTCATCCATAATGCAGGTGTATTGATGTTTTTCCTCCCTGCTAACTGACTGATTGGCTTGGATTATTTACCATGAAAGAAATATGTTCGTATGGAAAGTGGAAGTTCAGCATTAAGGGTATATCTTCTAGGTCAGTTTCAAACTTTATGTCCCCACCAATCTTAATTTTTGGGCAGAATACTCCAACTCAGCTATTGTATTTAGATTCTATACAACATTTACTAGAGTGAGCCTTCAAGACAACAGCTGCATAAAGTCATAAAGTTAATAAACTTAATATTTTCTTTTCTTACTCAAATTCTACAGAGATTGAAGCTTTCCATGAGATTGTTCTCTTAAACAAACACGAGAAATATTTAAGTGAACTGAAAAATTTCAGGACTCTCAAGTCAAACAGACTTGAGGAAAGATCTAACCATCTATCCTATAGATTTTCTGAAGTGCAACGCATGCAGCATTATGCAGTTATTGCAGGTCAAGGAACTATGAGGTGGCTACATCAGTGAAACAAGGGCACTTCTGAAACTTCAGAAGCAACAACAAATAAAAAGTTTTAAAAAAGCATCAGATGAACAGAATTAAAATGAAGGAAAAAATATACCATTATTAAAGATAGAAGTCTTTTTACTGTGCTCACAGGTTTAAAACAGGCATTCCTGTATTTTACAGAGAAACATGAATGATGTTAAGTCCTGACAGATGTCAGAATCCTGGTACAGAGGAAGGCATTCACCCCACCCTTCAAGTTTCAGAGAGCTGGCATGTAAACACAGCTGAAAAAACATGCAATAGGGGGTGGGATGAACAGGGTCTGGCCGGGTATAGAGGAGTCACAACAAGCCAAGAAAACATAATGCAGAGAAACAAAAATCTCCTCATTGAAAATATCCACCCAGATGACAATGTTCAGGAGTTGAGGAGAAGACCATGCAAGTTATCTTCTGGTAAACAATGTAGTTGACATGATATCATACACGCATTTGTAAGGAGCCCTTAGCCCTAGAGCTGGGCAATATAGCCAAAAAAGTGAGTCTCTGCAAAGCACAGCAAACTCGATTTACGATTTAATAGATTTTTTTACTTCTTAAAAATAAACTACAAATGACAAAGAAATTATTGAAAGCATTGCTTTTATTTTAATGCTTATTGTAAACAAAATTGCCCTGCATTTTAAACAGCGCACCTTTAAACTCAGCCTTTTTGATAAAATGCTTTTGTAAACATAAATCTTACATGTCAGATTGCATGTTTTTATAAAAACAGATCAGTTTCCCCATTGGGATTGATAAAGTGTCAACATAACTTTCATTAAATACTTTTTTGAAAAAAGTAAAATTTTCCAGTTTTTAGCATGTGGGTATCGATCTTCAGCGATATGCCATATGACTGCATCCATGATTAAATGATCAAATGATTCCGCTAATAGTGGCTGCTTTATAGCAGGTGTTTGTGGGCTGCCGTGGTCGCGTCACATCTAGTGGTAAACAAGTGTCCAACTGTGATGCAGGCATCTGTTTGAGATACGGAAATAAATGGGTTGGTCCGCTGCCTTCAGTTGCAACAGCCTTTAAACAAAATTTGCAGCAGACCATGGTTTGTTCGAGGTCTGACGCTACAGAACCAAGCTACTGACCTTTTCAGGTACAGACTCTTGGCTTGCTGCCATGTTGTTGTGTTTGTTTCTCTGTGGGGCGTAAATGCAGGGGGGAGGGCGGAGCCCACTATGAACTACGGGAGCCCATGGGGAGCGGCGGCAGAGCAAGGTAAAGAGAAAATTGACTTTCATTTTCTAAAATTGTCCTAAACCACAAACTCAAATTAATCAATTTTATCTATTTATCGCTCACCGTACTTAGCCCTCTTCACTAACACAAGATCATATACTTCTAGCCATCACATCCAGTTAGCTAGCCACAGGGTTGTCAATAAAGCTAGTGTAGCATTATACAGTATGTGTTTAAGTTCTACTTTCAGTTATAATGTGATTCTAATAGAAGCTAAATCACCTCATAAGTGACAGGATGAGAAATCGCTTGCAGGCAATATTCTGTCACTTCCATATCTGACCTGCACATCACCTCATATACTGGGGAACATCAGTCATGAGTTAGTCTATGTGTCTGTCCTGGTACAAAAGAAAGATCCTGTCTTCTGTCTATCAGTTTTTGGAGAATCTTCAGTCAAAACTTTGTTGTTTTCCAGCACAAGTTTTTATACCCTCTCAGTCTTTTAGAGCAGTCTTCTAAAACTTGCCAAAAGCTTTCAAAAACATAACTCTTGAAGGTCCCAAGAGTATAAGAGAGAGATTTCAGCTTGAATTCCACAGATTAAGCCCTGCAGGAGACCGATAGCAACATTTCTCAACAGTTACTAACAAGGTAAAGCAGATATCAGATTTGCAACTGCAAGTACACTATTATCAAGGTTATTAAATTTTGTCGAAATGGCCTCATAACACCAGCCTCTCAAAACAGTCTCATGGCTAATTAAATCCAAGCCAAGTACTGTACAAAAAAATAATGATAACCTCATAAAGAATGTTCTAAATCAACAATATGCCATTTATACTGTAATCAGAGCTCCTCTATCAGACATACTCAAACTACCTGGTTGTATAGAACAACTGTAAAGACAGTTTATGTTTTAGTGGTGAATTTACAGACAGAGCTGTGCTATCTGATATGAAAGCCAGTGGCATTACTCAATCACTCAATTGGAAAACAGTGGTATTTCTTTTAAAAATTTCCATTTTAACTTTTATATCAATTCTAAAGCATGAAATCTAATTTCTCACTCCACCTTCAAAGCACAAACTACACAGGGGGACAGAGGCTGAACAGCTGAAACCTCAGCTTGTTTGAAGAGCCAGGCAAGACAGGGTTGACTAAACAGTGAAACAATAGGTGGTCACACTAAAGAGCTTGGTGCAGATCAAGTTGAAAGTCTATGGCCAGACTAGAGGCCACTAAATCTCAAACACAGATTACATGACACCATCTGAGGTAACTAGATATATTTTCAAAAGTCAGGGAGTTCCCCCTTGTCTAGGGGTTGGCAGTGTCAAACAGAATCAAGTCATGTCCATGATAGATTCATTGTGCATTCTAATCAAGTTTTCTGCATCATCAACATGGGATAGTGCCACATTGCTTCCTTATGTACAAAGACAAAATGGCTAACCTATTCCATTAGATGTCAAGGCTATAACTGGATTTATCAACTTACTAACTAGTTTTCAGAATAACTTTGCTTTTGCTATAATTGTTGCTACTTTTGTTCTCACCAGAACCAATGACCAAGGACAGAGTAAGTTGACACATATTTTAGGGCTTCAGCTAACGATTATTCCCCAAGTCTGTTAAATGACATTGTCACTATTAGTTTATCCATTAATCAATTCATCTTTTAGTTGTTAAAATCTGAAAAAAATGAAAACATCACAATTTCTCCAAACTCATATTAATGTTTTTGTTCAAACAACAGTCAAAAACCAAAACACTCTCCATTTAAATGACAAGTAAAACTAAAAAATCCTTAAACTTTAAAAAGCTGGAACCTGCGGATGTTTGACATTTCTTGACACAGTGGTTAAATGATTAATTGATCATCAAAATCTGTTACAGTTAATTTCCTTCTGATTGACAAATAGACTGTTATAACTCTAGCGCTATATTTTTGAATAAACAATCGAGAAAGCATCTTAAATGTGTTGCTTCCTTTCATTGTTGCATTGCAGTGCTAAACATTCGGGGGAAACTTGGTGTCCTTTTGGGGGAGTAGTGTAAGCCTTCATGAGAGGCTATATGGCCACCATAGATATCTATACCTAATTATGTGCCAATCCATGATGTTGAAGTTGAGATATTTGACAGGATAAGTAAAACAAACTTGAAACAGCTCGAAGAAAACTCAGGGGATCACCAAAGTCATAAGAATGTACCCTCCAGTGATACTGAATATCTGTTGAAAATGTCATGGCAATTAATAATACAGATGTTGGGTCTGAACCAAAGTAATTTGCCTGATCGACCGACATTACCGTCACTTGAGCTGTTGAGCACTGGTGAGATAATAACATTAAATAACGCAGTGAGGCCATGGAGATCTAAGGCTGATTTGAGTTTAAACTATTTATTAATTTATGATGGAAAAAACAAACAAACTGGAGCACAGATCTATTTAGAAACCAGGCTGCATGGCTAAGTAGAGCTTTAAAAAAAATATATAACACTGATACTTCATCTAAATAGCCTGGATCAAGCAAAGCTAAGCTTGCTGCATAATAATCACATCATTCATTGATGAATGGGAGGGCGGTTGCATGCGTGGGAAAGCATGTCCATATCTTGGCAGTCTTGACTAAGGACTTGGGAGGAGCCATGGCAGGCCGTCAGGAGCAACGACCTCTTCTCATGCAATGGCACATTCCTGCCATAACTAAGTTGAAACAGCCTGGGATAACTATAGCAGCCAGTGTGGAAGGGATGGGGGGGTCACAGCTTGGTGGAATTTAAGGGAGACTGTCACCCACGCCTCTCAAACCATTCTGAATAAGCTAGCTAAATCCACCAAGACTGCCACTGGGCATAGAAGGTCATACTGATGTCATTTTACCACTTCTATTTTGTTGATGGCAAGAGAAGGAAAATAAATATTTAACACGTGGTAGGTGTTGGGATGAAGGCCATGAGAGATATTTTCCTAAAATAAACTCTTAATTTAGAATTTGAAGATTTAAAGGAATGTAAATCAAATTCTAAAAAGGGAAATATTTTTTTCCTGTGCTTAAGGATGTAACTTTTATAAGTTGTTCTGTGTTTGGTTATTTCAAGACTTTAGCACACAGACAATCTCCTGAATATTAAATATATAAGATGAACTCTAGTGAAAAGCAGTTTGTTTATCAAGTTGGTGTGGCATTTGGTTTGTTGGCTTATTCAAATCTAATTGTAACTAGGCGTGGCATGTGAGAACTTGCTGTTGACTAGTTTCTTTCCTTGCAAATACTCAGGCAAATCATAATTAAATAGTAAACGCCAACATTTCTTACTCAAAAAACTGTATCTGTAGATGTCCTTCTGAGGTTCACCCTGACTAATGGTCGAAGAAATGCAGCAAAGAAATGACCCATACATTATTTGATATTGATGTCTCAGACTCCTGACTCCCTTCGTGAAATTCACTTTCACTCTGAGGTGCTCTGATGGGAACTCAACCAGCTGCTGGTTTCCACAGTCCACTTAGTAAGGCCTTAAGGGAAAGTCAGGGATTGAGAGAGAGCAAGGCAAAGCAGGATTGTGATGGGTATACATGTTCCAGACACATGCTCATTTATTGATCTCCACTGACCTTGGCTCCATTGACATGATGAGCTTCAAGGACAGATCACTATCCAATGTATGTCTTTTTCCACTGTCACACTACATTTCCTGGAATGCAGATACATTCTATGGCTTAATTGATTTTAACCTTATCAATGGGGTCCTAATGGGAAAACTTTACATTGTGTACTGTTGGAGCAAGATAGCAAGGGCACTTTTAGTGAGCACTGTTGAAGTGGTAACCCTAGAGGTAAAAAGCACAGGGTACATCCTAATCCATTTATCAAGGACAATCACAGCAGGGAAATGCAGCGATCAATAAGCTGAGTAACTTAAAGAGCTTCCATGAGTCAACAGTGTGTAGTCTTGATGGATCTATACACTTTGGCCTGTGTAGAAAAGCCACAGAACATAAAAAGTCTGGTAAAATTAGGGGTGAACAAATTTATTTTTTTGCTGGTTTTATCAGCAACAAAGCTTATATTTAACCACTCATATCAGATGATGAAATCTTAATCTCTTCAATCTGCTTGCAGATGCACACGAGGCTACAAGAGCATTTAACAAGGCAATCTTTTATAGTTAAGTGACTCTCTCCCAAAAAAAGATGCCACTGTATTCTGGTGCTGAATTATATAAGAAATGAGCAGAATGTAGTACATGGACTGGCAGACATTGCCAAGACAGCTGTTGTGAAAATTAATACTTTATTAATAACCTATAAAATAAATCCTTGTAATCTAATATTCTTCATTTAAGACATTACACTGTTAATCCGAAGGTTGATAAACCGTTATATCCTCCTATTTTACTGTAGACTGTCAGAAAATTTGGCAGAAGAAGGAATTTTAATTCACATATTTTCCTATTTTTCTTTCTGTAATATATATTTCAACTCAAAATCTACCATTTTCTCTTTTTCCTAAACTGTAATACTGCTTTTTGCCAGCACTGATGGTCTGGAAATGTATTAAAACCGATTTACAATTCAAACTAAATATGTCAAATCAAATCATCAAATTAAACTAAGCTACAGAGTCCGCAAGTGTGGAAGACATGATATGTGGGTGTCCATAACAACAGGACTATGTTAGTGTTATGTTGCTGTTTGACATGACAAGCTGTCCTATTACTGCAGTAGCCTGCCTGTCACCTGAATGTCCTGAATGTCATATAAATGATGGGGGCTGGATTTTAAATAAATGCTACCCTGCACTTGTATTCGTTGTTACACAACAACAACACTAACTAAAATAAGAAAACTAAGATAAAAATAAGAAAAAGGGCTGAGGTTACAGTAAAGTGTCAACACTGCATGTGTTCTAACAATCGTATTAAAAGGGATTAGTTCAAAAAGAGGGGAGTTGATGGGCCTTGACTTGAGCATTCATTTGTTGTGTGCTCAGTCTTTTGTATTTTACTGCATGTTTGTACACAGAAAGCTGTTGGAGACGAAGGAACGAGAGGGAAGTGTAGCAGCAGGATGGATTCAAACTCAGTTGGATAGTATTTGCGCTCTAATGGGGAATTCGGCATATGTAGCTGCATAAACTAATCTTTTTGTATACACATCTGGATGAAAACAAAAAGATACTTGTAAATCTGATACATCAGGTTTTCAATGTAACAATCTCACAGGTTCAGTCTTAAGCGGTCTCATGCAAACAATGCTAATTTGCTTTGAATAGCATGCTGATGTTGCTAATAATCGATGTGCATTCGCTACGGTAGCCAAAACATGTGTTGCGGATTCTTTCTTTCTTTGCAATCTCTACTAAATTGTGTGAATAAACACTGTTGCACTACAGCACACGTTGACTTTGACAGCAGTAAATCAGCTCTGACTTAATCCCTGCGGCTATCGTACATTTGTGAATAATTATTACCCGAGACGCTGCCATCCCCCATCCCAAAATTCAGTAATTAAGTTCACCAGAGGAAACCAAGAGGAGATATGGAAGCCACATTCTTGCAACCTCTTGAGCACATTCAAGTTAATGCCCTCGCTATCAGATAATCAGCATTTAGAGGATAAGTATGTCAAAAACAGCCCACTCAAATTAACTACCCCCTCAAGATCCCCTCAATCCTTCACACGACTATGGCATTGGTGGAAGCCAGTGAACACAGAGCAATGTGTGGTGGCTGACCTCGACTCAGCCTAAGTGTTGGCAAGTCCAATTATGCTCAAGCCATTTCAAAGTACATCTAAAGACAAACGTGTAATATTGCTTTTGTATGTTGAAACAGTGAACTTGCTGTAGTGTTTTTATCATTCAATTTGAAATACTTTCAGTGACACAAATAGATTTAAATGTCATCATCATATAAATGGCTAAATCTTCATACTGATGGATTGAATTTTATTCAGGAATCAAAATGAAAACTGGAAATGCAGACAAAATGTTTCTGAAATTAATCCTGAAGCACATAAATAATCATTTTCATCTAATATTTATATACATAGTTATACTTTAACAGACGTAGATAAATAAAGGTACTATACTGAAGATGCGCAATATTGTCAATATGGGTCAGCCAAGCTTTTTTAGGGCCAATACCGATTATTAGAAATCAAGGAGACTGATACACCAATTTTTGGGACCAATATTCATTTGCAATTAAAATCTTTGTCTCAAACTTTTGAACAAGTGATGGAATGAAGAACAGATTCCACATACTTTACATGAGAATTTCCATTTTCTTTTACATCATACTTTCTTTCTATTACATTTATTTCATAGCCTTCTGTTATTTCATACTTTGCAGATGATTCAAATTACTCAGTGTTGATAGGCTAATAATTGTGAGGTGTAAACAATCAGACACTCTTGTGGACGAGACATGCTGCATAAGAGAAAAATCAGCACATTTTTAAAAAGTTTATTTATCGGCAATCTGGCATAACAAAATCCCAGATACCAATAAAAGGAGAAATGCTGAATATTGGCCCTGACAATAGGTGTAACCCCATTTTCAGTACCAGAAACAATGAAAAATCCAACTGACATCCACCACAGAAAGAGCACAACATGTTTGCAAGACACAACAACAAACAGAACAGATCAAGTGTGGCTTGGAGAAGAGGAGAAAAAGGAATGTGAATGTGAATGTGAAATGACAACCATGTTGACATTAAATACAGAGGGACCTACTGAAACAACACAGCATAGCAGTCTGAGCCATCAAATTAGAAGTGGTAATAACTACCAAAACAGAACAAAAGCAAAACATGGCCAGAAATAGATGCTGAGCTTTTGTAGGTGACTTTAAGCTACAATTTTGAAATACCTTGGTCATGAAGTCAGAAAGGATGAAATCATTTCCCAGCAACAGATGATGAGGAGTACACTAAAAAGAATAATTTCGTAACAACTGAAGCATTTGAACTTGACTTGAAATAAACCTAATCAAAATAAAAGTATCATTATCATTATGGTACTGAGACATACAGACATACCTAGGCATATTCTGACCACCCCTTTCCCTCTGTCATGGATACAAACCAACACAATGCATTTCAGGCTTCTGAGTATAGACTGTAAGGGAAAGACTTTACTCAAATATGAGGTGTGTTCAGCACAGACCTACACTAAGTCACAGACAGACACACACACATCCACCTCCACAACAGCCAAGTTTACAGGGTGAGGTTCACAAATGTGACTGCTTTGTGGCTGTTTATCTGTCCCAAAGCATGAGCATACTGGTAACAGACAGGCAAATTTACAGAGGGACAGGCACAAAAGCTAAGAACTAACCAACTTCAGCCTGGGAAGCAAGGGCAGAAACCGAACACAATTGGGCCATCTGGTCTCCCTGTGCAAAGATGACTAACACTGTCCGTTTCCGACTAAGTTTCCTTAAAATATTATGTAAAGCTAGCAGAATGAACACATCAGAGCATAGCAAGGTTGAAGATGTTGATTTTTCAGTCAAGAATGCTTTTTATTTTCTCTTGTTGTGGTGACTTTGCAGGTGGTTGCATACTATGGATGTGATGTTATGTTACCCTGTGGTGCTGGAGTTTATTTGTACAATCCAATATTACTCATGTCTCAATGGCCCACAACAGCAACGGTTCCAAACCCAGACCGAGCTCTTTGAGAAAGAGAAGGGGAAAAACTCCCTCAGCACATAAAGAGGTTGAAAACTGCATTGTCTTTTTATAATGTACAGTAATTTAGAGAGGAAACTAAAAGCATTAATTTAATGCAATAGCTCCCTGCAAATTCCCATGCTATGAGAATTACTGACACAAACAAAGAGATTGTCTAATTGTATGACTTGAAGAGGCAATTAATTGTGCAGCCCCTCTACAGATTGCAACAGGAATCAAAATGTCACTGTCCTTACCTGCTGGGCTATGCGTTTCCCTGTTGTCTTGAGTGTTATAACTCTGAAAATACCAAAACTCCCTGATTCAGGCAAAGCCACAGGGCATCCTCAGGCTGCAACCAATTTTCCTGCAGACAAGGGAGGGAAGAGAAGACGCAAATGGGCAGATGTCAGCTTTGTGTCACCACCAAGTGCTCCTGGAGAATTTCTACTCCTGACGAGTCACAGATACAAGCTATTAAAATTAATGGATTTTTGTTTAGAAATGTCAAAGTGACACTATTTTTTTCTGGTTAGGGTTAGGATTTAGTATTTTTGATACTATGGGGAAATTTGAATGTACAATATTTCAGATTTTATTATCTTTATTAAAACATAAAAACAAAATTGAGATTAGGCCCTCTTTAGGTTAGGCCTTTCAATATTGTTTGTGTGAGAAAGCACAGCTGGTACTCGTGTATCAATAATGTTCTTTTGATACACTAGTTTTTGACAACACTAACGTGCATTAGTATGAGTGCAGTGTGTGTGCAGGAACTGGGACAACTAATACATGAACAGCAACAGATACAGTTGTGATATCTGTAGGACAACTGGCACAGGATTGGCAGGTTCCAAACCAAAACCAGGGGTATCTTAAAAGAAAACTAAAGTGTAATTCTTTGTGGCCGGTTGGCACCTGTTTGCTTCACAGTAAGATCAGTCAAGCAGGTAGAGTTTAATATGATACACAACTAACTTGCTTTGTCACTATCACCACATAATCTGTGACCAAGGCAACAGAGATCTCCCCCTTACAAAAAGGAAAATTATCACACATTATCTTTAAAG
The DNA here is from genome assembly GCF_904848185.1 of Acanthopagrus latus. NCBI lineage: Eukaryota > Metazoa > Chordata > Actinopteri > Spariformes > Sparidae > Acanthopagrus > Acanthopagrus latus. The sequence continues at coordinate 16,789,316 of NC_051046.1, forward strand.
TGTCTAATAACATGTCCAGCTGTGAGACACTGACTTAAAAGGAATTGTTTTACAGTAGTGACAAGGCACCAAACTGAGAGGGAGCCTGGCAGAAAACACGGCTCACGCCTCATGTGGGATAATCTTCATAAACATTCACATCACCAGGCCAAAAAGCCACTTTAACAGACTAACCATTTCAAACTCAGTCTGAACATCACTGTCACATCCCAATTCTCATTAAAAGCCATGAGTCAACAGAAATTAGACATGAGCCACTCCCCTGCCCTAAATTCAATCCTGCTGGCATGTCATTCTGGTTTTGCCCTCTTTATACTGCAGTCTGCTCAGGCAAGAAACCAAGCTATATAAGGAATTGTTAGTGTAGAGCACAGCCAGTGGCTCTTAACTATTAGAGCCAAGGGTTTAGAGGTGGGGAGTCTGTTTACATTGAAAGCATTTTTATTTTTTGTTTTAAGAGGGTCCACTTGCTAAACATGACCAAGGCTTTAAAGTCTAATCCAACATTAATATTGGCTGCCAGTGGGGAGAGGAAGGGGGAGGTGTGCAGCATGTTTGTGTGAACACATGCAGGTGTAAGTATTGTGCATATTTGGGTGTGTACCCATTCATTTTGTGAGTGTGCACACTGTAATTTTGCTGTAAAAATCAAACTAACTTACTGGCCTTGTATTGATATAAGATATTTAGTAAACAGTAAGCATACACAGAAAGTGACAGAGATATCACATAAGAGAAAACAGGAATCTAATCAACCGCATATCCAAATAAATATAAGTACACTTTAAAATTGAACTGCAATTTATCACATCTAAAAGTTGAGTCACACCACTTCCCTCCTGGGCTTGTCATACCCCTGGTTTTAGTCATGACCACTTCCTTCCTTTTGGTCTAATTGGCAGTGAACTACAGTATTTATGCGTAGGCAGATAGCTAAACAGCTCCATATGTCCCTTTATGGCAGTTAAGCAATCATAATCAGGATTGATACAGCGCAGAGCATACCAGGCTATTGCTACTGTGATGCAAACTGTTTTATTGCATCCCAACAGTACCACTGCAGTTTGCACCCACTCATTGAGCTGTTCCTTTGTCATAATTCCTCCACAGGCAATCTCACTTTACAAGCTGCTATTATGATCCCATGACAGACAACTTTCATGCATAAAGTTTGGGAAACGATCACTCTGAGACCAAAGCCAAGAGTCTACGTCAACCTGCCAGCATACTGTATTTGAGATTTTGAAGGTTCAGATGTGAGCCTTGGACAACATGCACTGGGCTTTTGATCTTCAGCTTATGGTAAGACTCAGAGATCCCTATGTGGAGGAAGCATGCCAAGCTAAACAGAACCTAAATCAAAGACTTTGCATGATACTAGCCCTGAAACCACACATGACAGTATTGTACTTGGCTGGAAGCATGTAGAGTAAGAGAAGGTTTCAAAGACATTGCCATGGTAGCTTAGTACAATCCTGTCCATGCGAGACAAACCATGGCAAAGAAAAATAGAATAAAGCTACGAGCGATAACGGTTGGGGTGATGCTACTGGCCAATGTGAAATTGAAAGGAAAGTGCCATGGAAAATAAAATTGATAAAACTGCTTAATTTCATCACTTGATGAATATTTTAATTTGGACAAGATCCTCTTCCTTCATGATTCACATTTCTTTTATTTGTGTGTAAACACAACAGAACAGAAAGGCAAATAAACAAAACTTTCTTTCAGATGTTACCTCCTCTTAGCCATGCACCTTGATTGGTTGAGTGTCCAGACTTAGTGGGCTGAGAGGCTGAGGGAGGGTTGGGCAACTCTTTGCAACGGTCCATGGAGCATGTCTTCAGGCCAAAAGCAACAACAACCAAGAGCTCACTATGACCTCTATAAGAATGTGGGAAGTTGGCCAGTCCAGATAAAAAGAAAAGGGTTTTAGAGATTCTGAGGCTTGCTAAAATTCAGTGTCTAATAAATACAAAAGCATAAATTGATGCAGGTACTGTTATTCATTTATTCGTAAGTACCTTGCAAATCTACTCCAGCATAAACAAAAATAATCCAAACATTATGTCTCCATGGTAAGTAGAAATATGCCATCACTCAAACATCATTAGGTAACGGTAGCCTCTTTCGGCAGTGACAAGCAACTGAATGGATATAATATTGGTAAAAGAATAAGCACGCAAGCCAAACAACGATACAAATGAAGCAGGGAATGGAGAGCTACTCTGTAGTACATTAGCCATGATGTCATTATTGTGCATCTTGGAGCCAGGGCAGAAAAAGAATCTGTACTGATCCAAGAGCTGAGGACTTGCATCACATTTAGATGTCCTCAGACTCTATATTTAAATATGATTTTGCAAGAGGACAGGAAAGGACTCTGACAGCTCCTGCATAGAAGTTACCTAACAAGACCTCCTTTTGTTTTTTACAAGGTATCCTCCTCTTATCATTTTATCCTTTAAAAAGTATTAATATTTATTTCCTCCATTTATGTTCCTGCTCTCAACCCCCAAACCTTCTCTTCCCCTCTCTCCAGACGGAGGGCCCACTGGGCAGGCAGCTGGCTCTACATCAGACACATCCAAGGACAAAAGGGAAACTCCGGATTGTCGTGGTGAGGGCAGCCACCCGTGGCAGTGCTCAGTGGGATGCCGGTTGTTTATGGTTGGCACTAATTACAGATTGTTAGACTCACTAAGCTTGAGACTTGGTGCAAAGAAAACCCAGAACTGGTTAGGACAGAAAAACAGAGACTGACCATTAAAACTGTATCCACTTACAGCAAGCCACATAAAACATGGAGTGATGTGAACTCAATAGGGAGGCTTAAAGACATCACTCAGGATCAAACTCACGCTCCCAGGGGAAGCCTGGTAAATTGTGCACTGGCACAAAGTTGCACTTTTATCGCAACCCTTAGGCGTTATGTAATTAGCATATGGAGTACTGTACGTAAGTATGACTGTTCTAAAGTCCCCCACCCAGACTCAAACCAGCAGCCAACTGCCTTTATCCGACCACTCTGTGGGTCTGACCCGTTTGGCAGAAAATTTCAACTGAGCATACCTCTTCGACATGCTGCCAACTCCACAGTAGCATGTACACTCTGCGCTTTCGCGAGATGCAATGAGCCTCCTTAAAGCGGGTGGCGCTGGTCTCGTGCCAGTAATCCAAAATATGAAAACAGGAAATGACGGAACGGAGTGCATAGAAAAGCAAAGCGCACACAATCAGAGAATCCAATGGCTCAGACAGCCAACAGCCAACCTTCTCAGACTTTGCATGTTGAATTGGAGCAGACACTGTCCGCGCAGTACCAAAAGCTTCCAACAGATTGTTCCCGAACTCGTCCAAGTCTCCCCAAACGTTTAAGACGGCCAAAGGTTGGCCCGGTGTGTTTCAGGCTTAAGGCTAAGATAATCTCCCTCTTCCAACCGCAATGTCTCACATTACAATCACAATGGAAAGTTAATTTTTTAAGCGAAGTGCTTCATTGTCCAACAAGTCCAATATTTTTTGGTGATTTTGAATCAGTAATCGAATTTAAAACACCTATGGGATGGTGTTCCCCACTCTCCACAGTAGAGTTGATAATTGCATCACCTGACACAGAGAATGAAGGATATTGCATATAAGAGAGCTCTCTGTTAAAGGCATCAACTTTTTAGATTGGGCCTTCCGGGTAGAAAAAAAAAGTAAAGCCAAAGCTTAAACCTGCATTCTCTCTAATGGCCAGAAGGAGCAACCCCACTGGTTTCAAAAAGAAGATAAAAAAGTTTCTCAGTATAAAGTCTGCTAATCAATTTTGGTATGAATTGTCAGTTTCAAGTCTTCTTCAGTTCAGCAAGATGTTCGTTTTGTAAATTCCAGTCCCATTTAGAACAAAATAGATAATACAGAAAGGCATGCTGTATGGTATGGCTACCTTGTGATTGACAAGACACTACCACTGCATGTCCTCAGTCAAATCAGATCAGGATATCCTCCCCAGGATACCCTCCTGTCAAAATATGGCCACTTCCTGCTCCCAAAAAACTGGCTGGCGACAGTAACTCGAGGCTTCAAAACGGTAGTACACAAACCAAAAAGTAGATTCTTTAGGTTGGATGATATTCACCTAATATGAAAACATTCTCACAAAACTAAACAGTCATTTAGCCAAACTGCATTTGATTTTACCATATATCCAGCCTGTGGCTCGTGTTACTATGTCATTTTATACCCTCAAGGCTACTAGTTTTATGCTCCCACATTTTTACAACATCAATACAGCATCTTGACAACTGTGGGTGTATAATTTCTATTCTCCACAAGGCTTTGACTGACAAGTTAATAGCCAATCACACACAGGAGGTGGGCATGTATGTGAATTATGGATAGTGCAGACATGAACATAAAAAAAAAGGGACACGGCACATTGAATCACTGTGACAGCTAAAACTTGTGGATGAAAAGAAGCGACTTGTTGCAGATAGCTGATTGTTTGAGCTGAATGAATGAAGTGCATCAGGTGTCGACCAAAGAAATTAAGAAATTCAGCAAACCAAACAGTGTTGCAGCATGTAGTCGCTTTGAAATATGTGCTGCACAGGAATGCTAAATATAAGCACAGAAGCCCACTGCTTTGTAATTAAACACTGAAGTTTGTTTTACTTTCTCTGTTTTGTGCTGTGTGGACCCTCCTTGTATTATACAATGGCAGCTACCTGACACTTTTATGGCTGAAAGTCATGGAATTTCCTCACAAAAAATGCTCACCAAATGCTGACTATGAAGAAAGTGAGTACAAATATAGGTTTTTGTCATGCAGCATCAAACATGTACGCACTGAGACACACAAGCAGCAACCTAATTTTATCGCTGGTATGTTTGCTTTATTCATCATTAGTTTTTGTTATGTCATTTGCTGTTGTATTAACGACCGTGGCAAACTTGTTTATTAAAGCCCTTTATGGAGGAAGTCAACTTGATATATGTATGCATGTCCTCTTTCTGCCATGGTTCCACATTGAGCCTAATTCTTGGCTATACAGTAAAAGTAAGTTAACAAGTATTGCTTAACTTGCTGATGTGCAATAAGGGACTAGCAAGTGCATGTTCAAAAGAGATAGCGTGTATATTTTGTGTGTGTGGGTGTGAGTAAGAGAGAGACCTAGCTAATTAGTACATTTCAACCTCATTACAAACCAGTGCTCAAAAATTAGGCTGAACCATTTTTGTTTTTCCACTTGAAAATTGATTTAGAATTAAATCAATTTTCAAGTGGAAAAACAAAAAGCAACATCTTTGCATTGTAAGGGCATACATAAATAGGAACAATATTTATGCTATTGTCTTAATTATCTTAAGTTAACAGAGTTTTGTAAAAAAAAAAAATAATCTCCTAACCAATGGCATTTTATGCCTTTCTTCATCTTCAAGTATGTATTAATAACTTCTGAGCTAGTTTAGAACTAAACATGTTTTCTGAATGAGTCATAAATTATACCCCTGACAGGATTGCAAACACTAACCAGCGTATATAGTACTAAATTCACCCCTAGATACATGAATCTTGTCGAAATGTCATCTTTTCCTTGATAAATAATAGCTAGTCCAAAGGCCACTGACAAAGTCTCTGAGCCCCTTTAAGTGCCTTGGAAACTCTTGAATCACCTTTTTTCTTTTCTTTCTACTTTCCAACAACTGAACCCATTGCACATTTTCAATGGCACATTGAACAAAAATGATAACACAGGTGGGGACCTTTCACAATTTAAGAAATACTATATTCTTCCCTATTTCCGTCTGCTCTCTCCACTCTACCTTGCTCTGACGCTAAAAGAAACAAACACAGAAAAGGTTTTCCTCTAATCTCTACCGTGTCCTCATCACGTGTTGGTGCAGGTGTTATACTCTAGCACTTGCCCAGAGGAAAGAAGATATGCTGGCACAAGGGATAAATATGCATGCCAGAATAAATATCAGCATGTACATATCCTCTATTTGCATCTTTTCTTCTTCAGCAAGGAAAAAAACAAACAAACACATTAAACGTTTCAACTGAAACACCTCCTTAACGTGTATTTACAGTGTCATTGGGGAGAAAACAATCCCTATGTTTGAACATCACATTTTCACTTTGATCTTGCAATATGCTCTGAAGTCCAGACATATTAAATGATCTGAATACTGGCACTTGTGCTGTGGTCTTGTTAGCCACTTGCTCATTGGCTAGTTTATGCACAGCCACTGTTCCTGTCAGTCAACAGACTGCTGGATCAGAGCAGTTCCAACTCCTCCTCCTTTTCTTCCTCCCATGGCCCAGATCTGGCTGAATGCCAGTATCCGGGCAGGACAACCTCTTGCCATCACAACAACACACTTATGCACATGGAAGTTTCAAGAGCAAGAAGTCAGTTCAAACACCAGTCTTGCTCCTAACATCCGAATAAGGGCTTCCGTTCCTTTTTTCTCCAAAGAGCTACATGCTCTCTTTCACACCATTCTCAGACGGACACGTCACACTTGTCTCATCCCCTAAGAACAACCAGCCTGGAGCCCCCGTCAACCTGCCAGCCTGATATAGCTGTGGTATGGGTCCGGGCCCAGCTGTGAGCCAGTGTCTGAAGGAATGAGACTGTTTGTTTTCCTGCCGTTTCGGTCTTCATGTGATCCAGATCATGTCACGCACCGAACAACAACCACTTACACAACCGGAGGGAGTTACTGTCAAAGAGATTCAGCACGCACAAATATTGCTAATGAGATCACAGCGTGGATAGGCAGTGTGACTGTGTGTGTGTGTGTGTGTGTGTGTGTGAGACAGCAACTAACAGGAGAGTCTAGAGTTGAACAGGTCATCTGAGATATGCCCTCACTCAGCTGGCTGACTTAAAAAATGGAGTGAGTCTGCAAATGTAATTTGAGCAGCACCAACAGGATTATTTGCAGAAAAGAGTCTTGCTGTGTCAGGCTAGGTTGGGCAGTGGATGTTTGTTTACAAGTCATGAGGTGATTAATGTCATGATGCATTTTCACTGTGAATGTGGCATAATCTCTTAACCACCTTGAAATGCCAAGTGACAAATACTGGAAGGTATGATTCTTCTTCAATTTGCCAGTTAATTTAATGTTGCGGCTGAACAGCCTTTATGTTGCTTTCAGTTTCATAATTTCCCCTCATTATCTAGAGTGAAGCAAAGAAGCTTTATGTCAAGGATAAATCTAGAGCTGAAACAATTACTCGAGTAACTTGAATAATTCAATTACAAAAAATGGTTGACACAAAATCTCTGCCTCAAGGATTCGTTTAATTCCTATTACCTGTGTTATGTGGCCTGCTTAGCTCAGGGGTCATTCTTCCACAGGGACTGTTATTGCGGACACACACCAGTACGTTCAGAATTGACATAGTGCGATGGCGGCGAGCCGAGAAACTGTCTGTAGAAGACAGAGAATGTCCAAAATTTGGGGTCATTTCGTGCTTAAAAAAAAGAAGATAGCAAAGTGCAATGTGTCTTCTGCAAAGCAGATCTGGCATACCACAACAGCATGTCAACAGTGATTCAACATCTGAACCGAAAGCATCCAGTTGTTAACACCAGCTGACCAAGTGTCGCAGACACAAGCAAATTTAAACGATGATGTTAGCTTATTTAATGTAGCCTTCCAACACTATAACATAACACACTGAAACTTATGGCATTTGTAGAGGCTGTAGCCTGATGTCGGTATAACTAGATATCATGTTTAGGTGTGGAAACTAATTTGTGTTAAACTGCAAGAGAGTGATAGCCTAAACATAATAACTTCTTTACACACACACACACACACACACACACACACACACACACACACACACACACACACACACACACACACACACACACACACACACACTCATCTCGTCTCTCACTCTTTATCACGCACGCGTGCACACACAAGCAAACACTCATCCTTACGCCTGGTGTTAGGTTACCACCACACCATATAGGCCTACTCCTGACATTATTAATAGGTTATTTGGTAGTAATAGTTAATGCTGCAGATGCACAAATCTACAGAGCCAACTGTTTGGTCTATTTAACAGACCTGTCATTGAAATTACTTCCATTAGCCTTACAGGAGATTTCCATGCATTAAGAGGTTATGGTGCAGGTATGGAGCTTATTCGGGTGGCCTCGCCTGCTACACTTCACCTGGACCTGCTACTGGAGAAACATTAAGACATCAAAAACTGTGTATGCTTATATGTTGTATTTTCTTCAACATGTTTGTCATGAAGATCGCTGACAATTAACAAAACAATTAGTTAGCGCATTAATCTTCCAGTTCTAAGTAACATACATGTAATGAAGCCATCCTTACTGCATCAGTGCTCTACATCACAAAGTGTTTGAAAGAATGTTTACATAGTTACTGTAAGGAACTAATTAAAGCATAATAATATATGGCTACCTGGTGGTGCTATCAACAGGTAGCCATATGTGGTAGAGAAAACATTCTCATCAATACTGAAACAATGGCTATGCTTCCTATCCTGCTATGGATTTTGGTGACCTAACACTGCACTGTCTAAATCCAAAAGGAGGATTACTGACAACATTTCAACACTGTCAACACTGGCCTAGAATTTGGGTTCTTGTGTCATCATATTGCTTGATGGTCCATGCAGAGGGACATAGTAATAAAATGGAGCAGATAGTAGCCACACTACACAGGGAACACATACTTTTGTCAGCCACGGTTCAAAAGAACACTTAATATGATGTTCCCAGTAGCTCAAATGAGCCAAAGCTGAGGCACAAAGGTATTAAAGCCGTCCCTATCCATCATTGAATTAGAACAAGATGAGAAACTGCCACAAAAGAGACAAGGGGTCTTACTGTAAGAGAAAGAGATAAGAAGTGAATTATTTTTACATTTCACATTTGGATAGAATAAGTGAGTCATGTTGACCTAGTTTAGAATTCAGAACAGTGGAGGGAAGTTTTATACATTTGCAGTGTCAGGAAGAGCCATTAATAAGTGTGGATTTGCAGAGAGGCACCACACCCTGCACCTTCAACCATCTCATCTGTAATTTATGAGACTTCTATATTCCACTGAGCTTTGTCAAAATGCAAATTATGAAGCATGTTGAATATTTAAACCATATAGAATACCTCCACACAACTTAAGGAGCTTGCTAAATGAGGCTCTAAAATACATTTTATAAAAAGTTGCCTTATGCACCTAAAACTGTGTGGCTGATGACTATTCTGATATCCAACAAACAATATACAACCCACCTCCAAAAGCCCGCCATACTTCATCCTGAAGAGCGTCAGATTAATGTACGAGATAGTATTGAGGCATGTGAGTGGCTTCCATCCAGCCCTGTAATCTCCATCAGTGGGGAGAGCTCAGGTTCACCATGGTAAACAAGTCCAACAGCAGCAAGGTATGTCTGAGAGACCTCCGCACAACACGTTGCATGTTATTTTAAGATGCAGGCCGAGTCCAGCAGAGCTACTGAGGTCAAAACTTGGCCAAGTGCAAGAACCCCTCTGTGCTCTCAACACATTTGAATAAGTCAGAATTGTTCTGGCCTCACCAAAGCCACAACCAATCACAGAGGCCTTGTCCTAACTCAAACAAATACTTGTGTAGATAGATCACCGCAGATCCTGCAAGGGAGAATTATCCTTCCATATATGGTGTGCATTACAGAACGAGGCGATGAAAGGATCATCTATTTACATTGCTTGAAGCTCTTATCCAAGATTCAACATAGAAACAATTGAATCACAGACATTTGAGAAATCTGTTCATAATAAAAGTGTTCCGGTGGACAAGCTCTGTCAGGAGAGTTCCTGTTTCTGTGTTTGGTGCCATTTGTCCACTGTAAAAGTCAGTCAGGGATTTGATAGTCAGACAATCAGTCGAACAATCCCTGAGAGTGTTGGCCACAGGACCAGACCAGTGCAGACATTCTCCTAGATCAAAAGCCTCAGTGGAGAAACACTATTAATGCAGGGGATATTTTCCACCTGTTCCAGAGACACATGTTGACAGTGTTGGAAAAGTGTGGGTGGATGTGCACTGCATGTCACTTTATTCGCAGTGTCAACACAGAATTTCATTTTCTGTGTTATAGTTATTTGCTTTACCCCATACCCATCTACATCCAGATTTAATCACCAGAAATGCAGAACTGTGGGACCGAGCCTTGAGGCATTTTGTTTCTAAATGAAATTGGAAACCAGATTTCATCCAGGGATTTTGATCTCCCACCACATATTGTTAGGTCTTTTATTGGCCATCTCTTGTTGCAGCCTCCGGCTGTAAGCTGTGTTCATTCTCAGAGTGAGGGAGGTATTAGGGGCTAGGATTGCAAAACTCTGGGAAAGATCATCTTATTCAGGCACAATTTCTGCATTTTGTGGTGATAAAGAAAGATTAATCTCTTGAGAAAATAGTAAATAATTCATAGCAAAGTTCCTTTAAAGACAACTGCAATAGATGTATCCACAAATATACGAAAGCAATGGACTCAAGACCTGATACATTTTAGCAGCAGTCCTAAGTTGAGTTTGTATTCTAAGTGGGAAAAGGCTGATTATTTTTTACAAACTAACATATCAGTCCTGCTACCAAAGTGGCTATCTTCACAAATATTGAAAGCCCTCTGTCATGATGTGATTAAAAAGTGGTTGGGCTATGTAAGTATTCAGGCTACATGAAATTTAGTCTTGATGAACAGGGTTTTTTTAAGAGTTGCCGATACTGGCTCAATCCATATGATCTTGATGTTAATGTTTATGTCCCCAAATTTAGTTTCCCCAACAACAACTTCAACTGGCTTAGTTTGCCTCGAGAAACAAGAAAACCAAAAACAACATTTAATGTATTTTGTGCACTTTAGCAAAAAAATGAGACTTGCTGCCTTCTCTACAATTTAACTACTCTTTGTTTTTGTTTTTTTGTTATCTTTGTGAAAGCCCCTGGAATCTCTTGAGTACTGTTGAGGGGCTTAAGCCACAACATCTTAACTTATTATTCCCGGTCTACTGCTCTGTTAGTGAGTGGGAGGCTGAGAAATAACAGAACATATCAAACCTGGAATGCAAAACAGCTGGAATAGACTCATGAAGGAATCTCCAAATGAAGCTTTTGGTTTCAGGGTCACAGAGTCTACTTGAGGCCACAGTGTACTGTGTGTGAGTGACGTTGCAAAGAACACACATTTGTCAAGGCTCTTATCATTAATACTGGCCAAGAACCACAATTTTTCTTCATAAATGTACAAACTGAACCCATCTAGGTGGTGTTAAAACTAAGTTTGAGAAAGATCAAGCTTTAGTGAAATCCTAGAAGAGTTTGTGAAAGAAGTGCAACATAAGGTCATTCAAAATTAAAAATGGAAGAGCATTCATTTTACATTGCTGCTGTCGTTTCGACTAATGGCCAAAAGCAACAGCTAAAGTAATGTCTGACATGACCCACATCAATCAGCTATTAAATAGACATTAACGAGACATCTGAGTGCTTTTTACAAGCAGGGCGACAGGTGAGAGGTCTGGAAGACATCAACAATGAAAAGGCCTTATATCACCACCAGCTCTGGTTCATCCTTTGTTTTATGGACCCCACAAGACGATGATGATGATGGCAGGAGTAGTCTATCCCACACCCACTATTCAGTACAAAAGCAGAATCTCTTACACAATTAAATCACAGAGTCCAGCTTTAGCCCAGAAAATCAGTTTGCCGTGTTTTGAATAGCTGAACTCTCTCTGGCCTGTGAAGAGGAGACACACTTTTAAATCACATGCTTTGGTGAAGGAAAAAGTTTGACAAGGGGTGAGCAGCAGCACACAGCATTTAGCAAGAGCTCAGTCATTAAGGTCATCTTCTAAGCGAAGAGTTCACATACGCATGTGAAGCAAAACTGCTGTGGCAGAGAGGCTTCTTATAATAATTCATTCTAACTTCTAGCTGCAATAAAAATGTGTTTTAGATGGCACCTATCATAAATAGTTTGTCTTCAAGCTTTGGTAAGGGCTGACAAGCCTTTTTGTTTATTCAAAATCTTAAACATAAATACTTCATTATAACCTCAACTCAGTTAATAGCTCATTAGACTTGCATTCTCAAGGTCAAGACCTCAGCTAATAGCTTATCAGCAAAGCTATGCTGCCTTGAGTTTCCAAGATAATCACAACTGTTTACAAAGTCAGTGTTGCTTAAAAGGTCAAACTGAAATATTTCAAACTCTTTGCAATTCATCAGCTCTCTCTCTTGAAACAGTGAATAACATGGTAACATGGAAAACAAAGCAGTTAAGATTTTAAAGGCATTCATAGGTGCAAATCAGTTTGCTTGTTAATATGTTAATATGTTAATATGCTTGTTAATGTTAGCTGAAGGACTGAGTTGGTGTTACCCTGGCTACAACTTGCCTGATTACCTGATGACCTTGCCTGATCATGGGAGTTGTTGCCTTTATTTAAAATCCACCATTGCCTACAAAAATCTATTTAAGCCACACAGTCAGAAATGTTCTGTGGCCCTTCACGTGAGGTCACGTTTTGATTTGATCAATTATTCACATTGTGTTTGGTCATGTGCATAAACTTCATTCCTCTCTCTCTGACTACCTCCCAGACGTTATACTGACAGGCGACAAAGTCAAACGCATCCTTACCTTACCCAAAATCAAAAAAAAATTTCTGGGTTTGACCATAGTCAGAAACGTTTAGGCTATATTAAAAACACAACTTAACAAAATGGATATCACATGTCGTGTCAATTTTAGAGATTTTAATGCAGATGTGTTACATGTTTAAAGTGTGTTTTACCACATGTATAACGAGTACACAAATGGTCACACAGACACACAAATTTATATGAGCACAGCATACATAAGCTTGCTGGCAAGACACTGATGATCTCTCTCACAGATCAAATACACTGACCGGAGTAGATGCCTTTAGGCTTGATAAAAGATCACTGGGTACCCGCAATCTGCTCCTCATCAACCACCTTGCAACAAGCCAGATTTCCAAGACTGACACAATAATGGCTCCAGGGTTCTCCACAGACGTTGGAAAAGCAGCGCTGAGCTAGCAGTATAGCAGCGCAGCGCTCATGTTCAATGTTAGCTGCTTTGTAGCGGGTGAGGGTGATGAGCAAGCCCCCCCGACCATAGTGACACCCCCCCCCGTCGGAGGACAGCGAGGCCCCCCCGGTATGATGGTGCGACGCTACACTAAAACTTTCTGGGGAGAACCCTGGACTCATAACACTGGTGACACTTGGTTGACCTTGCATAACACTAATATCAACGGTGGCGCAATCTGTTTGCTGCGACCCCCTGAGACCAAAACAGTGTTTGCTGGTAAATAAGGTAAATCATAATATTATTATTATTACTATTATTATTATTATTATTAATAATAATAATAATAATAATAATAATAATAATAATAATAATAATAATAATAATAATAATAATAATAATAATAATAATAATGATAATACAGTCACTTTATAAAGTATTGTTGCACAGTAGTTAAATGTAGCATCTGGCATTGTTCTATGTTGTTGTTGTTTGTTTGCACTGTTTGTTTCTTAGGAAACGTTATTTCATTGCACTGTGTACTATGGCTGGAATGACAATAAACCCCTCTTGAATATTGAAATCTTGAATGATGTCACATGCAACAAGTGTGAAATAGCATTAACTGAAAATGTCACTTGTATCTTCATGTGATAAGAATGTACAGTACCTCAGTTGATCAACTCAATTCATTGAGGCTTTCAACACAATCAAAACAAATCTTTTAACTTCTCGACTTGTTGTGGAACTGAAAAATGTTTCACATCAGGGTGGATTCTGGAGTCCAGAGGATTACTTTAATTTGGTCTGACATCTTCCCACATGGATGACTCAGGTGACACTACAATGACTTTTGTTAGGTGCCTGATAGCTGCAAAATATACTCGGTATAAGCCACGATCTGAAGCTGCCAACAAAAATTATATCAAGACTGGAGACACGAAACAAAACAAAACAGGCTCCTGCTATGCTGTGATGCAGACAAGGCTGATGTTTTAACACATGGTTTCCAGCACAAACTGCACTTTATCAGGCTCCACTGACCTTCTGAGCTCTGGAGCATTTTTTAAGGGGCAACTACATGGCCAAATTCATAATGAAGTATAAGGGGAACATTGTTGTCACAAGATTTGGAACGCATGAAGTAGGAATGAATTTTGTGGAGAACTAGAGATGTAATATTATACTGAACTTTAGAACTTGATTCCAATCACCAATCTAACTAATATACATTTTAAATTAACCTTCATTCATGGGCATCATCTTCATACAGCTGATGAGTTTTAGCAGCAAAATATATTCATGTTGATCAGATATTTATGTGTGCACAAACAACTGTGAGCAAGATATCGGAATAAGATATGATCAGTTTACTGCCACCTCACCAAAAACATCAGAAGTTAAAATCTCAATCTCCATTTGATTGTCATGAATTTAACCTGACTTTTGCTTCTCCACTAGGGCTGCACCTAACGGGGAGAAGGTCATCTCTTTTGGCCTGTGACACTGTTATTTGTGACTTCAGAAAAGGAGATGTATGACTATTGGATAGAGTGGCAGTATTTTGAAGGCATCACACAGAGAAGTATAACACACCATGACTTATTGTATGATGAGGTAATGGGTTTGAGTCAGAGATTTGTAAAAAGCATACATGTCACTGTGAAACTAAATCCAATTTCAAGACTATAGTGATAAGCTTGGCATCTGGAGTTAGCAACACTACTGCTCTCCTGCAACTGGCTCCTCATTCTGTGTGCGTGTGTGTGTGTCTGCTCCTTAACCTCTGGGTCACACCTGTTACCTAGCTCAAGCCCTAGCTCAGGGAAAGGGGCAGAAGTCAGGGGTCACGGTGTCACATAACACTTCCTTCACAGATCTGTTTCTGAGCTCACACAAACACACGCACTGTGTCAACCAAAATACCTGTTATTTATGTCACTGACTTTTCACAAAGATGTTTGACTTTGTTTCTGATGAGCACAAACTGCCTTTAATCCAAGGTTATAAATATCTCATTTGGCCCTTGTCAGAATGAAAATGAACAAGGAATACAGTTTTATTTATTTATTGTCATCAGTAACCATAGAGTTAGGATGTGATTAGAGATGTGATTGTTACCATATTTCTGAAACCTATTCCTTACTTTCCTACCAATCAAAAAACATCTGGAATTCAGGAAAAAGTTTTATGCAATTTAAGGCCAAAGGACTGTGCATAATTTCACATCTTTGAAGTGCACTAAAATGAGCAGTCATACATAATTCATATGTTGCATCCCAAATATTATTATGCCTCAGGAAAAACAACGTTTTTGGGAAATCTATGATTTTACACACAAAGAGCAAGAAAACAGATTGGACAAATAAGTACTGTGTGTAAAAAAAAAAAAAATGTTAAAATTTGCTGATTAGCGTATTGGAACTTTTTTGTGTTAGAACAAGCCAAGTTTGTTCTGTCTATAGCTGCACTTAAATCCATGTATATCTATATATTTGATAAAGAAAAAACACTGATTAAACTGAGTTCAGGAGAATCTCTGCATCACTGATGTCAAAACAGTAACACCTTTTAAATTTGGAACTTACAATGTGAAGGGACAGATCCTGAACATCTCATTGCATTGCCATTTCGCAGTATGCCTCAAGACAGGTCATCAACAGCATTCCTTTACATTACAAAAGGAAATTAATGTCACATTTATGTTATCTCTTCTTAGACCTTGCCATAGTTAGGGATTTGTGATATTGGATTTCTGCTCATAACTGATATGCCATTATTTCCCAACTCATTTTGCCTGATATTTTGCTGATGCCGATATATAAACATTTTTGTTTTACCTAACTGCAGACATCATAGTCTGTCCTGAAGTGGATACCATATTGTTACCCCCACTGTTATCTTGATGGCCCTCTCACAGATGCACAAATACTACTTATGCAAACGTTTTTAAATTAATTAAATTAAATCCTAATTTAATCGAGCAGTCTTATCAGCAAAAATGTTTCAAGCCAAATTTTGCTTCTAAATCCAATACTACCTTGCATCCCTTATCAATCATATCTGAATGTCTGGCAAGAAACATTCTGATCAATAAGGAGTTTATCACACAACTATCAGAATTTTTTTAGTCAGAGACGCTGTGAATCACAGAATTTCTTGCAGCCCTGTGAATCAAGGTCACCACAAAACATTATCTTCCTTTTGCTTCCCACCAAGAATGTCAGGTATGTCCACAATTCAGAGATGTAGGAAACAATCCAACAAATATTTGTCCCACATATTTTGGGGACAGAAGTCCGCAAGGCACTTATCACTTGGCAAATCTGAAATCTTGGCAAATCCACATCCCCATCTGCTTTAAACAGGTGAGAAGTAACAATGTCGGACACCTTTGTTTACACTGTCAACTCACGAGTGGTAATCAAAACAAGCGAGCGAGGAGCAAGTAAAAACAAGAACAGACGGTCCCACATGAATGCACAAAGAACATCTCATTTATCAGGAGCCCAGTGTCTGTTTTGAATGGGCTGAGGTTTAGAGCTGTAATGAACTTCAACTTTCACTGGCCTGAACTGAAGAATGTTCACTTTCACAATCAGCATTCTTCACATAAACAGAAGGGTTCAACACATATTACTGCAGAAGAATGAAATATACAATAAATTTCAGCAGAAACACAACTGACTGATAAGGGTTTTTGGGGTGTGATACTGATGTTGTTAAGCTGCATGCTATAAATTCAGTGTCCCTTTTTGTTTACAGGGCCAAGAGAGACTAATATTCAAATCACTCCTCTGGGAAAAAAAACAAACAAAACCAAAACATCAGATTAAGACTACGAGCATCAAAGCCTGGTTATAATGTAGACAGTTGCAGCTGATTTATGCTGTATCCCAGCTAATACATGTCCCAATATAAAGTCGCGTGTAAATGGCTCGTCCTAAGGAAAATGTGGGTGATTAGTTTGTTTGATAAAATGGATAAAAGTCAGGCACCACAGGTTAAAGACAGCACTTTAATGGAAAGGGAGAACAGGGCAATCCCTTACACCAGCTTGGAAGTAGGGTACTTTATAGGAAATTCTAAGAAGAAACTACACCTATAAATGAGGAAACATTTTCTATGAACTCTAATCAGAAATTAAGATCTACAAAAGAGGAAACAGTTATTTTAACTACGGCAAGAAATATTTATATCACTGCTGTCCATTTGTTTGTTGACTGGTTGGAAGGTTGGGGTGTCAGCAGGATTACACAAATACTACTAAAGGTTTTTTCCACGAAACATGGTCAGAGGATGGGTCTCAGCTCAGAACTATTAACTTTTGGAGTGGATCCAGATAAAAAGGGAAAGATCTAAGTTTTTTTTTTTTTTTTTACTTTCTTTTACGACATTGGAAGAAAACGCACTTTCTGATATTTTTGTAAATTTCTCAGGGAATAATGCATGGCTCTTGATGAAAAAAAACACCCTTATTTGGGTTGCTAGTATATAGGCATGAGTACAATTTGATGTGGTCCCTAGATCTGGTGGACTTAATTTATTGTTAAGCAGTTATATGTTGTTAATAAGGGCAAGCAGGACTATCAAGTTTAATTAAAGGGGACTGTTTAACCTTGGCAAGGTATGCACTCTACTGAGTGCCATTCTTACTTATTTCTCTATTTGGCAAGTCAGCATAACTATAAGAGGCACGACATGGACATCACAGACCTTCTCCACGTCAAAACGTATGATACACATTAGGGCTGCACAACATGATCGGCAAAAAAAAACATATTGCAATTATTTTTGACAGATTAGTGATTGCGATATGTTTCATAATTAGTTGTAACAATCATTTTTGCATTACAATTTTACTGAAAAACTATCTAAATCACGATCAAGTGACGTTGTTGAGGTCGATACTAGAGCCCGATTGATACCGGATTTTGGGGGCTGATATATTATACACAAATCTATCATACATTTTCTTGCAACAATTTCTCAAATGTGGTTTTCAAACACAAAGCTGTGTGTATTAGAGGTATGATATTGAACAGTTTCACAATAGATTAAACTGCTTTATTGTACTTTTGTAACATACATGGCACCTTAAGAAATAACTTGCATCTTACTGAGGGGTTTGATAATGCATTTGGTCATATTGCAAATTTTGATTATATGTCCAATAACTGTGCATTCCTGGAAGAAAGAAAATAAACTTATAACAAGAGTAACAATGCTGCTGTAACAGTCTTCTGTGCCATACCTATTTATTATCATGTTAGCTTCCTCTCATATGAACCATTTCCTCTTATTCCCGCTACAAGCCCTCTGGTGGTCCCCGGACCCCCTGTGCTCGGTCGTCAGCGGTGAGTTAAACGCTGCCTATCCCATTTTGTAAACATAGGGACGTTGCCTCTCGGTACGGACTCGTTCCCGAAACCAGGTGTACGCTGTGACTAACTTTTTTTTTAAGCGACGCGGACACAAGCAGCATCACATTTCTGGGGAAGCGGAGCCGTTAGCCCCCCCGAGTCAAGTTATGACAGCAGCGGCTAGTTATGTTGCAACGTTCCGAAGTGAGCACGCAGTCGGTAATTAGCCCTCATTCAATTCGGCGAGACGGAACAACGGCTAGCAAACTTCTCCGCTGTCCTCGCATCCCCGTATGAGGACTGCACACATTTCACATTTAGCGTTAACTCACAAACCCCCCTCACAGTTGAACACACGACATTCCCCCTGCTTACAAACTGGAACTTGGCAGCCGAAGGGAAACTGCCGAGACTTGTAGCTGAGACACTTTCAATTTAGGAAAAAGCAACCCTTAGCTAACTTTTCCTTACCTCCCAGACGCTGAATACCTCCCCGTTGGTACTCCCACTTCTTGGCGGCCGTAAATCCCGGTTTTGACAAGGTCGTCCTCGGCAGGAATAACGCAAAAATCCTAGTGTGTGTAGCTCAACTCTCGCCAGAGCCAGTGATTTTTCGCACTCAGCTCCTCTCTGCGTGGCTCCGGTAACAGCCGCTGCAGTTTTTTCCACAAGCCTGGCCGCGGGAGCGAGCGCACTGGGAGACTGGGCCAGGAACGCCGCGTGAACGCGCAATTTACAAGACACACCAAAAGCGTCTGTTACAAGCCAGTGTGCGTAAGTCTTTACTCACATGTTCAGACACACACGGTCACGTCCTCACATTTTTGATGGTTTAATTCGAAACAACACAAAGGTAAACAAAAAGTCAAAATATATTAATTATGAAACCTTTTTTTTCTTCCTGTAATCCGTCTGATAGTGTTTATATGGATCTATACACACTACTCAAAATGAGTTAGGGATATTGGGATATGGGTGCATATATATGTGTGCATGGATATGTAATAAAAGTCAAAAATGTTCACAAAATACATGATAGAAATTCAGATATGTCATAGAATAAACAATCAAGTGAAACATTAAAATATCCCTAAATCATTTTGAGTAGGTACCTTTGTGTTTGTCTCTGTGATATTGTTATTGTTATTATTATTACATTATGTTATTATTGGTAATCAGTTTACATGTATGTACATTTAGGCTATTCTAGTTCTGTACTTAAATATAAATTATACTGAGTAGTTTAATTTTATGCAACTGTGTACATTTACTTCACTACATCTCACTCTCAGAGGCACATATTGTACTTTTCACTCAACTACATTTTGTATCTACTAAAGTGTGAGTTATGATTTCTCTTACTACTTCTGAAGATAAATAAAGCTGGAAAATGCATCTTGACAGCACTGGAAAAACAGGCTGTTGTATTTACCTCCTGAAAAGCTGACTTTATAGACAATGCTTTAAACATAGGGTTATTTTATGTTTATGGTGCATTTTTCTAGATTAAATTACCCAACAGCATATTTAGTAGTTTCATAAAAAGTA
This sequence comes from Acanthopagrus latus, assembly GCF_904848185.1. Lineage (NCBI taxonomy): Eukaryota > Metazoa > Chordata > Actinopteri > Spariformes > Sparidae > Acanthopagrus > Acanthopagrus latus. Next base: position 16,809,317 of record NC_051046.1, read on the forward strand.
GCACAAACTCAAACATCTACAGCAGTAAAATGCAACATACACATAAATGCACCAGGGACATCATATTAATCATAAACTAACATATATAACAGTAATGGTGAGCAATAATTTGGTCCTGATAAGGATCATATTATTGCCATTTCAGTGTATACTTAACTTAGATACTTTAACTTAGCCTAAATAAGTTTTTGAGTGCAGGATGGTCAAGTGTAGTTTGGTGTTGCCACTTGTACTTAAAGGGTACTGTAACTCCACCAAATCTACATAATAAAATGTGTTTAAAGGTTTTGGGGAACACTGCTGCATTTGTGAATAAAGTAATATAAAGCTTTTTGTAGCTCCAGAGGAAGAAATTGCCTCCAGTGTTGTCATCTTAGTGGCTTAAGTTGCATTGTGGATAATGTAGCCTCCAGGTTTTCAAAAGCAGTCCATTGGTCCAGCATTGCACTGCTGTAACACTGTTGGATTGCATTACATTACATTACAGCAGAACCAGAGATATAACCTTTTGTATTCCACGCATCTTTCTTCCTTTTCAAAACCTGAGGCCTACATTACCCACAGTGCAACATAGCCAATATGTGAGGAGTAGAGGGAATTAATCAGGTTACATGCAGCTTACTTTGGGCCACAAAACCCCCAAGACCTGGAAACACGCTTTAATGTATAAAAGTGGCGGAGTTACCCTTTAAGTAATGGCTCTGAATGCTTTTTCGGTCACTGGTTGATTGTAATCAGTTAATGCTCTGAATAATTTGAGTGAAAGCCTTGAGAGAAGCTGGAAAGTTGACCTTGAGTTATTTTTTCTTTCAAACTGTTTCCAGGGTCAAGAATGAACTTTATATATCAGAGGAAAACAATTCCCTTTTTACTACACTACACTGACAACCGTATTTATTTTGCGGGTAAAGATTTCCATACAAAAAATGTTGATACATGTATTGAATATGATGCATATTTTGGTCACAGTACCCAGCACTGTTAGCTCTACCTTGTCAAGCTCTTCTTTTAAATACCTCTAATATGATGCATAGTAAGTAATAATACTAACAATCCTAAACATTAACAGCAGTCTAAAAAGGGATATTCTGTACAAGAACTTGATGTTTAAGGTACTGGTAATACTGATAATATGATAATACTGATGATTTTTTTTTTTGCTTTACCTATTTACCTTTTTGCACTGTGGCATTGATACCTTTACTCAAGTAAAGTAAAACGATTTCCATACTTCTTTCAATGGTGTCAGTGACCTTGTGAGTTTAATGCCTCCTTTGTGCTGCAGTTCTATTCTAGGCCAAATAATAAAATCGCTTATCTGTGACATTTTTTCACCACAGTCCTCTTTCCATCACAATGCCTGTTAGGAAAATAGCCACACTCAGTGATGACAAATCTTGATGCCACACTTCAAAGCAAAAGTGATTTCATGTAATTATTCAAAACCGTGTGTGTGTTGTGTGTGTGTGTGTGTGTGTGTGTGTGTGTGTGTGTGTGTGTGTGTGTGTGTGTGTGTGTGTGTGTGTGTGTGTGTGTGTGTGTGTGTGTGTGTGTGTGTGTGTGTGTGTGTGTGTGTGTGTGTGTGTGTGTAAAACACAGCTGACATCAGGAGGAAGCAAACAGATGCTGAGTACAAAGCCACTGTGAGTGCATGCATGTTACAGTTATTGAAAAGCGTTGAGTGCACTCAGTGCCTCCTTCACTGATATGACGCTGCTCATAAGGGATAATGACCGCTGGAGAGGAAATCCCCTCCTCTACTGCTGCCTTCAGGAGCAGTTGGAAATCCTAAATAAAAGCCAGGCTCACATAAAAAACACAGGTAATTGGTTTGAATGACTATAAAGTCTTTTTCCTCAACTTTAGGACAATTTTTAGTTCAGGGTACTGACAGCTTATGTACTAAATCAAACATTTAGTTTTTGGTGCTAATGCTTTGCTATCGATATAAGAGAAAGTCAGATTGCTCCCAGTTTAAAAAAAAGCATTAACATTTGCTTTTCTTGAATGTCTTCCTTGAACAAACTTAAACTAAGAAATAGATTGTATGTGTCAGGCAGCAGTAACACTAGTTTAGTAGTACTGTCATTTGTAACTTTAGCACTTGAATGAAAGAGCTTATGATTACTGTGGAACCTGAAGGCAACCTGCATTTGGGAAGGGGAGGAGGAGCTGAGCCGGAGGTTGACATGTGGGAATGACTCAAGTTTTTTTTACAAATTCCAAGCATTGTTTCCTCCTCCTCCTCCTCCCTGCCCCAGTCCCAGCCACTAAAGGCCAAGGATTTTCCAGGGCTGGGGGGAGATAGAGCGGATGATGGATCAACGAAGAGGAAGGATGGCTCGTTTTTTCCTCTTTCACTTTTTACAAGAGTAATTCTCTCCTCCTCCAGCTGAATAAATAGGAATCAGAGGGGTGTTGTTTATTTTAGGTGTCTCTCTGGGGTTTTTCCTGCATCCCTCACCTGCAGGGGAGAGGCATGTTTTTAGATCTGATCAAAGGAGGGAGAAGATAGAGGAGACAATTAAATTTACCCCGTTTGGCAATTCATCCAAGAAGCCCTTCCGTTAGTGTTTAGTGGTAGTAAGATGAGGATGAAGTTGTTAGTTAGGTCAAAATAAAACCAAAACTGGTGCTTTTTTTTCATATGTGCTTATCAATCCCCTGCAGCAAAAATATGTAACAGAGGCAGGATATTTTAGAGATTAACAATTAACTATATCGTCCAAAAAGGACATCAGTGAAAGTACTGAAACAAGGACTTAACTGAGAATTTAATCATCATGAATCACGCAGAGCACGTTCACCTCTCTTTCTGATATAATTAGAGAGTGTAGAGTGCATGTCATTACAAAATACACATACGCTTCTCACAGATCTGAGAGAGTGTGAGAGAGGTGAAATGAGTCAGGGTCGGTGGGAACAGACGCAGTGAGGTTTGAACTGACTCATTTAAGCAACAGAGTTGAAAGTAAGAACGCGGTGCCTAATGATGGAAGGAAGCAAAAGATGGCAATTCTTCTTCCTATTATGGAAGTAAGAGAAGCTCACAGACTTTATAGGAGACTCTCAATATAACCAGGAAAACACAACTCTCACACACTCAACTCCACACAGAATATGTTGTGTATTGTAGAAGAAACATGCGTGGAGGAAACTCATAATTAGTTCTTTCACACTACTTTCATTAGAACTCATTTCAAATGCAACAAACAGTCAGTCTCCTGGAAATCATGGATTAAAGCCACAGAATACAAACAAGACACCGGTTGAAGGGACATTAGAAAAATCAACAGAGAATCATAAAAAACAAACACGCTTGGACCGTCGTTTCTCCCGTGAGCCCATTTGGAATGGACCTTTTAGGTGAGGCAGTCAGAATTCTTTAAAATCATCTGTATAGGGGTCGAATGATAGATTATCCCACTCATTAAGCATTTCCTAGAAACGGGGGACAACAGTGGCTTTCAGCAGTGGCCCACTCGCTGAGCAGAGGGGGTTGTGCCATCACAAAAACGTTTTTAAAAAAATCAATCGCTGTTGCATTTCTCAGCGGAAGATAACAAAGATTTCCTGAAATGTTTATTGACCCAAATGATCGAGGCAGAGCCGTATTGCCGACTGCTTCGACCATGCCTGAGTGCCTCTGACAAAAGGTAGCTCAATTTGACCATAATGGTGCTAACAGAAACCATTCAGGACATTGAGACCGTTGAGTGCCAATTCAGCACATGACGCCTGACTCATCCCCTCTGCTCTGAGTCACTCCCTCCCTCCTCTGGTCCAGGATCTGTGGCTCTCTGCTGGAGCTGGCTCCTCTCTACTAATGTCAGCCCACCGCTCCTCGGGCAGGAAGCTGGCCAAGGATGCAGACATGGCCCTACTGAGGAGGAGGGGTCTGTTTTCATTTTAGTGGGTATTTCTTTTGTAAAGACAAAGACTGGGTGTGATGATGAAGAGGGCGAGACTGGAGCACCGGCGCCCCGCTTCTCAGTTCCAACAATTCTGTCATGCCCTAAAAAGAGGCTTATGGAATTTCTGCATCGCTCGACAGACGAGCAACATGCAGACTTGAAAACAAGGTACAACGTGATAACAAGGTATCAGCCATTACTCTTCTCCATTCATCCCCCCCCCCCCACTTTTCCATGTTGTGTTTTTTACTGCTTTGGGCCAACATCAAAGCAAAAAAAAAAAAAGAAGAAGAAGGCTCTAGCTAAGCTCATTACACAAATGAGCTTTGGGGCCTTCTGCACACACTGAGCAGTGAACATGTGAAAGATGATCCCAGAAGTTAAAAAGTAAACAACCCTAATAAGGCAGTAAGTGTCTCAGTGGTCACAGAAGCGCCACTGGATGTAGTTTACGTCCCATAACTCATGCTACAGTTCAGTTGGGATTTATTTGTGCTTTGCATTGTTTAGCCACGGCAGCAGCGCAGCTTAAGGGCCGACCATATATGTCCTAAAATATCTTGATAACTGGACGGACTGCCATGAAATTAAAAAAATTTATGGTCCAATCTGAACTTTCCTCTAATGTGACCATGAGGGTTGACGTTTTTTTTTAAGTCTTTAAAGTCTCAATAATGGTTTCAACATTATCGGTTGTCCCCTGAACTGGCTTAACATCAACTAGATTGGCACAAGATAAAGTGAAGATGTTCAAAGTTGCTGGAAATGTATTACCGCCACATTCACACTTCAGTATGCCCCACAAGATGAAGACTAATTCAATCCAACAATATGGTAAAAAGTCAGTTGGTTTTCCACCGAATACTTGCAGAAGTTGTGACATCCTATCATCCTCATCTCTACTGTGCGTAAAGCTAGTGTAAACCTACAGTGATGTCACCCACAGGTTTGTTGACTGTTTTTCTAAGGAGTTTGACATCAGAGCCGTTGCCTTTTTGGGGTTTTTGGAGGAGGAAGTGACCATATTTGGATGAGAGGGTGGAGCTGGGGAGGATATCCTGATTGGATCTGACTGAGAACCTGAAGGAATGCTGTGGTAGTGACTTGTCAATCACAGCATATCCATTTGTCTTCTTCATTCAAAATGGGATTATAAATTACAAAACATTTGCAACCTGCAAGTAAAATAAAAACATAGGTTCCCCCATGTATAATCAGTATCACAGCAGTAAATGATTGTGTGTCATAAGTTCACAGGATAAACCTGCATGCTTCCCTTTGGGAACAGAACATCTGTTAGGGACATTGTTGGATATAATACTGTAACACATGGGGCCATTGTGGACAGGAAGTCTCAGCTGGCAAAGAGGAAATGGGCATCAGTGAATGGAAAGAGGAAGAGCTCATAATATGAAGTGAGAAGCAGCCCTATAGTTCACATCCAAGCTAATTGGACAGCTCCCGATCATAGGAACCAATTTTTCCAAGAGAATTCCAATACAAATATGATTTACTAAACAGGATTTATGGCAGAGTCTTCCACATTTGGTTGCTCATTCATTTTCCTCCCGACTAACAAGCCTATGAGTGGGAAAATCCTCTAAAGTAATACAGTAGGTTATTGTTTCCCAAAGCTGCATGCGGCTCAGCGGCTCTGAATGAGCCACAGAGCGCTCAGTAATTCATGTCTCTCTTCCAGATTCCAGTAAATTACAGCAGGGCTGCTCAATTAACTTAACCAATCCAAATCTTTTTGACTCCACACCTACTGTAGGCAAATAAGCTTAGGCGCTGACTGAGCACAATTCCAAAGAGTGATGTATTCAGCAGATTAGCCACAAAGTTCTATTTGATGTTGTAGACTGACTTCAAAAGTGGGCTGTTACAAGTCAACGACTCGTCCTTGTGCGACAAATCAAAAACTGGAAGACACAGCATTTAGCTTGGCAAATAAGTGAACTGGCTGCTTAAATATTTATGCGGCAAATTTTCAACACGACATTAAAGACAGTTTAACACTCAACAGGGGCGGTTATACAAACTACTCTTGCTTTAAGTGAGACTTCTGAATAAGATAAAATTAGAAATCTAGGACACTGGTGCCAAGTGTATTTATCTTAGATTTTCATCTCAATTCAAACATGTTCCTAGCCCATCATGAAACTCGCAAACAGACTCACGTGATGTAAATACGTTTATTGAAAACACAGACACTTTTTCACACAGGGAAAAAAATAAATGGCACATTTTCCACTCCACAACATCTGTCAAATATGGTTAAGTACAAACCCACTGACACATTTCTCTTTGATCAGAGCATGGTTGATAATGCTTTAGATGTTTGTTGAAGTTTGAGGACAGAACAGGATCAGTGAGTTACAGAAAACTCTTTCATCTGAGTATTTTATAAAACAAACTACAGCTATATTAAAGTGTGAACAAAGTTTTAAAAATATGTAAAAAATAATAAATAAATATGAGACACTACATCACCTTCACCTATGTCACCTTAGTGGAGTAATAAATGATGTTTTAAAACCAATTGGGATGACAGATCGACAGGAAGATTCACTGGCAGGGAGCAGCGTCTACTGAATGTCAGGGTGAATCTCAATCCATCAAATCAGCTGGACTTGGTCCAATTATCTGGAGCAAAACACAGCAGAAGACACTCAAGTCATTCACAACAAAATGAAATCGAAAACTGCTGAAACAATGAAACAAGTTCTTAAACAAATGGACCCTGAGGTGTAATTGTCAATTAGATTAATTTGCCTTTTTAAATCTTGACTAGACTGATAAAGACATTTTAAGGGCCTACTTCAGGTTATTGCAGGCCTACTTATTGTTGTTAACATTTTAGGAAGAAGACAATCAAAGATAAATGAGCCATAATATAAACGGGGGGCTTAAAGAGACAGGAGCTAAAACAGAGCGTTTCAGACATACACTGAGAGTATGAGAAAATATGTTTTTTGAGCACTAAAGCATGAAAAACCTAACCTAGTAGTAACTCAAAATAAAATTATAAAACTAAAAATGAGCACAACAATATCTCCTTTAAATTCTGCTTAAGTCATCACAAACCCTCCATCCAAATACAGCAGCTCTTACCTGTCCAAACGGTTGACAACGTCTCTCACAGTGTTAATGAGATTCTCATGTTCTTGGGGGTTACTGACAATGATGCTGTGGAGCTTCTTCATGTAGGAGTCAATGGTGTCAAGAGTGGGTGTCTCTCCACTGGCTGTAAGACAACAAGTATGTGACGTCAGCATTTATAAGTAGGTTAAATTCTATTAACTGCCAAATATGTCAATCCATTGGCAGCATCACAAGGTTGCAACTCCCATCTTGTATTTAATTTCAACAACTTATTTTTACATGTTGAGATGATGTCATTCTCAATCCTGCTAACAGAGTCCACAAGAAAAATACAGAGTGACAGGGGTGACTGCTGAACACCAAGGCCTGAAATCACTGCATGACAAGACCAATCGGAAAATGAATGATCTGAGTACAACAACGCCAGCCACTACTTGTCACGACTGATGTTTGTGCTGCGAGCGACATCAAAGGCTGTCCTCACACTGGGTCGAGGAGTCAGGGAGTCTAGCTGGCAGCAGAGGAGAGTTAAAATGTGTGTCAAAGCAATGGTACCAAAACCATCAAGACTACGATTATCTACAAATATCAAAATATATAATATTGAGCCTTTTATCTTTAGGTGTCAATTCTAATTAGCCTACAGTGAGTATGTTTACTAGTATACTTCTGGATATGGTACATTAACATCACAGGTAAACATGATTGCACTCAGCCTATCTGGGTCCAGGTCTAAGTGGATGTTGCAATTATCTTTCATTGTCGAGCTCTTATGAAATAATTCAAATGGTGTTGTGTCAATTGTGCTGTTTGCTTGTCCTGTTTGCAGAGAATGTCTGTCTCTGCTTTGTGAGCAGGAATTTAAATGGGTGCCGAGAAAATTGCAGGAGAAAACCTGTAGGTGTGATCTTAGCACTTTTTTTAGTTTAAAAAAGGAGGTGAATAAAGGAAGTCCACATACCTTCAATTGCGATAATGTTAAAATCAAGAGGGCTTTGCAGTCTGACTGATATGGTCAGTGACTAAAAGAACAGCAGGTAGTTCCACTGTGCAATCTGTTTAAGTATAGAGCTCTCCCAGAGGAGAGGTGTTGGAAGTTCAAAGCACTGTAAATACACAGTAGGTGAACACAGCCACATTATTATTTATGTCTCACCACCTAAACTGTGACTCTGGAACTAATAGCCCACTACAGTGTTTGTGTCTGGGGATGGATTACTGGTATGGGATACTGAATCAATAGATGGTTTATAAAGTGCATTGATCAATATCAGCATTTTTTAAGTCCAGAAGCCACAATGCACACTTTCAGAAATAAAAGCAAAGCAATTTTATTTTATTTTCCACACACAGCAGAACGTTGATTGAAAAAGGACTGTATTTCATTTTTGCCCAGGATTCCCCAAACTCATTTTCTCTTCAGTTGTAATAGATGAGACGAGAAGTCTTTATCAGCAAATATCTGCCAAACTTATGAGCCTGCAGAAATGCCCCAGTTAATAAGTCATCCAGGCTAGTGTAGAGTCATTTATCTTACTTTGTTTGAAACTTTTGAAAAAACACACAATAATCTTATATTGGGTCAATGGTGTCAAGAGTGGGCATCTTTCCAATAGTGGTATGACAACAAGTATGCAACGTCAACACTTCAACATTTATTAAAATGTTTAAGTGAAATAAACATTTCTTATTTCTCAACAGGTGAAAACTGAATATTTTACTGATAACAAGATATTAACCGTCTTGTTACAGAATTTTTTTTGCTGTTCTCTGTGAATGGACTTTCATTGCTTGTCTACTGACTCTCCCTATTCTGACATTATCATAATGTAAAGTCTACAGGTCGAGCGGGAACTTGCAGGCTCTACTGTGCGTATTCAGTGAGCTGCATAATCAGGAAGTGAATCTGGAAACCTGACATTTATATTAGTCTGTGTCTGGTATCTAGTTCTATTTAGTTTTTTAAGTTGGATTACAACTGGAATGACTGGGTCTCACCTGGTAGAGGTACGGAGGAGAAGCTGGAGGTGAGAGCCTGGCGCAGGGTCTCCAAGTGTTGGTGGAGGAGACCGTTGCGTCCCCTTTCTTGCATCACATCGCCTTCCAGCCTCTCAACTGCCCCGCGCATGCTCTCCACATGTTTCTGCAGTGCTGCGTTACGCTCCTCATACTCCATGTTGGTCTTACGCAGCTGCCGCATCTCAGCTTCACGTGCTGTTGAGGAATGCACAAACACGTATAGAAACTGAAATGATGGTGAAATCCAGAGGAAAAAAGCAAGACAGCAGTTGGCGCCCTTATAAATGTTTTACTCGCTCAAAGAGGTGTGTTCTTTTAAAGTTTAGGGAGTTCGGTGGACTGGAACTATTCTGGGACACTGAAGCGTTTTAAAACAAAGTTCTCTTGAGGTAGCAGGAGAGTGCGTTTCAAAACACTTAGACAAATGGAGGCATAAAAAAGTCACAGCACACCAGCTTCAAAGTATTTCTCAACGAGACAGTCGGCTGTGTTTGAGTTCTTTACCTTTGCTGTGGTTGAGAAACTCCTCTGTGAAGATTGGTATGTCGAACACAGTTCTGTCCTTCCCTTCTGCATCCTTCTGTTCATAGCCAGAGAAAGCAAGAGGGAAGGAGATGAGCTGAACAGTGGAAACATTTGGCCACACAGACTGACAGCAAGAGGTGGTCATTTATCTAGCTGGACAGCAGGTGGGTGAGAAATTGATTTCATACCTGGCCACCGGGAGGAACATAGTGATATAGTTTAAAAAATGAGGAAGGGGAAGTAATTTCTTCAACAGTGCTGCTAAGATATCAAGGCACTGCAATGGACTGCAATAACAAAGTGTTTAACAATAACAAAATACAGAGCATGTTTCACGTCACAGTCCCTCCTCTGAAAATATGCATCATCCATTGTCATTTCTTAACGTAATTTAATTCATGCAGAATCATGTGTTCTTTAAAATCTAGAGGAGAAACATTAGCATCCCCACAGGAAGGCTGATTCCAGTGAAGTCACCTTGGCCATAACCCTTTAGGAGTGCGCTCTGAGGCTTACAAAGGAAAACCTCTTAATTAAATGCAGAACTTAACAAAAATTCATTACACACTTAGTAGAAGCCAAGTGTTTGGATCACAAACACAAACAAAGTACCAAAGCGGATTAACCCAGCTTTGGTGATGCAAGAATGAGCACTTAATGTGTGGTGCAAGAGGGCAAACACGACTGATTTAGGCTCCTGGGTGAGAAAACTGCAGAAACAGACTGTAACTGTGGTGACACATCAGCTCATGATGAATGCAATCAATGACATGTTCCCATCTTCATAAACGTTAATTTTACGAGTTTTACATGAGAAATATGAAATCTAAACCAACCTTTACAAGTTGATTAGGCACTTTCACAGATTCCTTGAGGACACTGTGATATGAACTAATCTTGTGTCTTCAGCATGTGTTGGTTTATTTCCGTCTTGATATGTCTCACAACAGGCACTCATTTCATTCTAACAACATCTGGTGCTTTACTTGCTTCGACAGGAATTGTGGAGATAACACAAGTATGTTGCAACAGTTGGAAGAATAGTTCTTCACTTAATTAAATCTGTTATATACCTCTTAAGGAAAGTGATTGTGAGTGTGATAGGGCAGTAGAGAGTTACTGACCTCGTGAAGAGCCTCATTGGCTACCTGATGCCCACCATCTGGAAAGGAAGGAAAGAATAAAGCCAGAGGACAGCAAATGATTCATGTTTCCCCCAGTGCAGCAGGCTTTTACCACATCATGGACTGACAGAATTAATAAAAACTAAATTTTTAAAAAATTGCATTTTTGCTCTCTCTCTTGTGAATTATTTGGAATGAGGCAGATCATCTGCTTCAGTAGGGCACTTTGACTTCTCTCAAAACTTTATGCAAAACCTGAGCTGTTTATGTGATCCCCATTTTGGATATTTGACAAGGAATTTATCCACAGTCACATAACAGGAAGAAATAATGTAGACCATGTGTTGTGTTAGCACAGTAACAGAGGCTCCTTGTCCTCAGGTTGAACTCATAACCTGAAATGCTCCTACGAACTGAAAAAGTATTCTGTTTCCCTGCCACATTTCCATTGACTGAGCAAGGCAAGAAAGTTAGAAGTTTCTACACCATATAATGAATAATATTCATGATAATTTTGAGTAACAACATCGCAAACATTTTTTTGCGAGGTTATTCCCTATGTCCTTCTGTTTTTTAGATATACAATGATCCTTTTTTCCAAGTTAAATTGATTAAAGTAATTTTTTAATAAATCAAAATCAGAATTCTTTCATTTCAGCTTCTTAATTGTGACTGTTTTCTGTTTTCTTCACTTCTCTATGGGAGTAAACTTTTTTACATTTTTTTAATATTCAACAAAATAACTGATGATGGAATCAATTATTAGTTGCAGCCCTATTGTCCACCAAACATAAGATCCACTTTTTCAAATGTCAGCGGACATATGAAGTATTGAAGTCTTAAAAAAAGATGGCTGGCGGAGAGTCAGACTAGCTAGCTCCAGTTATTGTTGCCAACTTGCCATTCTACTGCTTTTCTGACCACATCTCACCTCCCCTGTGTCGCTTGCCCTTCTGCTTCTCCTGAACCTTCCTAGTGAAATGTTTGTAGGCCTCAGTCTTCTGGTACTTCTCCAGCTCCCGCATGTAACGCTCCTTATCGCGCTCCGCCTCATCCAAGTATCGCTGCAGGGTGAAGAAAGAAAGGTGAGAAGAGCAAGGAAGGAAGCCAAAAAATGGAGGGAACTGAGATTTGGTGAAACAGGATGAAGAAGGATTGAGGGTGATATGGCTTGAAGAGTGGGAGTAATTATTCCTAATCAGGATTAGTTCCATTCAAAAGAAAAAAATCAGTAATTTACTATATTAATAACCTACATTCACTCTAGGCTTGTAATGACAAATGCATCTCTTAATATAATTAGTTTAGGAATTTGAGGAAAAACTATTAAAACCGTCAATTTGCAAATACTTTGTTCCAGGATGCTGGCATATCTGTCTCAGCCATAAACTCTGTGTAAAACAACATGTTATATTTATTAGCAAGACAGAATTTAATGTCATGTCATAAACACATTTTCTTTAAAATGGACCAATGAGCTGTTGATGTAACTCAAAGACTGTGAACATTCATAACGTTTTTGTTGATCCATGCTCTGCCTTATTTGGAAAAAAGTGATCCAAGTTTCCCTGGGTTGAAGCACAGTGGTATTACTCAGACATATTTGCAGTTGAATAACAAATTCTTACACAAAATCTGCCTAAACCTGACTGTAATAATGTCTGTATCAATAGCAGGAAGCCACCAAATCCTTTGTAATCCCTTTCTGATATTATTGCATCCCAACTGAGGGTGTACCTAGGACAAGATGCCATTTAACAGTAAAATAAAATCTGTCAAACAGCTACCGAACATAGACGTTTGTAATTCATTGTCTTGTCAGCTCTAAAACGCTGACACTTTGGACTCTACGGGCTTTTGTTCCTACACTCCTTTTGTGCACAAGGTAAAATTAGATCAAAGTCTCTGCTGGCTTGAGAGTGTTAAATCTGGCTGGGAATAGTTTGAAGTGTAAGCATGTTGCTGATGAATATTTCAGCTTGGTCCTTTGGGGCACCATTGGTGCAATTACTGAAATCAAAAAAGTAATGACAATTAAAAATCCACCACCCCCTCAACAGAAAAACCTTAACAGATTTTCCCGCGGGTTGCTACTGCCTCTCTTCTGTTTATTTTCTTCCACTGCTTTCTCAAAGGCCTGGATCACCCTAGTAAATGCGGCTCCAGTCCATGTGGATTGGAAGAGTTTAAAGCATCATGCAGGCAGTCTTTAACAGAGTAACATTAATAATTGATTGGTAAGAAATGCAGAACATTGGCACATTTTTCTCCCAGTTTTTCCTCTATGTATGAACCTGTCAGAAACTTCTTAGACCAACCTGCTTCTCCTCGGGGGGCAGCTTGCTCCACTCGTTGCCCAGCATCCTCGTAATCTCTGGAAAGGGCACGTCTGGACGTTCTGCTCGTAGCTGCTCCCGTCTGTCATTCATAAAGCGAACGTAGCCTGTGAGAGGGGCCTTTGGTGCATTGCTGTCCTTCATTGGCTTCTTCCTCTTCCTCCCCTTGGTCCAGCTGCCACGCCGGGGCTTCTGTTCAAGATAACAAAAACAGATATGTCCTGAAGGTTCAGGTAGCAATCCCCCATGATATGTAAGCTGGCAGAACGTTCTTGGAGTCTGAATCGGAAAAACTGAAAAATATGTAATTTGACATCCGTCTTCAGCTCTCACCTCCTCTCCATTTCTCTGGCCGTTGTTTTCGGTGTTGGCTCCTGGAGAACCAGTCTGCTCATCCATGCCGTCTATGACTACGGGGGAGACCTTGTTGAAAACAGTAGGAGATGTTAGAATAGGAAACGTCTCATACCAGTACATTCAGAGCTACAAACCTAACTGGTATTGATATATGAGCTGGAAAGGCCAGTGATTAGCTAATGCAAGTCTTGTGCTATCTGTGGGGACCAGAATGGGGACACACACTGCTGCCTGATGAAGATGGGTTAAATATTTCCAGACAGGGATGGACTTAGGCGTCAAGCATTGTCCCCAGGGATGCTGCCAAGCCAGGAAACAGAGATCAGACTTCTCCTTCTGCAGCGGATTCGCCTTCTCTAATTTTTGTCCAGACTCCTCCCAGTCTTGGCTCCAAATCTCCTCTTGGCCAGTCACATTTCCTCTAATAGAAATGTCTTACTGCCATCAATCTCTATTGAGCAAGTGAATTAAAAAAAACACATCATCCCCACTCCTCAGGCGCTAATGTAACCTATTTTCAACAGGAGGAAGTAGTGTTATGGTGCCGCCTAGTAAATAGAGATGTGATTGCCTGCATGATGCAAAGCTGGGGGAAAAAAAGTTCTCTTGCTGAACTTCTGGTCTAATGAAGACCCCAAAGTCCAACTATCATCATTAGAAAAACTCTTTATTAGTGTTCAATTCTACCATGACATTTTTCATATTTTTTCATCTTTAAGCTACTTATTAAGACATGAGGTCATATCTGTGATAAACGTAATAGAAAAACAGGATGACTCAGAGTACTTGTGGGCAAACAGCCCAGGTTGAGGTCTGAAAATAAGGACAATATCATTGTGTTTTAACCTTTGACCTCTTCTGAATCACTTTGTGGGAAGTGAGTCTCAGTATCCTGGATGTGGTTTCTGCCCCCCCGCCACTAAATACTGTGGGAAAAGTCACAGAGGAACTACCCAGCCTACCACAAAAGAGCCCATTTGGAGATGAGAAAATGTGGGGGGAAAATTCCCTCAGACAGTTAAGGCAAGCAGGGGGTTTTCTTTCAAACATCTCTGTGATGCCTGGTGTCACTTTCCACCAACAAAAGCCCTCATCACAGATACTGCTGATGAATGGAGCGGTACTGTTGTGTCACCTCTTCTGTGAATCTTATTTTAGTGAGATAAAAATTGACTCGAGGGTAGGTTTTTAAGATGTTATTTACCATAACCTCAACAGTTAGTAAACTGTTTCTCTGTGTTCTTCTTTCCAAATCTAGGAGAGAAGTGCTATGCTGCAGTGCCCTCTGCTGGATGGAAGCACACATTGCATGATGCAATGATAAATTACACAAGGAGTATTACCTGAAGAGAATACGATTATGTTACACGGTGTGCGACTTAGTTTTCTTTCTTTTTTTCTTTTTACACGGACGTCTCTTTTGAAAACTACAAAAAAAAACAAAAAAACACCTTTGTATTTTTACACTGTGTGTTTTAGTATTTCAATCACAATATTCAAAACAATGACTACCAGGACAAGCTAACCTCGGTGCAGGGGAACCAAATCCAACATAGATTTAGAATCGAATTACTCCCATTTTTCCAACCCTGAAATTGCTAAATAGCGTTAAATACCACAGTAGATTATTTCCTGTTAGCATTTAGCCTCCTCTTTTATCAGCAATAATGTAATAGCATAACGCTTCTGTGTGAGCACCAGTCAGCATCAAGTTAACGACATCATAATGTATTAGTGTTGGGGACAGTGTGTTAAAATACAGTCACAATATTAAATAAATGATCTGAGTCACATTTTATTTAGCTATTTAAGTGTAACGGTCAACTACAGTGTTGAGGAAATGTACAGAAACCATATGGCAGCTGACAGACGCACCTTAGCTAGCGTCAGTTATGTTCACTGACATGAGCTAACTAACGTTCATGTAACACGGTTTTCAACACTATAACCTCTTGCTGCGCGGCTGTAAACCGGCTGCAAATCATGACGACTAATGTCAACCGTGAAAACCAAAGACACATGGGACTTATCAGTTTGAGAAACAATGGTCTGGCGCTAGCATACCAGACTGCTGAGCTAATAGCTAGCCTAGCAAGCCGTGCTGCTCGTTAGCACTCTGATAGCAAGCCGTAAACTAGCAGACGGACAGCTGGCGTTCTGCGTTGGTTTACGCTCACTCGTATCGATACCATTTGACAAATTATGAAAAAGAAATGTCTAATGTTTATATCGTTGAGCCATTACATGGAAACTAACCTTAGATAACAGAATCCGTAGCTGTAATTGTAGCTACCGGTGTTAATGATTTTCCCAATCAAAACAATACAGCAGCCCCAACATAGAATCGTACCAGATAGACAAACATGTAACGAAACAATTATCTGATATATCTTAAATACATATACACATATCATATACTGTGTATCATATCATGCTAGGAACTTTTTTAAATCGGATTTGTGTTTGTGCTTTGATATATGTGAGAATAGTGTACAAATATTACCCAGTCACAATAATTCTCAAACATACAAATAGGACATCAGGAAAGAAATGGAAAATGTTGATGGTAACTGCATAGTGACAGTTCAACCAATTTACCCACAAGAACCAGCATTATTACAAAAACAGATTTCAACCACGTATATTCAAACAGCATTGGAAAACAACACACAAAAGGCAAATTGGTGCATTCGCTTTATAGCAAACTGCTCTGGACGGTCTAATTCTGTGCGGGTCACTGTCTTCTTCGTGTACATATACGGAAATCTACCAGGGCGCTGCTGCCCCCTACTGTTGACTCTGCTTATTACATCTCTCAGCTGTATGTTGAACATTTAGATCAGGAGTTAACCCCCTTGAGAAATTTCAGGCTTTATTTACCAGATGTACAAGTAGGCTACGCATCAGCGCTTGCAAGGGTATTAAACGGATGAGGAAATCTTTCATCTGCATTGGACTTTTTGTAGGTCACTCAGGCAGAATGATGCAGGGAGTGGTGCTGGCTGGCTTTCAAGCTTTTTTTTTTGTAGTTTGAAGGGTATCCCTGCCCATGTTGCAGCTGTAGTTTTTAATGCTGCCATCACTGCGTATTTCAGTGTCCTCCCCGTCTCCATGAGTGTTTGAGCTCTGCCGGTGCTCACACGCACAGCTCACAAACAGTTGGCGGCCCTGGGGTGCAATTAACTTTTGCAAACAGTCAGATCATTATATTGCACTGAGTATCCCCCATGCATTGATAAACAGTTGTATTCATTTGAGACAAATACAGCAGCTCCACTGCTCGTGAAACCCGTCCCTTTCAGTGCTGCAGTGTCTCTGTGGGCTAATATGGCCTGTTCAAACAAACGTCTCAGGAAGACATTACTGGCCTTTTGTGGACAGAATACACAGTATTAATGATGAAGGTCCCAACCTAGAAAGCCTTTGCTAACCCTTAAGAGATAGAGAGAGAGAGTGAGAAGACTAATACCCTAATTCCAAATTAACAGATCGCAAATCAACACCCAGGCGGGAGTAACTTCACTGTAGCTGCAGTCTAATTGAAACTTTGATTGCAATCTCATCGCAATTATCCGGAGTAAATCCAACCCAATTCTCAGGCTCATTACACGCAGGTCGGGTACACCCAGAGTTTAGAAAATAAAGCCGCCAACAAAATCGAGTCATTTAGTTCGGGATGCTCCTCATATTTCACGTGTCTTCCGGATAATCAAATTCAGTTCTTCAGGACACAAGAAATGTTTTTACCAAAGTTTTCCAAAGTCCAGTCCAATGTGTTCACTGAAGAAAGTGTCAAGCAACAGCAAACATACAATTTTAAACATAGAATGTTATTTAAAACCCCCCACAGTATCTCGACTCAACATTCCTCTTCTACATTTTCGGACAGTGTCACCTCCAGTATAGACTTGTTCAAATGTTTGACACTGTATAGCCTCAACACTCACACACACTTACATTTTTCATATTTCAAATGTCTAACGGACTTATCTGCTGTCTTTGGAAACTTTCTGAATTTCCACTAGAACTATTGTTTGGCTGCGCACCATGAATTCGTAAAGACGTGCCTACAGTATCAGTCCATCATTGATGGTAAAACAAACACAGTTCAATAGTTTAGTTTCTCTGCAACTCCAAAAGTTATTTTGTCCACTTCTTCTTGAGGTGTCCTTGAAATGTGCCTGCATTTCTAAGAAAGCCTCGGAAATTATTTTATGAGAATTCACCAGAACTTTCATTTAATTAAGCAGTGTCACAGAGGCTCCTGCCAGTGGAACGATGGACATCTTCAGCTGTTTTGCTGTGGAGTTCATCCTGTCATTTGGTATTGATTAGGGCGGCAACGGTATGAGATTTTCACAGTACGATAACCATCTCAGAAAATTTCAACGTATCACAGTACAAGCCATTTCACCCTGTGTGTCTGCCTGTTTTAGCTGGAACTACAGGAGCAGTTTCGGGTGCATTGCCAGGCGTTTATATGACAGGTGTTTGGTTGAGATAGAAGACCTAAAGTGAATACAGGTGTGATCTCATGTAAAAATAGAGTAATGACACCTCAATAGTCATGGGTCTTCATGTGAACATGTTGGTGTAGCTGCTGTGATCCCATCACGAGGCGGTCGCTAGTTATAATTATCATTATCAGACACAATGACCAATAAGAAGAATACAAACTGAAGGGTTTATTGGTGGGACAAATGCTTTAATATATTTTCACAAAATGTCAGAAAAGAAATTTTAACTAAACATGAAATATTTTTTTTAACACTATTATGGCAGAATTCAACAACCAGGTTGAGCAAATGCAAGTTATGGTGATTGTCAACTTCCACACCACAGTATACCTTGAAAACTGCGCTGCTGCAACACTTACATCGTAATTCATCTGCAGCTGCTGTGGAATACCAGGTATTTACAGAAAAACATCAGAACATTTACCAAACGTGTTTATGCAAACTGACACCAGGCATTTATTAACTCGTCCTTGGTTCACAGAAATGTACAATGCCTGCGTTGATTGGGAGAACTCGTCTGATTTAACTGTTCACCAGAAGTTATACTACAGTTGAATGTAGGGCTGTTTTTGTTTTTCCTTCCTCATGGGGATTTGCTAACAATTACAACAACAGGTACACAAATTACCTATGATAATTCTTAGTTGAGATGAGCAGAAAGCCCACATCTGCCAATAATATGGTAATCTCCACCAGCAGAATCTCATATTCCAGTTCTCCAACACTCATGAATTAATAAGCGGTAGCACTGCCTGTGGATTCATGTTTGTCACTAATTGGCTGACTTGGAACACAGAAATGATGCAGGCCAACTGTTCCAACTCCCAGCAGTACCATGTCTGGCTCGGTCTTTACCTTTTTGTTTTTCAGCATTCAGCATCCACGGTCATCGCATTGTGGGCAGCAGCACGGCAAACAAAGCTCAGGAAAAAAAAAAAAAAACGGCGAGCGAGGTTCAATCAGCTCTGACCTCGAGACTCTTCAGATCCCAGCAGGCCTGCGGGGCACAGCATCCAGCTGTCCCCTGTACCGTTATCCACCTGTCATGTCACATCGAATCATCTGCTCCCAGGCTGAGAAGTTTAGTGCAGAGGAAAGGTTTCCAGCCACTGCTCCTCTGTGGGTCGGTCATGTGTCCTTGCCAGTTGGCCGGTGCGGCCTGGAAAGTGGCAACACTGTGACACCTACACTGCACGCATCAAGCCCTCCTTACGCCTCAGGACATCAAGGGTGATAATGTCACATGGTGCGCCAGTACACTGAAAAATAGTGAAGTTAGCGAACCAGTGGATCATGTGTCTGGAAGCGTTAGTGCTATGGTAAACTGAGAGAGCACTGAGAGCACTGCAGAGTTATGAAAGTAAAAACCAATAAAACACATTTTATACTCATGTTCAGCCATTAAATTCTTTAGCTATTGTTATGAGCTGAGGTTCAGGTGCAGACACAAAGCACCAAAGAGCAAATTCTGTCTTTAACGGCAGCTTTTATTGGCAGGTGCAACATCAGCGCATTAGATGATTTCATTGAACATCAGTAACCGCGCACACGAAGCACTCCGACCCCATTTCCGTGCGATGGCTGGTGAATTGTGGGAACAGTGGGAACATTGTGGACCTCAGTTTGTTTTTTGGTTGGATTTTCTACAGCACGTCTAGCACGTCTTTAAACTACACATAAACCATGCCTTTGCATCAGTGTCAAAAACACACTACCACCAGTGCCGCTGCAAGAGCCCACATGAGACAGAAATCCATACATCTGTTAGACTGGTGTACAAGCTGGGAGGCTTCACTACCCGCTGGGACCTAAAGCAACATTTTGTACCGTTTAACCCTAAACTAACAGCTTCATCATCATGTTGATGGTTCAGCATCTTGTAATAGAGTGAATGGTGTCTCTGTCTCAGCCTCTCCGCCCCGCTGTCACTTGTTTCTGCACCACGTAACTTCGGTGAGAGGGTCGGACCACAGCTTTACATGCATGTTTACTTCAGTGTTACAATGTAGGGAGTTTTGTTTGTAATTACATTGCTTTTGAAAAATTGTAATAGAACTGGATTTATATTTACAACAGTGGTGGTGGTGCTTTAAGGACCTCTGTCTGTGAACAGGACTTTTGTGACTTGGAGTGTTGAACTCCTTTGGTTTCAACAGGTTTTTGATGAAATAAAGATACAGCAGACTCATTTAGATACTAAGTGTTCAATGATGATTAACTACAAGTTATTTATTTATTTTCAGCTTGGGGAGTAACAGAATACATTAACAGCATCATGTTAGCAGTATTACAAAAAAGGTAACTGCATTCCTGTAAAATGACAGAAAAAAAAAAGCTGTAATGGATTGTAATTTTGAAACAGGTAATTATTGAAGGTATCTGAATGCATCTTCAAAGTAACCCAGCTCCCGACAAGAGTCTCACCGGGCTCTACAGCATCAGATGTTGGGATGTTGGCATGTGCCGTACACGTGTGTCCACATGTAGAGACAGGGGTGGCGCGCTCATTTGAACACAGGCATCACTTGGAATGAAGGTCACACTTGCAAACAGCAGCCGTCCCCTATGGAGCAGATAATTGGCACTGATTTTTGTTCAGAATCTGGCTGCATACATTTGGATATTAATGAGAATAAATTAGCTGTAGCTCCCTCGTGCCCGCATGCTTTAAGATAGGTAGTTAATATTAATACAGCTGCATGATTCTCGAAAACAACTATGTCAACATATGCCATGTATCGCATTCATTAGCTTAGTTAATGACCTCATCAGCATAACTGGCCGTGGTTCAGCGTATGATGGGGGACATGGCTGGGTGTGAGGGAGCTCAAGTGCCTCTTGTATCTCACGCACAGAGATAAAGAACTCAGCCAACCCATAACAGTTCATCAGCTTCACAAGAACGAGGGCGCAAGCACTGTTGCTTCGTCTTGTTGCTACGCAAGCGTCTAAGTAGGCTTTAGGTAGCTTACCTGAAGAATCAGAGGGATATGATGTCCATAATAGGAACGCGAAAGAGATGGATGGATGTGTGTACAGTTAATTCTCACTGGGAAAACACAGCGTGGAGAGTTTCCCTATCTCTTCCAAAAAGCTGGAGCAGGAGCAGGGATGGGCAGCCACGTGCTGCAGAGGGCCAATTATGCAAGATTTCACAGCAATCAAACACTCTGCCAGGTGATTTCAATCATTACTGCCTCCTCTCTGGGTGAAGTGATTCAGTGAAACTATCTTGGGGGGGAAAAAAAGGGGTAGATGCTTAAAAAAAAGAGAAAAGAAATCATATGTAATCAGGACCACAATGGGTCCAGCTATAATATCTCGTCATTATCATCATCATGCCCTGATCCCTTTTCATCTGAGCAGTTTTGTCCCTCTTTCTGCTCGTTAAAAATAACGGGAGAAGTTTTCTTCACCCAGGGGAGGAATGTCGTCTAACTTTATATTGGAATTTCACATGAATACTTTAAGATCTACCAGATCATCAAAAATGTTCTTATATTATAGGTTTGAAACGCTAAATTGTAGACTGTTTCAATTTGACTAATTTCAACAAGTGGGGGTTGCTTATTTTCTCTCTTCCCAAGAGTGAGTTGATATGACACCATTTTTCTACCGTTGCATTGAAACTTCTATGAAGCTATTGTCAGGAGGTGATTCACATAGCTTAGCGAAACAAGCGACGGCTGGGGGAACCTGCTAGCTTGGCTAAAACTCCAACGACACCTTGCAACACCTCTGAATTTGAATAGTTAATGTGTTATATCACATTTGTGTCAAATATATATATAAGATATACAAATATAAACAGCTACGTGATGTGCTGTTTCTTGATGGACCACTGACAGGGGCTTCCCGGAGTCTTGTTAATACTGCAAGGTTTTCAGGCAGTGGAACAGAGGCACCTTACAGACAGATAAACTGCCGTTCTGCAATAAAGTAACGGCACATAACTACCTAAAACCAAAGCCTACACATGAGTTGCAAGTTTAATGGTACTCTTTAATGCTAACCTATGCTAATCACCTCCCGACTCCAGAGACCGGCACAGATCTTCTCAAAATTCTCTGGCAGAAAATAAACATATTTCCAAAAAAGAGATGAACTCGTTCTTTCAAATAATTGCTTCGGGGTAACAGGTCGGTCAATTAATAATCGTGACCTCTCGCCCTCGCTGCTCTGTTGTTCATATCCAGACCTTTCAGCACCTCCTGCTGGGCCCTGTGTGAATCCCCTGCACACAAAAACACCCTTCAAAAGTCTCAGTGCAAAAATCACTTTCCTCCACCGCTGTTCGACACCCACCTGCTGTTGTTTGACCTTAAATGTTACGAAGACGTTACTGATTGAAATGTAAATGCAACGTGATTTTCTGCCCGGTATGATGACCTACTTCACTTCGCATCTCTCTTACCATATTGTTTGAACAATGAACAATGCCAGAAAAATACAAATCTTCGTTAAGGAAAGACGCCCTGCTAATCAACAGTGGAATAAAATTAGCATTTGAAAACAGGTGCATAAGCGCAACGGAGAGGCTACACAAGGCGAGCGATACTTGCTGCAATTGTGAGAGACAAACGCAGACGTTAAAGAAAATACAATAAAAAATATATGAAGATGATACATACGGACTTTTATACAGCCCTGATGATACTTGTCTTTTATGAAAAAAAAAAAGCACAGTGTGCACATTAACGATATTTTAGGAGCACATGTAGAGGCGGACTTAAAATAAAAAAAAAGAAGACGAGATTTGAAATGATGGCTTGAGAGCGACTGGCCTGCCCTTTGTCGAGGGCTAAAGGGGTCAGAGGAGCCGAAAATGGATTATGACTTGATGTATGACGCTTCTGCAGTGAGCTTTAAATGTTTTATCTAAATTCATACACAGTGACAGTGCTTCTACCCAACCATGTTGCATTTATCATTGTCTTTGCGCCGCCCTGGCAGATAATGGACAGAAGGAAATCAATAGGTAAGAAAATCTTACCGAATGAACCACCGGGCTGTAGAGGCAAACGCTGATGAATTCACTCCATTCTCACGCACGCTGTATTGACTTTGCGGTGGATGGTCGTGAGCATTAGTCAGAGGGGTTTATGCTGGGTTTATTCAATACTTTACGCTGAGTGATGGTGAAAAGAGAGAAACAAAGAGAGACTTACACAGGAATACAATACTCTTTACTTTACTTGCACATACTGTATCTTGGCAAGCAGGAAGTCAAGAAAATAAAATAAACTCTAATTCCACATTTAAATACATGAATGCGTCTACAAATTATAACGCAGATGTTCAGTGATCCAGTGATTAACCAACTCGGGGCCTGTATGAAAACCTCTAATTTTCCTTTCACAATTCATCGTGTATAATATTCCTATGCTGAGATATTACATAACCCCACGTACACTGTGTGGTTACTAGATAAAACCCAGATTCATTTGGAATTTGGATATAAGGACATGGGGAAAAGATGATGTTACTGTTTGGAGTGAGGCTCATCATAGCTATAAGATGCAACCGGGGAAGTCAATATCGTCTGACGCAAACATGCAACATCAACAACGTAAATTCTACAATTTTTGCAATGTCTTACTGTATAAAAGTACATCAAACTTATATCTTTTCATTGCGACATGAACGTTGTTGCTGCTGTTTGCAGATTGTGACTTTGGAGTGCATTCAAACGTGATGGGTTGATGTAAAGTGTGTTCTGACAACAACAACAAAAGCTCAAAGTTGGTCATAAAGCTCATCAGTGTGTTCTTTTCAGTCTTGAATACTGTGTACAAACAATAAAGAACTGACAGTGGGCACGTCACCATGCACGATTTTGTTTTAGAAATGTAATAGAAAGGTTTATGAGCTGGACAATAGGTAAGATATTATACCACTGTTAAAATGTATTCAGTGAGCTCCCTTTGATAATTGTATATCAGATTAATAATTCAAACAGCATCTCTTGTAAATGGAAGAGCGTGAAACTGCTGTAGTTGAATAAATTCATGACGCTCTTGAAGAAACCTTTTTTTTTCTTTCTCTTGTGTTTGCGGCAACGAGCTGCTCGCTGTGGCTGTGACAAGTTCCAGGCATGGATGCCTTGCTGGATCAAACACACCATTACATTTACAATGCGTTTTGTATTGGCGCGTAGTCATACGTGCGCTCAGTTGAACAACAACGTAACCTGGACTGTTAGAGTGCAGTGTTTTCCTGCATGTGATCACATCAGGGGAATCAGGGGAAAGCTGCGATATGCAGCCGCACAAATGAGTGTGCTGTAACCTGTGGATGTCCTCACCCCACCCCTCTCCTCCTCCTGGGGAGACGAGTGATGGACAGGTTGGTTATGGGATATCGGCGAGGTCACCAGCTGTCGACTTTGTCATACATGTATCTGCACTTCACGGCGTTACATGTATTTGTACTCCTGCAGCAAAAAGGCAGACATACTTGTGGCTTCCAGGGAGTCGTGTTGTTTAATGTACATGATGGGGCATGGGACAGCGAGCTTTGTCCTTTTACTGCCTGACCTGGTCACACAACAAACATGCCGAAATGCACATGGCAGTGCCTGATGTACAGCTAACGCACGGAGAGGGACTGGTGTTGGCACACGTCGATGAACCGTGCATTTGCAGTTCACAAGCATCCGTGTACAATGCTGGCTTTTAGGCTTGTGGTACACTTGCTTTAAACCATTGTGTAAACACAGACAGCTGGCTGCAACAAAAAAACAGAACTGTTCATGATCTATCCTGCGTGCTTTATGCGCAACCACAGGATTAAAATTTCTGTCCTGGCAATCACCAGATATCCTCCTTGAGATGTTCTGATGCTGCACCATGTAAACACCACAAAGGAATGGTTGCATTTTGTTAGTAAGTAGTCTTACTTCACATCCTTGCATGTGGTGCTTCATTTCATCTTGCTGACATCGTGTTAACAGGGAAAGTTCACAGCAAAATGACAAAAAGAGGGTAATGAATTCTGGAAAAAGACATCGCTGTCGAGTTTTTAGAGCTATACATCTCCATCACATTGGAGGGAAAGCCGAAACCTCTAATGTCTTTGGCTATGTCATCACACCAAAAGAATCTAAAGGGGAAATGTGTATTTTTTCCACACATTTTACATTAATAGTTGATTTTGCCATTTGGGGGCAGCAGAAGCTGTAAACAAAACCATGACATATCATATACTGTTCTGGCAATCATGTTAGCCAACAGTTCTTTATCTGTTGCTCGTATTTTGAGACATGTTTCTGGCCACTTGACAAATCTAAGTATTAAGAATTGAATTTGGTCATTTTCAGCTATGGCTGAGTCTAACACTGTTGTGCTGTAGATCCTTAGTCTGCACAGGGTCTTTTATTTTAATGTTGTCGGTATGCTTTATGCTGTTTTTGTGTCTGACTTCCTGTCTGGCTCAATCTGCTCTGTGCGGCTGCTGGCGACACATACTGACGCGATGATATCTTTCTGTCTAACTGCGTCCTCCACTTGCATTGTATCTTTGACTCATGGCACAGTTAAAATAGATTTGGAAATGTTTTTGTCTCTTGCCACTGCCAATTGTCCAAGATCTCTTCCAACATAATGTCCCACAGAGCACACCAGAAGGGGCGTCACCTGTCATCTTTGTGCCGCTTATTGCTGGCTAAGTAGCATACACTGGGTTTTTACTGAAGGTTTGTACACATTTTGGGAGCTGCTGTTGGGTTTGTTGTTCATATTATGTTGGGATGTTGGTTCACTGGGTGCTCTATTTGTTTAATGGTAATTATGGTTGACTGTCACTTATGATGCACTTATGGTGGCTCCAAAGGGCACTTTGAAACTTTAAATTGAAAAGTTTATTTTATAATTATGAACAATTATGAATTATTAACAGTTTCCAATCATGCTCAATCACCAATAAAAGAACTGAATTGAACCTGAAATCCTGGACTTTGCTTCTAACAGATCATCTACGGTGCGTTAGCCTCTCCGCACCGGCGACCGTTTCTTCAGGATAGCCTAAGACAGCCAAAACTTTATTTCAAAGGCAATACACTGAAAAACTTATTTAAAACAATACCAGCTGTAATAAAGCCTAGGAAAAATAAAAGCGGGCACTGGCAGGAGAAAAAACTATTCATGTTTCAAAAATGAATAGAAAAAAATTTGATTAAACAACAAGTATCACAGTATTCACCAAGCAGAAGTTCAGAGAAATATGTGGCCTGGAGCGACTGTCAGTGGGCCGCGATTTCCTTTCAAGGAACGTGACTTCAAACTCGTCCCATCGGTGCACCTGTTCTTCGGCCTAGCTCAACTAATTGGTGCTTGCATGTGCATGTGAACACAGCTCTCCTTCTGTAACTTGTGGCAGTACAACAGGGGGATCAATGACATTATGTCATGTGTTCCTCTCCCCCTCACATCTCTTTCGCTCTTCCCTCTCCATCCCTTTAACCTCGTTACCGGGCTTGCCATTGTCTCTTCTTCGGCACTTCGTCCCTTCATCCCCTCTCCGTTCTTCCCCCCCCCCGTCTTCTCGCCCACGGCAAAGTCTTCCATTCCGCACCTTGCTCGGATGCTGCCTTTGTGCAGTCTTTGTGTGAGGCAGGGTGGTTGAAGACGCAATTTAATTAGCAAGTCAGGCAATAAATTACCCCTGCAATTAAAAGGCAGACCCTCTGTTTTTTGTTTATGCCTATAGGGAGAGCTCTCCAAACAAACCACAGCCCTCTCGGTGCAGACATGACACTTCACTGATGAGCGCACACGAGTTTAGGGCCGAGCTCCCCTCCAAAATGATGTAAATACAGTTGTGAGTGGCCCTCTCCAAAGAGCCAAGCTCCATTTCCTCCTGTCTTCGCAACAGACGAGCTTTATCTCCTGTTACAGAGCTCTGGCTTTGGCTGAGGACCAGGAAGCACCAGGGAGAGAACAGAGTCGACTTCAATAGCCCCCCCACACACACACACATGCAAGAGGACACGTCCACGCACAAACACACACAACAGACGTGGCTGCAGAAGCAGTCCAAGGACCCGGCCTGTCTGTCCTTGGTGTTGCGCCTCCCGCTGATCAGAGAAGACTTTCAGAGGTGAGCAGTACTTCACAGACTTTTTTGATGATCAAATGGGCCCTTTGAGGATCTCAAATAATTGTTTTTTTTTATTCCTCTCTTTAAGTCAGTCAGTAATGAAGATGATTCACAGTGTAAAGCACTTTTTTTTGTTTTGTTTTACCATATAGCAACACATACAATTTCAGTATTTCCTGCAAATTTGTTTGGCTCGTGAATTCTGCATTAAAGCTCCCGCACACCCCAAAACACTTCAGCGTAAACTTCCGCACATCATCATCCAGCGGAGCCAGGTGGAGGGTAGACGTACGTGCCAAATTATTGTTTTAACTGCGCCAACAAAGCTGTTAGCATCTGTTATCTGATAGCAGTTGTAATCAGTGCGGTGAACCTACAGACCTCACTGCTTCAGTCCGATCTCACTGATCTTGTCTTTTGCTGCAGTGGGCAGCTGTTTTCAGCTAAAAAGCTCTGGAAAGCTTTGCTAACTGCTCAGCACCAGTTGGCCAACAGACACAGGTTGTGACTGACTTAGTGAAGCATTGAGTCACTAAAGAACCAGATATGTTAAACTTGAAGTCTGTGTCTGCCAATGTTTTAGCTAAATTTGCTCCTCAGGGGAAAGTTCTCCTTCTTGAGGTAGTCATATCATGAGACATCTGGCATCAGCTGAAACAAAGGACTTGTTTTGGTAACAGATGGAAATCCATTACGTCGCGGTCCTTGTGAATATTTCTTTCTTCTCATGAATGTTTTGCAGCAGTGAGCATACATTGCCTAGAACCCATAAAATCAGTCTTCATACACTTCTGTGTGAATATTTCAGATGCAAATCCACGCTTGGTGTGAAAATGCTTTAACCCTCATTGTGCATAACTGCAGCTATTAGTATGGCCTGACGCCTGTTGGTGCTAACGATGCATACTGAGCAAGACAATCAAGTTGAACTAAATGATTTTGTGTACAAATACCGAGCAACTTACAACCTTTCCTTAAAGATTCATCTTGATTGCATCTTGACTTGCAAAATGATCTTACAACGGCTTGAAAGAAGACTCGAGGTTGAAGGCGTTTTGAGTGTAGCTGGTTAGCTAGTTCGTAGAAAACTGGCTCACAATATTGGGTCGGTAAGAAGCTGCTGTATGAGCAAATTTCCATTGGAGCCACAATTTTTTTGCAATTCATTATCATTTAATTAACAATACTACTAAGGATACTAACGAGAATGCTTATTTTTTCTAGAATGACTGACGAAAGCGGGACTACGTTAAGAAACAGAAGCTGCTGGAACACCGAAGCGACATCAGGTTCTCTACTGGCCGACAATCCTTTTTCTTGGATGAATGCCTCGATGCTTCAGATCCGTCCCATCTTGAAGGGCGACAGTCATTTGAAGCTCTCCCCAGCCGAGCGCCTTTGCTTTACGTGCTATTCGCTGTCAGTGTATGGCTGGTCATTATTTTGTGTGAAGGCGGCTGTTGTGTCCGGTATCGTCACTGAGCGCTCTCACCGTTCCGTCTGTAGCGCCGAGGAAAATCATGTTAGGCTTATCGCTGAACAATTAATGAGCGGGAGATACAGAGTCCAGACACACGTGATGGCTGCGTGATGAAGGCATTAAGGCACTAAAAAGACCGGCCTTTGTTCAACTGACTGGGAGAGCTGAGGGTAGTGGAGGGCGACGGGAAAAATGAGGCAGCCTTTACGAAATAAGTCTGGGTAATCCATCAGATGCCAGGCCTCATTATGGCTGTGGGTACAGCATGAAAGAGAGCCCTTTATCTGAGCTTCCTGTTCTTATTAGTAGCTCTCAAGCAAAGGATAGAAGCAGTTCCTCCTCCTTCATCCCCAACCTCTGTGCTGGGGTGGGGGGGGATGGGGTTGCTGCTGACACGGTGAAGCAAAGTCATTCTCTGGCCCTGCGTCCCCTGGCCAGGTCTGTGGGCTGGCCTGCCAAGTTATGCAGATGAGTGTGTGTGTGTGTGTGTGTGTATGTGTGTGTGAGTGTGAGTGTGTGCGCACCCACATATCCGGGGAGGCTCAATAGTCACTGTCGGGAACCTTTTTGCCAGCTGCAGAGCAACGTCCCCTTCACTAACAGTGGCCAAATCCAGAATGGTCAGAGATATTTTAAGCTTCTCATTCTCAAAAAACGGTTATGCGCAACACTGAAATTACCGCGGACTCGGCGCGTCGCACACGGGGTCAGCCATCTGCACAATGTAGTAGTCAAATCTGGGTATTTCATGCCCTTGTGTGGTAGCCTGGAGTTTATAGAGCTCGAAACCTTGAGGGGACACAAGTCTTGTAGTCCCCGCGGGAGGGCTCGGAAGAAACCAAACTAGTACCGCCGAGTGTGACATTATGAAGTGGAATGTGCCAATGCAGGATGACACTGTGAGGGAATGACACCAGCTTCATCACAGGCCATTGGTCCCTTGGGAATCATCTGCCAAGAGATTGCTTTTTTTGTTGTTGTTGTTGTCCATATGGAAGCGCACCTACAAACTTCAGATATGGGGGCACTAAAGATTACAACCAAGTGAACGCCAAACTATTACAGTTAAATCAACCATTACATTTAATCTCCCTGCCATAGCAAGACTCTGCATATGCGTTACAAAACCAACGCAGTACTCGGGGAGGCCAGCAGAGGGCAGTAGGCGACAGTGGTGGTGGTAGCGGTGAAGTCGCTGTCAGAGCTGTCCAGATGAAGGGCAGTGTGGGCTGTGGAACATCAAGGAATCCTGAAGTATGGCAGGTGGAGCGAATAATGTCCTGAAAAGGGAGGAGAACAAATGGTACAAAGACAGCAAATTAGCCCATCTCCAAAGATGAGGGGCTTCAATTATCACAGCCAGGGACCGGCTTGACATTGTGTGAGGGGAGCCGGACTGAACTTCTCAAAGAAGTGGAGGCGCAGCGTGAGGGTCATTAAAAAAGAGGGGCAGCCACTTGACAGGACGAAAGGGGGGGGGGGGCGAATAGGACCGGAGATGCGCCCTTTGGATGTTCAGGGTTCTTTAAGGGCACGCAGGAAGAGAGAGACGGACAGATGCCTCGGAGTGTGCGCAAGCATCGCAGTCAGTCTTATGACATCCCTCGGGTGCCTGCCCCCCCCTCCCCTGGCCTTGTCTCCGCAGGCTCTCGCATTGTGCTCTAATCAAGGAGGCGGCCTGGAGAGGAGTGTTTGGGCGAATTGGAAATGAAGTCGCTGTTGATCTGCTCTCCGCTGGATGCAGGAGCAGCCACAGCCTTCAACTGTAAACAAGGACAAAAATAATGCACAAAAACTGAGCATGCAGGTAGTGTGTATTATAAAGACATGCATACGTTTGTGTGTGTCCGTGTTTGTGTGTGGTGTGCGTGCGGGTGGGGGGTTGGCTGGGTGTTATGTTTATGTTCAACTCTCTTCTGTCTGTAAACACCTGTCATGCGTGCACTCTCATCAATATGGTCCCATCATCTGCGTGTCAAAGGTTACCAAACAAGCTCACGGCTGAGCAAGCAGTGGGATCAAACACAGCGGAGGGAGGCAGGAGGCAAATCAGTTGGCTTTTCCCCCAGACGGAATGACTACTGACAGCAGCTCACAGCCTCGATACAAACACACAAACACACACACACACACACACACACACACACACACACACACACAGACAGACACACACACACACACAAAACACAACCTTGCAGAGCTGCTGACACATCCGCTTCTGAGTCGTGCACACGTGTGCCTGTGTCTGAGCTCGCATGCGCACACACACACACGCACACACACACACACACACACACACACACACACACACACACACACACACACACACACACAAGCATAAATCCCGACTCTGTGGTCCTTCAGCGTGGATGCAGCTAATTGGGTCCTGATGAGGAAGTCCACTTCATCCAGAGAAACAATGAAGCAGGCAGCAGAGGATATTGCCAGCCAACACAAATGGAGTCACAGGATGGCCCTACAGATGTAATCTCTGCCAGCACCTCCGAAAACCCCACAGGAGCCTCTTTTCCTCCCAGCCTTTTCTTCAGGTGCTGGCACGGGGCGAACATGAAGGGGCCTAATTAAGGGTCGTTTCCTCTGGGAGTCAGTCAGACCTGCTGCATTATTTGCCAGTGTGATATGCAGCCAGGCTGCTGTTTTTTCCATTTCTTACCGTGCCTCAGGCCCATGTGCTTGCCCTACTTCAGTCCACAAGGTGCTCTCAGCCTGGTGGAAGTGGATGGGTGAGCCTGGAGGAGATATGGGACCGACGGGGAGCCTCTTGCCTCTTGTATGACATTGGGAACATGTTCAAATTTAGCCTCTTGGACATTGGGAAATGATTTGATCAAGGTAAAATTGATTACATTAGCACTACAGCGGTTCATTATCAGTTCAGTGTCTCCATATATCTGGCCTCATATGTCAAATTAATTGATGACTCAGCTGCCCGAGTTAATGCCCTTCGGCTATAATGCCTGTAGCACCTCACTGCAGCCTCAAGATCATTTCAATTGAACTAATTAAATATTATTATCCACCACTGGAAAAAAAAGCCTTTGTTATCTTCGGGTGCGTAGCCCTCATAGCTCAGACAGTGATATCCAAGCAACCCTGAATTTATCCCTCCTATTCTCTCCACACTCGCCATTCTTCCAAACACAAAGCTAATATGCGGCGGGCCTGACAGTCACTACTGCGTGAGGAGGCATTTACATAAGCTTGTGTATATGGCCATTGTGATGATAATAGGCGTGTGATCTCCTGTGTCAGCGAATGAGAAAAACATCTCATCCATTCAAATAGATATGTCAGCCAAAGCATTAGCCTCTCCTATAATTGGCCACAGAGGTCACCCTGGCAAAGCCGTGTGGCGACATTTACTGTGGCACAAGAATTTGTTGTGCTCATTCGCCCCCCCTCTCCGTCCGGCAGATAAAACTGCTTGCGCCCGGCTGAAATGTGACACCCGGCCCTCTCTGTGCCAGTCGCAACTGCCCATCCAAGGGTCGTGTTTCTATGGAAGTTTTCTTTAATGGTTTCCATTAATATCACTCACGTCCACCCTCCCTGTAGTGCCACCGAGCCCATCTTCTGCTCTAAATGCATTATTTGTGCACTCTGTGGCAAAAGGCTGTGACAGTCAGTTCAGGAGATTACAAACTAACATTGAAACCTGACCTTGCAGGGATGACACCGCCGTTAATCTAGGTGATCTGGCTTTATAATTTTTTTTTTTTTTTTCCAAGAAAGCTGTGGGCCTGTCCCCCTCACACATATTTCTTGTCACCAAAAGAGCCGCGGCTGACAGAATGAACCAACACTCGAATAAAAAAACGACTGTAAGTACAAAATGTTCCAGAAACATAAGTGACACACTGCATAATACTGACGTTCTGTCGGTGCAAGTCGATTGCTTTCTCAACTTCCTGTAAGAGGAACATCAGTGTGCCAGTCTGCAGATCAATAAGTGCACTCAACTCTGTACCTGTGTTGTATAGTTAACTGTTTACAACGAAATAAAGATTTTGATGACTACATTTTCTGTCATTTGACATTTTGTCTTACATCATCTAGCAGATTAAAGGTGCAGTGTGCAGGATTTACAGAGATTCAGCGGCAGAAAGAAAATGTATTATTAGGAATGAGGGTTTTTTTAGTACTATATAATCACCTGAAAATAAGAATTGCAGTAATTTTGTTAGCTAAAAATTAGCTTTTAAAATCAGGGGTCGTGTCCTCCAAACAGTATGCCATGTTGCCCTTTGTTTCTCGGAAAATCTGAAGTTGTTTTTACCATTTTTTTCACTGTAGGTTAAGATGAGGGTTTGCAATCTGCAACCTGAGCACTAGATGCAACGTCATCCTACACACTGTACCTCTGTTTACTGCTCGATTAAAGCAACATTATGTAGAAATTGCCATGTTGTGGGATTCAGCGCCCCCTACAGAGTGCAACACCACTGCTGTAAATACAAATCCCAGAACTGTAACAATTAGTCAGACCTAATGTAGGAACTAACTTCAAACAAAATTCATTACACCATAACAACATTATGGGTTGTAACACTGTGACATTACCATAAAGCTTAAGCTACATAGTGCAGAAACAAGCAATGGGGGGGTGGAGTAGCTGAGATGGAGTCACCATTCACCCTATTACAAGACACTGTACCATCAACATGATCTGAAGCTGTTATTTCAAGTCAAAAGCCACTTCCATGACACTTGCCGTTGACAGATGGTTCATTAGATTAGAATTGCTTACAACAGACATGGACAAACACTTCACGCTGCATTATTTCCTATGAATCCTTCTTGTTTAGGTATACTTCTTCCATCCACTGCAGAAATGGTAGACCCTGCCACAAAATCATTGAAATTGGTGCTTTAATGACGATAAGTAGAATCTAAAACAGGGTCTGATTTCATGAAAATCACAAGGATGATTATTGAAATCTTGTTTAAATATTTTTTTCTGTCCTCACTAAAATTTGTTTCACCATGTATTTTAAATTTGCTACTCCCATTGCTCCACTCCTGGTGATTCTGTCTTATCTTCTGTCTTCATGTGCCTTATCATTAAAACTTTACTCTGCTGCCATCTCAATCCTCCTGAAGCGTTTATCATTCATTTTTTTCTGTCTTCATTCAATTATGTTTTTTTGTTTTTTTGTCCATCCAATGAAACTTTTGGATGATGCTTGACCGACAGCAGGTGCTGCAGTGACAGGTTCAAATAAAGTGACTTGTTTACTTCTGAGTGTGCAACATTTGCGTAGGACACATATTACCGCCTGCCATGTCACGTTCTGTCATTCTTTTCCCAAAGTCATCCCACAGTGTGATGCACCCAACTGTCATCATCTGCTCTCACCACTTTGAATCAAAGAGCATGCTGACACATTGCATGCGGAATGGATTGGCAGGTCCGTCTGAAAAGGAATATTAACGCTTCAGACTCAGAAATGATATTCGGTGAATTAAAAGCGGATTGTGCATTTTGTAACTGAATTGGAAATTGTGTTTGTGTGAATTCTGTCAAAAACTGGGTGCAACTTTAAATTTAGTGCTCAAAATTGAAGTACTTTAAAGAGGCTGAAATTTCACAGTTAATTTTCAAGCAGTACAGCTGTGAAAAACCTGAATGCTACTTGTAGAGAGGAAATGTTTCAATGTTTAAATGTCTTCAAGTGTTCTTGTAAAGAATAGATGCATAATCACAAACCAGTGTGAATGGTACTGTTTAAATTAATCTTTTAATGTTTTATTGTCATATATATTACATTATATTCTTTGTCTCTACGTTAGCGCATTGCTTAAAAGCCAGAATGTAGCCAATCAGAGGCAGAGTAGGGTCTGTCATTCCGAGCAATGTAGTGTGATCTGAAATAATGCCGCTGCAGCTGGTAACCATGGCTGCAGTACGAGTTCGAGTCCGATTCTGAAACACAGGCAGAACAAACAGAGCCAACTTCGCAACCAAGGCAGTCTCTGTCCCTTCGTATCGCCACTATTCGGTACAACAATGGTACTTCCTGTTTTGGCTGCCCAGTGACAGATGTGCTTCCTTTGTTCCATATTTTGACTTTAGTATTTGAGGAAGCAACCCAGCGCTATTGCCAGTTTAAGGTACTTTTTGAATGTATTCTCCTAATTTCTTGCATGCTTACTAGCATGCTCTGTCTCATTCATAACGCCTTTGTTAAATACATTTTTTAAATTCATTTATACATCCAGAAGTGTAAGTTGCACAAGTGCAATTGATAAACGCTGCTTAAGAGAGTTCATGCATCCTCCATTATCAAATGTACTTAGCTGTGACCCGATCTGAAACGGGCCACTCCTGGATATACAATAACATTTAATTTACTCTATAGGAGTTCCGGCAAGCTCCTTGTAAGTGCCACGGAAGTTCATATTTTCAGATGTGGTAGAAAATGCATGCGCCATGAGGTGCCGTAAACGTTATAATGGTGCATAAGGGGTTCTTGTCCAAGAGAGAAATAATGACCACTTTTGAGTCCATTTCAATTCAAGTTCATCTACATTTATGAAATGACCACCACTGGGCCTTTTTCGTGTTGTTTCCTGCTCTTTATGAAGCAATTAAATTGCCCCTGAGTCCTCCCTCGCAGCATGTGTACCGGAGCGCATGGGACTGAGATTGGCCTGCTCACATGTTAATGTAGCACCTCATCTGTGGGCATGGCTGGCAGCGACAGCGTGCAGTCCGGAGAAGATGATGAGAAGAGAGCTTAGATGCAGATGAGATGGTCACTGCTCGCAGACCCTTCCCGGACCCGCCTTTCATTGTTATTATTATCTTTGCTCAAGGCGCTTTTATCTATGTTTGGTGTGGTATTACATCAAGTTCTCACTCTCTTCAACTGTTATATACATACCAATCACCAGTGAGTACATTAATAATTGATTGCCCCCTAGTACTGGCCAATGTTGCATTATTTGTTGACACAGCTCGGCTCCTGAAGGGTGCTATAGCCCTGTTGTTTGTGGTCTTGGTTTCACATCTGTCCTTCAGGGCAGATGTTGAGATCAAACAACACCCCCCCAGCAGCAAAGTATGCCTCTTCAGTTGTAAAAGCTGTTGTAGACCAAAAAAAATGCTCCTTGCATGAAAAAGCCAACAAAAGACTGCAAAAATAACACAGCGGTGGGCCAAGTGTGATTAAAAATGGATTATTTAGAAATGTGATAAAACTTTCTAGGTGTTTCATCATCAGGGTGTTGTTAATATGCCTTGTAATTAACCAGGTTTTCTCAAATGAACCACTGCGTCATATTTAAATCTTATCTTAAAAGGGTCAGCTCAGCTAAATCAAACACATTTTTCCACTTACAGGCCCGTGTCCGCTTGGGAGAGCTGGGTTGAAGCGCTTGTGCCGCGAGAGGGAAAAAGTGGCACACTGGCTTTGATTGACATTAGCTCACTATACGGTAACAGAGCTCTGACTACACAGATAATACCGAGCTTACAGCGTGTAGAAAAAGGACGACACCCACCAGCAACATTCAGTAAAGCAGATTTGCTCCAACAAATTGACTTTTCTATCTCTGTTATGACAGTTTCTGTCTGAAGGACCTCTGGATAGACAGAGACAGCGAGAACAAGCCTCTCTTTAATTTTTTTCATTACCAGGGTGACAAGTGATGAGTCTGGCCTGAACCTATATATGATTGACTGCCTTAGGACACACTCAAAATCCATACCGTGCCCATGATTGACCCCCAAAATCCAGTTTGTTTGAACAGTGCGAGCCCCCTCTACTGTGCTCAAGCATGGGACACTTGCTTGAGCCTGGCTCGGTTGGAAGAAGGAGCAATGTGAGTGCAGGCCAGTGGGGGGCTGGTGAGGAGGGACAGTTGTGCTCCGGTACCGAGAACCTTTCTGAAAGAGATTTCCAACTAGAAGCTCTTGGAGCTGGCTCACAAAACAAAACAACAACGACAACAACAACAAAAAAAGAAATGGAGCTGCTGCAATCTCTTTTCATTGGGAACAACCAAAAAAAGGCACAGCACTCAGGGAAAAGCAACCAACAGCATCAG
Source organism: Acanthopagrus latus (assembly GCF_904848185.1). NCBI lineage: Eukaryota > Metazoa > Chordata > Actinopteri > Spariformes > Sparidae > Acanthopagrus > Acanthopagrus latus. The sequence goes on from NC_051046.1 coordinate 16,845,860, forward strand.
TTCTTTCAGCAAAGGCCTCAAGAAGACATTTGCTTCTGTTGAAGTGATGAAGTGACAGGGCTCTATAATGGCCATAGTAATTTTAACACCTATCTGTCAGGATGAAAGGAAGAGGTGGAATGACTATAAATAACTATAAATGCCACACATCGAGTTTGGGAGGTGGTCAGATGGGTCAACAAAATGTTGGTCCATGGTTTGCAAAAAATGTGCATTAGTAACATTTAATCTGGCCATTATGTGGCTCTTAGTTTCTTGTTTACACCTGATAGTCACTGTTGGTTTGTCTGGGCCATCACCACTTATCCGTTCAGTCGGAAGTTGGAGGCAGCGATCTCTGAGGTTTGGTAGTGTCACCTGATCCTGGACTTCAGAGAAAATATCTAAAAATATGCTGTCACGAGCTCTTGTTACCTTTCTAAAGAAGTATATCGCAAGTTACAAGCAGCCAAAATTAATTTTAATTAGTCATTTACTTCCCAGGGTGGCAGGGCTCACCCTTAGAAATGTCACATCTCAGACATCTGGAAGGAGCTCAAAGCACAGTTTTGCTCTTTCATGTTGAAAGGAACCAGTTCAGGTGCTTTGGGCATCTGATAAGAACGCCTCCCTCTATAGATTTTCTGGGCAGGTCCAACTGGGCACAGACCCGGAGCACACCGCGGGGATTACATATCCATCAGGGCTGGGCCGGGAATGTCTGAGGCGAAGGAGGTCTGGGCTGTTTTTATTCTTTCTTATCGACTGAAAATGGATGAATGAATTAAGTAAATGGATGTCTTCGGGTTTTTTAATGGAGGTAAATGGAATTTAAGCAGGATCTCTTTTCATGGTAAGTGTTTTTTTTTTTTTTTTTTGCTTTTGTTCCATGGCTTTATCAGAAAGGACATCTTAGAGAGATGACAGGAAACGGGATGAAAGAGAGGAGGGACGACATGCAGCGAAGTGCCACAGGTCTGATTCAGACGAATGCGCTAACTGAGCCACTGGGGTGCCACAGTATACATATTTAAGACTGTGTAATCAATCACCTGGTGATGACCTTTTTTTTTTTTATCAATAATAATATGTCTTGTATAAGCCCAGCCCTGTTACCTGAGTTCTTCCCCAGTCGGCTTTCTCTCTACACCTGTAGTGCATCTCCATCATTGGCCCTTGCCTCTTCCCAGTCTTCCCTGTTTCAAGTGTTTTTTCCATTCATTCCCCTCACACATTTTCTGTGCCTCACTGCACTACTTGTATTTAAGTCCAGTCTTTAGTTCAGTTTTTGTCAAGTCATCTGTTGGGTTTCCGTGATCTTGCTGTTTTCCTGTTTCTGAAGTTGTATTTGCCCCGTTCATGTTCTGTTCTGTTACCTGTTCCTGTGATTCTCCCTCAAATAAAGTTCTGCAATTGCCTGCAGTCTCCTCCTCCACCTTCTCTGCTCCATTGTGACACCTAGACATCACCTAGACAGAAGTTCGAAGTTAGTTAGTTATCACATAGAAGTGTTGTTCACTTTTTAGTAGGGTCGGATTAAATCAAGATACTGTATATTTTCAGGGACCCCCAAACACACATTTTTGTATTAGGTAAGCAAACATAATTTCTTAAATGTCTCGTCATTGTTATTATACTAATTTATTTAGTCAGGTATCTTAATGATTTACTCATCCGTCTGAGCCCACTTATGGCTACAAGGCCATAGGCATGCGCCTAGAATGGCTATTCCTAGATCCTGCCCAGCTTGCACTGACACATGCAGCTATTTTAGGGAGACACCTGCACAGTAATGTCGACTTTTCTGTTCCTGGTAATTCACTGCTTTCATGTACTTGACACAGGGGTTTCCTCTGCGAAGATTATGGTAAACAAATTGGTTCTATTGGGTCGGAGGCACAATTCTGAAAGATGGATGTACCAAAATCTGTCTGGTTTGATACCAATAGGGGTTAATATCTCAAATATTTTTAGGGCAGGCTAATTGTTTTTATAGATTACCTGCTTTAATGGAATATTTCTGAAATCCATGAGATGGATTTTTTTTTCTTTCTTCCTGAATTTGAGAATATTGGATTTCAAGAAGAGTTAGACTGCATGAGACAATTTGAGAAGACACTCACATCCAAGAGTATGTACAGAGCTACATAATCGAGCTGCGTTAATGAGACTCCTGCAGTAACAAGGTGCGTCTGAACGTCAGGCTGGTATATTAGTGAATGGGGCTGATATTCACATGAAGGTTACTGAATGCTCGCAAAAATTTCAGGATGGCTTACTCATCAAGCAATTACAGTCACTCTGATACTCACAGGGTTGATGCCGACAGACCATCCTCTGTGGTTGTCAAGGAGACCAGTTGTCTCCCCCTATGCCCGGCGGCATTAACATGCATCTCTTATCTGGATTGTGTCTGGATGTGATTCATCCGGATTACCTTTGGACCTGACATTAAAATCTGACTTGAGCGATCCTGCTAAAATCAGATTGCTATTTTGCTTCACAACAGGGAAACGTATTGTCCTAAGCACAAGCACTTCTGAAAGATCAAATATATTTTTTTATGCACGTTGCAGAAAAGATAAGGCGAAGTATTATCATTGCTGATCTCTCACCTTGTGTACCCTATTCTTGAATCTGACACTTTTATTAAAGGAGACATATTATGCTCATTTTCAGTTATTTTGGATTACTGCTAGAATAGGTGGACATGCATTAATGCTCAAAAATGCTCATAGTCTTATATTGTGCTGTCCAGTGCTGAAACAGACTGGGTATACCAGTCACTTATGATTGGTCAGCTCACACACGCCTGAGCCAGCCCTGCTAACAACAACAGCGTGGCTTCACTAAATTAATTCTTACCAGCCAAACTAGCAGCTAGGCATAAATTATAAATAATAATAATAATAATAATAATAATAATAATAATAATAATAATAATAATAATAATAATAATAATGATAATAATAGAATTGCAGCACTAATCTGATTTACATTGCTGAACATTTTCTGAAACCAGTCTGAACCCCACATTTCCTGTTTGCTGACAACAACTGTAAAAAAGAGGTCATTTCTATATGAGCCACTTAATGTACAAAACAGTTTCCAGCAGCATAAAAGTGATGTTATGTTGCATAGCATGCCAAAGACCTCCCTGCTTTCTTCCAAAGAAACTCCTCCTTGCTCCGTTTCCCTTTCAGTGAAAATATTTAACAAGAAGCACAACAGTTTAAACCTTGAAGCCTTTGTTTGTTTAATGGTTTGAACAATTGTCTCCATGTTAAATAGACTTTTTTTTTTTTTTTTTTTTTTTTTTTTTACAGCTTGGGCAAATCAAAACAAGAAGGAACAGCCTCTCTTTATGGTCAATTCAAAGAGAAGCTCTCACTTTCCATCTGGTGTGACACAAGTGGCATCGACAGCGAGGCAGGGAACGGAATTTCTTTACAGCATAATGAGAAGTGATAGGAATACAACATGTGCCGTGGTAGATATTCTGTTAAGTCCCCATATTTCTTACAATGACCAAGGGACCGGACAGTCTTTCTTTGCAACTATAAGGAATTTCCATTTAAACAGCATCATTAAAAGCAATAAAGTGAGTGAGAGCGCGGCAGGGCAAATGGAGAAAAACTGATACATTTTACTTAATGCTGTGGTCAAAATCCTTTCCGCTAGTGCAGAAGGTATGCATGCATCAGATACAGAAGGAAATGCAACCTGATTATTTAATTAGATATTCTTTTAGTCAAGCTGCTCCGCAAAGATCGCCGGGTGCGGATACAATATACAGTATGTACAGCTCGCAAGCCTGGCTCTTTTGATAAAGCAAACCCATCCTTACCTTAATGAACTGAGCCCAGCTAATGAATCTCCCTAAAGATGCAGCACACACTTAACCATGTAGGTTCACACACGCGCAGCACACAGATAATGTGCATTTTTATCAGTTAATATGCGAATACCCACATCATGAACAATGGGACTTTCAAGTCAAGGGCTTAATCCAAAGCAAAAGATGGGCAGCCCACTGCTGGCAAAGCGTAAGAATTATAATGGTGCTTTAGATGTACATAAATAAACAGAGTGCATCCAGAGCAAAAGATGAACAGAAGAGTGGCAGTAATCTAACATGCAGATACAGCTGCCTACAGTATGAAAGGCGTTTTGAGCTCTCTGCCATTCCTTAGGCATAATTCCGCCTGCCTCCTGCATGGGATTATTTTCAGAAACAGTTGACTGCGGGAAAGAATTATGATTTTCACTGCTTATTTTAAAATGCGAATTAATTAAGCTTCAAGCTGAGTCCATGCCTTTTATTAGCTCATATAGAATATGACTGTATAGACCCTTTCATGAGCAATGCATCAGTAGGAAACAGTGTGGTTCCACATTTATTTCCTGTCAGCTGTTGAAATTAGAAATGATAACAACTGGTATATACTTACCCACTTTACATGTTTGCGTTTAAAAAGTGTGGTACGCTGAGTGTTTATGTAAATAAATTAGGTCTGGGGAGGAATTAGACATGAGGAATGAGCAAACTATCTGTTTCCTTCAGTCTTTATGAAAAAAAACAACAAAGATCAGCCACAGAATGATCATGACTGCTCTCTGGGTTGGTGATCATGTAGTTGTTCAAGGTAACTTTCTGTTAATGGTTTGCCTTGACGCCAAGTAACACCAGGTAATAAGAGGAAAGATTGGCTCATTACAACTGAATCACTACAATAAGTGGATTTGCCTGTGGGGCAAAGTAGAGCGCTGACCTTTCAGGGTATGGAGTGCTGGAGATACCGGAACAGGGGATCTGTCAGGAGCTATCATTGCTTACTGGCTGTTTATAAACTGCTCTACAAACGAAAAAAGGCTTGCAGGAAGTTCTGACAATGTCCAAATGTGTCACTTGAATAAATGTGAAGAGCCTGTTTTCTCCAGCAGCCAAGATAACTACACTACATTGCCAAAAGTATTCCCTCACCTGCCTTGACTCGCGCCAAACTTTACACTTGGCACAATGCAGCCAGACAAATACCGTTTTCCTGGCAACCGCTAAACCATCAGACTCGTCCATCAGATTGCCAGATAGAGAAGCGTGATTCGTCACTCCAAAGAACTGATCTAGAGTCCAGTGATGGCGTGCTTTACACCACTGCATCCGACACTTTAAATCGCACTTGCTGATATATGCTTTTATACACCTGTGGCCATGGAAGTGATCGTGTTACAGTTTGTACACAGTTTGGACCCAAATACACGACTAAAAACAACAGGTTAACAGTAAATAACAAGTCTTTAATGTTCAATATGCAATCAAGTGCGAGGGGGAGGGGTGTCGTGTAGTCCCAGGATCCAAACGTGGGTCGTGAAGTCACCAGTGAGAGTGAGAGGGAGAGTGTCGTGATATGGCGTCTGCCACATGGTAATGGCGGCGCTGCGGCACGGCACAGTGGGGTCCGTCTCTAGAGTGCACTCACACAGAAGGGAAACACAGGACGGCAGGCAACAGGCAGGCAGGGAGGGAAGAAGCAAGCGCGGCAATCACGTAGACTGATGAAACGATCTGGCGACGAGTAGGAGGGAATCCAGAGGCTTTGTAGTAGGGTTGATTACTGAAGTGGATTCACCTGGCGCTGCCTGTGGAAGGAGACCACGCCCACATGCACACACACACACACAGAACAGACAGGGGGAGAGACACAGGAGGAATAATACAGACAGGGAATGACAACACACACACATAAAGGGAGAAGGGAGGGCTGCCATGTTTAGGATCACGACAGATTGGAACACCTGACTTCAATAATTGGGATGGGTGAGTGAATACTTTTGGCAATATAGTGCATGTTGTTGTTTGACAGCGAGCGAGCAAGTTAGGTGAGAAAGCAATCGTTGAAGTGAAAGCAGGTTCAGTAGTCACTGGATCATCACAGGATGTGATATTGCTAAGTTGGTGTTGTTCCTCGACCAACAAATTGTATAGAGCCATTACTGCAATTGACCAGTCACTTTTTTGTCATAAGATTGCCTTGCAGCTCTGGAAAACATTCCCAGGGTAGAAGATCATTTCAGATATGTGTCAAATGTTGGGTAAGTTTTTTTTTTTTTTTTTAACAAAACCATGTTTTCCTAAACCTAACCAAGTATATTTGTTCCCTAACCCTGACACTACCAGTGGACTCCAATCATTCTCCTAAACACTTTGTGGAGGACCTTTTATTTTTCACACTGAACATTTGACACTTTAAAATTTTATCTCTGATTCATCCCAATCAGTTTGCATAGGGATACATCTTATTCAGAAGCATCCAGGTCATTTGATCCATTGACAAAAAATCGATGCCACAATGTCTTGGTTACTAGTTAATGAGACACACCTGTTATTATTGGATTTTGGTGGAATTTCTATTTTTCACAAATGTCTTAGGTCTAATCCTCAGTCACTGACTGAAATCAGTTTTCTGCCTCTAAGCCTAAGTCCAACTATGTGAAACTTTTAAAAAAGTGTCACTGAAAGTGGGTGCCAGTGCATTCCAAACGGCCCAAAACATGCTCCTAAACACCTCCTGGAGGACAGTATCCTGACTTTCAATTCCTTCATAGGTTAGCTCATCATTGTCTCTGCATCTTCTTCTTCGCCTTACTCTATCAGAGGTTCAAATATGGTTACATTTCACTGCAGCAGTGTGGACAAATCTCATCCCAGAATCAGCTCCAAAATTAATTTGTTGCAAATTTAACATTTGACATATAGTCAAATTTCACCTCTGATCCATCCTATTCACTTTGCATAGCGACAAGTCTTCTTCAGTAGCTTCTAGGTCATTTGATCCATTGAATTAAAATCAGTGCCACAATGTCTTTGGTTACTAGCTGAATGAGACACACCTGTTTTTTATTGGATTTTGTTGTAATTTGAATTTTTCAAGAATATCTTAGGTCTAACCCTCAGTCATTGACTGCCATAATGCCATAATGTCTTCTGATGGTGGTTGAATGAAACACACCCATTCACTTTGCCTAGGGACACTTTTTGGCAAATAACTCCCCAACAGGTCGTCGGCTTGACTCGCAACCACAATCCTTCTAATGGTTTTCGAGAGGTCTGAACACGCCAGACATATTTTTGGCCACTTTTGGTTGTCTGCCTCTAACCCTAAGCCTACGACGCACCTAACCCTAACCAGTGGAACCCCAGGCAGGCTCACTTCCCAGACAGGTGCCTCCAAAGGCCCAGCCACCTCTCCCACATGCCGAACCCTAACAAAGTAATTTTGTTCCCAAAATGGCAAGTATTTTTGTTCCCTAATCATGACCTAGTATCCTGAGCTAGTCTTTTGTTCTCTAAACCTATTGCATGTGTTTCCTTAACCTAAGCAAATATCACCAGGAAACTGTACAGAAATAGAAAATTGTGAGTGAACTTACCGTAAAATTGGGCATATAATCACCTGTTCCAAAGGGGAACAGACACCTTTGTGTCTTGAGTATAAGCCACAGCAGTCTCTGAATTGACTTCTTGACCAAGCTTCATTTTTTTTTCCATCAATTAATTTTTTCTTTGTCCCGTCTTGTGCCTTTTGTAAAAAATATTTTGAGCGATCTTTTTTTTAAATCAGTGTCAATCTAAATTGTTTGGAAACTCAATTTTGGGAGTGGCTCTGTGCTTGAGTCAAATTCTGTCTTTCACATCTGACTAACGCCATTGTTGTGTCTGAATCAGAGTGAATACATTTGTGAGAACAACATTATCAAAACAAAGGGAAACTCATAGAAACATAGAAACATACAACATAGAAAATCAGCATGTGGTGCTATACTGCAGCAACAAATTTAGGTTTAGAGCTGCAAACAAAAAGGGAAGTCAACAAACCTCTAAACTTTGTGGATTTGGCTGTGGCTGCCCGCTACCCCCTGATGTTTTCCCATCACAGACGCACTGTTGCCTTCAAATACAGCCTGCTCTCAAAGGGCTGTGTTTGGAACTATACAGCAGAGGTCATACGGTCAGTAACCTCCTGATAGCCTCCATTTTTAGCCTTCCGCCATTTTGTGCGGTCATCCATTTGGGCTTGCACCTGCTGAGTGCTGTTAGAGGACTAATATTCTTCCTCACCTCAAGGCCAATGTTGTTACAGCAAATTGTTAGATGACACGCTCACCTTTTCCTATTGACAGGTTCTCTGAAGTAAAGTGCCTTTTAGAAAGATGTGTCAGTCACTCTGCCTAACTATGTCAGCGCTCTCAAGATCTTAGTTGAATGTAGGTTGTAACAGACATCTCACAGCCTTTGTCTATGTTCAGAATGAAAATTGTGATGGTGTTTCATAACCAACATTCACTCTTCAATTAATATACGGATATATGGATTATTACCCCAGCTGACTCTACTCCTGTATAATGACAGTCAATGTAATGCACATGTTTTCCCAGGGCCTGGAAAATACCCTCTGAGAAAATCTATAAAACTAAATAGTAATGTACTGTTAATGTAACTTGGGGATAGTTCCATAAATCTTGTGTACTGATTCATTACATGGTTTCCAATTTTGATATTTGGTGACACTGATTATCACTTTGCCTTTACCCACTTGGTCATTAAATCCACACTACTGATGATTATTGATCAGAATCACATTGTGTTAGTATTTTGTGAAAGTATCAGTTATCATCCCAACATTATTGTGCAATATCAGTATCAAAGAACGGCCTATTTGGTAAAAAAAAAAAATAAAATATAGAGGTATATATTTCATATTGCTATATTGCCTTAAAGTATTATGATATTATTTTTAGGCCATACCGCTCAGCCCTATTTATAAATATCAAATGTAAACACAGTTTTTATAAAGGCTATCAAAGATGTAAGATGGTGTGACTCAGTGACCCTACAAATATGTAGCTAATAAGCTAACATCAGCATGAAGTGTTAATAAGGTAACAAGCAGAGAGCTCAGACGCATAAATGAATTCAATTAGGCAACAGCAACTGGAATGTTAGTCTCAGAACAGGGCTGATGTGTTTTGTTTCGCTTATAAAATATGTAAAACAACAATCATCATGATACAAGCCTGAAATAGCACTTCTATGCAGCTTGTGGATTACAACTTTATCAAGATTTCAGATAGTGATGCACTACAAGTAACTGAAACTGGCCAGTGTAAAGCAGTGGACCTTGTTCTGAGATAACGTGCAAGGTCTTTGCCGTCAACTTGACAGTTTTTTTAGGATACCACAGAGAGCATGTCTTAGACAGTTTTTCAGTTCTGTAGAGCAGACACGCAACAAGAGCGAAGATGAAAGCGGAAGTCCGACTCCACAGAACCAGAGTTTAAATTGTCAGACCGAGTTTTCTGCATCAGTGTTCACACTTACAATTGACAGACTTTTGGCAGAGTTGGACAGAAGATACAGCTTTTATCAAGATGTTCATTTTTTTTTTTTTAACACATTCAACTCTACCTCTGCTGAAGAGATATTCCATGGATTTGGAGGAAAGCTTTGTTGAAAAAGCTGTTCAGGGGAGTTTATGTGCAACCAGAAAACAAAGATACCTTCTTGTTTGTCCTATGAGATTGCCGTGTGTACATGTATTCCAGTCAATGCCAGTGACTAATGCCAGTAGGGAGTTCTCATTCTTTAATGTTGGCTTGGTCACGACTAGATCACACTCAACTGTCCATCAGGAGGGACTGAGCCATCCATTATGAGTGTCATTCTTTTGGAACCGCACTTATGTTGCGAAGAAAACCAGAGACACTTCTAAAGACAAGTCAGTCTTTATTTTTAATGCTTGCTGTTATGGTATTAATATGTTCTGGACTGTCCATAGAGTTTACAATGCATCTGGTTCAGTCTGTTGTTTTGATGATAGTGTTTGTAGTTTTCTTTAGTGCTTCATACGGTTGAGGTGAGATTATTTGTATTCTTGAAAAAGGTTTTAAAAGGTTTTGGTAACAATGTTATCTTTTGACAAATGACAAGTGGAGATCGTTTCAGCCTCGACCTGCTGAGAGCAGGAAAGGTGGACCCAAATGCTGTAGGCAGGCAGATCAATAGCAGACCCTTTTTTTTAAATAAATCACAGGAACAGGTTAACTGAACACATGACACGACAAAGACCGAACTAATGACTGGACTTAAACAGAATCTAAACTAATGAAGGGACAAGTTCAGGTGGAGAGAGGTGGAGAATCACAGGTGAGGGGAACGAGTGGAGGGCACAGGAGTGCAGGGAAGAAAGTAATATGCTGGGAAGCACTCTGGGAACAAGGCTGAGGGGGGCGCAAGACAGGTGTGGAGGGAGAAGCAGGCTTGGGATGAGCAGAGGAACATAAGAGCACAGGTGAGCATGAAAAAGGGCAGGGAAATCAGACAAAGAGCGGAAAGTCAAACGTGACACAAGTGAAACATGAACGTTGGCAAAATTTTGGTTTGAAGTTGAATTGGAACTCAGCAAATACTTTCTTAAAAACATTCCATCTTATGATATCTAGACTTGTGGCAAATTAACTCTATCCCAACTCATCTCCAGAGACGCTCAATGTTTAAGTAGTTTTGAATGCATTATTTAACTGCGTGCTGTGTTGAGGTCACAGCGGCTTTCCATTCGAGAGCTTCATAATTAAAAATGTATCATGCGTGCAGTGACTACAGTGTTTATGTCAGGGAAAATCCTTCAGACACAGGTGATCAAACTTATTAACGTCTGGGAAACAATTTCACTGCATTTCAGCGTCCAAACTGTGCTGAATTCACATGTAGAATTGCCTCTTGCTCCGAAGCCTAATCCAAAGATGAACGTTGCAATCTAAAAGAACATTCCGTTGTATTCATTTATGTTGTCCATACAGTAGGAATGCGGTCCATTCATTAATAATGGGAACAGCTACCTGCTCAAGGGAAGAAGATACCAAGAGTGGGAAAAGGCAGAAATGGCCTCTTTCATTTCTGCAGTGATGGAATATAACTAAGCAACTTCACTCCATTACAATACCTAAGTACAATTCTGAGTCAGTTGTACTTCACTGAAGTATTTCCCTTTCCTGCCTCTAAATTTGGAGGTTAAAAAAGTAACTAGTGCCTCATTTGAAAAAATTAACTTTTACTTGTACTCTATATACATAAGTACGTTTATTGCCAGAAACCACTGTTGATTTTCAAAAGGGAACTTTGCTGATTTCATCCACTACTATTTTGACAGTATATGCAACTGAACAATGTTAACCCCCCCTCCCCCCTTTTTGCCAGCACAAATCTGACAAATAACAGCATCATCTGGCAGATTCAAGGCTGTTGTTGTTATATTGTTTCTGAAATATGAAGTGCAGGCTGAAAAATCTCAATCTCTTTCTGCATTTCTGCGATAATCAAAACTAAAAACTGTGTTCAAAAGAGTAATTGAAAGTGGCACAGCCAAAAATGAAAAACTAATGAACGTGTTGCGACAGTTTCTCAAGGCTGCAGTGAAAAATTCTAACTAATTTTAAATAAAATTACCAAATAATGCTCTGCCTCTTTTTCAGAGAGAAATGTTTTTTTTCCAAGAATTTAATGAATGCAACATAAAAAAACCATCCACATGAGGCTATATATGTAGCTATTTTGGTTTCATGGTCTTAACAGGATTGATTTTAAAGGTGACTGCAATTAACACCAAGTCAAGTCAAGTCAAGTCAAGTCAAGTCAAGTCAATTTTTTTTTTTTTTTTTAAATCTGTGAGATATTTCCTAGGTTTTTATTTGTATCATCTTTCATATCAAAGTCCCTCACATTGGGTACATGACCTCATTTCTACAACTTAAAAATATAAGAAAATCTTGCTAGAAAAGCCCCCTGCTTCCAATACCCTGCAGCCAGCCACTGTTCACTTTGTGAGTCCAGTTGGTGCTGGAGACGCTCCATATCTGTACATATCGACCTCCCCAGGAGGACTGCTCCCATCGCCTCAGCTGCATGTCACTCCAAGTCAATTAAAACTGGACTGGAAGGCTGGTCCAAAGAGACCGGAGACAGGAGTGACAGCTGGTGTAAGAGAGGGAGGTGGGGAAAACGGGGGGGAGAGGTGGAAGAGAGAGAAAACACAGAGAAGAGATAAGGAGAATCAGGGAGGAGAGTTGCAGGATGAAAAGGAGATCGTGCGGAGAGGAGGAAGGGAGCAAGGGTAAGCCAGAGAGGACGACGTGAGAGAGGGAGAGGGGAGACAGCGGGTGTCAATTCATGGAGAGTTTAAAGAGAGAGGCTTGTTTTAGTTTAAACACACTGATGTCTCAGTCCGCGCCTTCAGAGAAGTCATTCACTGCTAGGGTGAAAACTGGCCAGCTGCTGGGTAGGAGGGGGGAGGGACAGGATGGAGGGTGAGGATGAAGGGAAGGATGGAGGGATCTGAGATGGACACTGGGGGCAGAGTTGGCACTCATCCTTTCCTGGCCCTCTCTTTGCCCCCAATCTTTTCCCTCCTCTCCTTTTAAGCCCCTTCTCTCTCTCCCCGCCTGTGCCTCGGTAATAAGCGATGCCCTAGTCCAAAACAAAGTTCTTTGTGTTTGTGGGACTCAGCCGGACGGATCACTGTGGGAAGGAGGAAGACACGCCAGAGTCTCCAGATCCCTCTGCTGAGCAGCCTCACCAGCTGTCATTTTTCTCTCTCTCTCTCTTCACATACATAACTCAAAAATGCGATGGTTGATGATCGAATATTTCTGCAGTAATTAGCACTTGCCTGAAACCCATTTCTTTCTGCAGATGAGTTGTTCAGGGTTTAGTAATGAGTTTTTAAACTGGGGAATTTAATGGGCATTCTGGTGTAAACATACCCAACATGTTAGAAATTTCTCTCTGGTGCGGCAACTGCATCCAATTTACTATAGTTTGAATGTTTACATATTGCAAATAATTATTTTATTCACGTTAAAGAGGAATGTGTTAATGCCTTTTACACTAGTAATAAGCCATTTATAGGAACAACTTTCAGAGTGGCTTAGTTTGAAGGAATACAATGTTTATTGGTTATTAGTAAGGGTTGCTTGTTCCAATAATCATTTATTATTGTTTCATAAACTTACAAGTGTTTAGCGCTGCAGGAATCTTTGTTGATTAGCTATTAATAAAAGGCTAATCTGCTACAAATACTACTAAATTAATGAATGTTGACAGTAATTTGTTTATTACTATAAAATAATCAGGTTCTCAGTTACACGCTGTAGTTGTGATAATGAGGCTCCCACTCAGGAACATGACAATGCATGGAGCGTTTTCGGCCATCCAGCCCTCACCTGGCAATTCTTTATAAATCAATAATAAGTAAATAAGGACGACAGCAATGAGGTTTGTTTTCTTTTTTTGAGGAAGGGGTTTTGCTGCTACAATGAGCTGCTGTGAGAACAACTGGTGTTGGCTCATTAGACACTTAGTAACTCATTACACATGGTGTTCAAAAACCATCAGGTCTGTAGTTATCAGTGTCAATCAGTAAAAAAAGTAAAAAAGAGTATTTTTACTGCAATAATATTTATCAATACTTCATAGATATGTAATAATGCATAAATAAGAAAATATTAGTGTGGTTTCTCTTGCCATTTAGTAAATCATTGTGAAAGTTTCTAACTTTATGGCACAACGTCAGGTCTGTCGTTCCAAGTTTGTAAATGGTTATTGTTAATACAGCAAATCTTACAGTTTATAATCTGTTACATATACACTGATCTGTATTAGAAAGTGACACCCAGACTGCGAGAAAATAGTGAAGCTCCAGTACTTCAAATCTGTTTCGACCAAAGTGCTTTTCTTGGTTTCTCCTGACTGTGGGTATGAAAAAACACTGCAAAACATGAAAAATAGAGATTGACGTCGCTTTCAAAAGAATATTGTTGTGCTGCAAAGATTTCAAGCCACCCACTGAGCTGAAAATGTCAAGAATGAACAACCTGGGAGTGATGCATAAATCCTGGGTAGCGGCAGCCTCACGGTGTCAGTTTTGACAAAATGCAGATCTCCTCGAGGCATGACCTTGTTGTCATTTTGCCGGGCAATAATGGATGCCGCCGCGCAGTAATGGCTGAACCTTACAAGCCATTGTTTGTGTGTGTGCGCTGTGTGCATATCTCCCAAACGCAAACCAATACATACTGAAGGAGCACCGTTCTCAACCGCGAAGGATTGTGGGAGTGCGTGCACCCCACAAAAACAGACTAATACCCAGGAGGCCGTATGCTGTCTGTGAGGATTGTGTGCTTATGTGTTTGTGTGTATGTGTGTGTGAACATGTGTGTGTTTTGGTTGAGTATGTGTGTGTGAGATGACAGAGCAGCGTTCCCTCAGGGGAGACAGACACCAATAGCCATCACTGCAGAAGAATCCCGTGGGACAGCAAGCTTTCACTGGCAGTGTCCATGCCAGCATCTCCCTCCCTGACAATCTGCCTGGACACACACACACACACACGCTACATAAACCTGTCTCGCTCTCTGCCACCTTCTCTCCTTCTGTCTCTCTCACCCGAGCAAAATCTCGCAACAGTCTTTCCGCATCACACTCACTCATTTCCAATTACCAGGCAGGTAGCTGCCGTTCCAAGACAATAGCTCACCAAACTTGATTACCTGTTCCCATGGAGCCGGTGGGACAACAGATGAAGTCTAAGGTATTGAACGTAGCGAGAGCGTCGGCTCATGTTGCTTGGAGACTGCCTCATTTATCAAGACAGGCACACGCAAGTTCCTGTGGAGAGAATTTTTAATAACATGCAATTTGAGGCATTTCCATTCAAAGTTATTTTTGTGAGTGTTTCTGGTTTACTCCGCAGTACGTGAGAGAAACAAACAAAAAAAAAAAACGAAAAAAAAAAACCATAAACTGGATTAAGGAGCGATGTGAGTGTGTGATGTACCCCTCCTGCAGGCTGCATGCGGCAGAAATGATTTCTCTCTGGTTAAAGCGAACAAAAGGACACGCTCGCCGAGAAAATGAAGCACTCAGGTGCTGAGCTGCATGCACGGGCTAGTTGAATTCTTCACACATCAGCTTGCTGTTTGTCATCTTCTGCAAATTAGTTTAAATATGACATGATTGCTTGTATTTCCTCGCGGGAAAGCATCTTTATTTTCTTTTCCACTCGACTGCCTTTGTTTATGCCTCCGAACAGGAAAACAGCGTGAAAGTGTTTGGAGTTCACCTTCAGTCGGTGAGAGTGGCCGCCTTCATCCTGCTGTGCCACCCCCCCCAAAAAAATCTGAGCTTACGGCGTCTCAGTGGTAAATTTGATGGAGAAAGGGCTCAAGAAAGTTAGCGGCCCCTGAAACTTCCAAACATATTTGAGTATAGATTAAATGTAACCTAGAGTCAGAGGCCATACCGCTGAGGGAAAGTGTTTCTATAGCAACCTTCAGCGCTATGATGGATTGCGAAACCCGTATGTGCCAAACTTCAATGCGCGCGTGTACACACACACACACACACACACACACACACACACACACACACACATGCACACACCTTTTCAGTTGTTCTAACCATTCACACACACACACACACACACACACACACACACACACACACACACACACACACACACACACACGTATTTGTATTTTCTGTGTAGCAAAGAAACAGCTTTTCGGTAGAGACAGAAACAACAGCGGAGTCTCTCACTACACGTTCGGAAAAATTAGTCAGTTGGTGGAGACAGAGATGGACAGAAGGTGTGTTCTCTTCCTCCTCATTTAACAACAGTATAAGTTGAGCCAACAGCTGAGATTTGGACAGAAGCAGAAAAAAAACAACAACAAAAAACACCATCTGCATGTGAGAAACACGTGTCCATGTCCTGCTTCCTGATATTTATCCTCTCAGTGATAAGGACACCAGAGAACCTTAGTTAGGACCAATAAACACAGATTGTAGATTATTATGATAAAAATACACTTTTGCGGTTGGACGCAGACATGCGACTGATCTGCTTCATTAATATTGATGCCAGCAATTCCACACAGCTTCTCTGGGAGCAAGAGCTCAAGGATATTCATCTTTTACCTTACCCATCAAGGCAACTGCACTTTGCATGCATGTCAGTGCACACACACACACACACACACACACACACACAAACACACACACACAAGCAAAAAAAAGCAAAAAAACAAACACCCTTATCTCTCAAATATTGCACAAATCCCGTAATTACAATGCTCATCACAGTGTCTCTGTGTTCCTCCCTGTTAATCATATGAATTATAATTGCTTCATGAATATTTTGAGGGGAAATGGAGCCCATTCTAACCTCAGGTGGAGTCTGCATCGATTTCAAGGCCAGTTGACCCGAACAACACCCCCCTTCCCCCCCGCCTCACCTGCTTCCTGTTCCCTCACATCCCACTTGTGGTTTGAGCTGAGAGTGGAAATCTGTTTAACAAAGAGAGCAATTAACTCCATTGCAGTGAATTCTACCTACTAGAAATCACAAGTGAATACTGATTGTAAAATTCCTGTAAATGATAGGCTATATGGAACATTCAATACTTACAGTCCACACAGTACGATGCACGTTTATGCACATGTGCACATTGTGTCCATGTATGCATAGTACCCTTTCGTGACGACTTGGATTCAACAATTGTGGGGCGAGCTAACAATAGATGATGGCATGGTGTGTGAGAGAACTCTCCCTGTGCTCCACCTGAGTTATGCACTGTATACTTTTTCCAGAGATTACATTTGATCACCCAGTTGCGCAATCTGAGTTTATCCAGGCTGTGGTACCAAAGTACTCCCAACAGCAAGCACTTTGCTGTGGCCGCGGCAATGTGCTGGTACCTCTACCGAACACTCCTTCGTTTTCTACATCAAATGTGCTTCACTCCAGCGCGCACAGGTTATCCACGAGGTTCGGCCGGTAACACACAGGTTCAGAGTGGCAAAATCACCCCCTGTTATTCATCATGAAATCTCATATCAAGCATAATGATTACAGATGCTATAGACTTAAATTTACAAAGCTGTAGCGTAGGGCAACATATAGCAGTGATATAATAAGATCACATAACATGCAATACATATGCACATACAACTAAAGTCAGTGTTGTGTGTATATATATACTGTGCAAACTTTCTATGTTGCTAAACTGTTCAGTGAATATATTCACACTTCATTCTCTGCCCTCAGTCCATCAGGAGAATAGGGAATTCACAATACCACCCTTGTTTGAGTATTTGTTTTGCGTCTTTGTATGAGGTCCTGCTGAAGCAACAGCTTGCACCTCTCATTATTTCAGCAGACGCATTTTCAAACCTTGGATGGACTCACTTGATACTAAACTGAACAGCAGGAGCTGAAGACACTGAACGCTGCATGTGAAGGGCAAGGGAGGCAAAAATGAATCACACTCTCCTTATTATCCTAAATAACAGTTTCTAGATGAAGGAAAAATAATGTTCATTAATGCAGCGCTGCAGATCCTTTTATGCATGCAGGATGGGTGGGCGATCTGCAGGAATCACCTGCTCACAGTCTGTCATCCACGCGGCACTAAATTAAATAATGTGGTACCCGAGTTCTTCCATCGCTAACACTATTCCTCTCCATCCTGCTGCTTTCTTTCTTTCCAGCCCAGTCATCAGGAAGAAATGTTGGCAAACAAAGATTCTGCAAACCCGGATATGTTCACATCTCTATGTGAACCTATGACAAAAACTGGAACACTCCGATGAGCAGTCAGGACATCTCCGGCCGTATATGTGGCAACAAAAACAGATGTTTTAAACCAAAACATGACTTCTGGGATCTAAATTTACAAGATAAAGAAATGTAAAGTTTCAAGGTATGCTTGATTTTAAGAAACATGCAATGTTGGATTGGATTTGTATGGCACTTTTCAAGACACCCAAAGCGCTTTAACAGGGTTCCAGGTTCCACTCATTCATACTGGTGGTGGTAAACCACAATAGTAGCCACAGCCTATCCCTGGGGACTGACGGAAGCGTGGCTGCCATCCAGTGCCTACGGCCCCTCCGACCACCACCTCAAACATACAGCACGAGGCAAGGTGGGTGAAATATTTTACCCAAGGACACAACGACCATGACACAAGTAGCAAGGGCAGGGATCGAACTACCGACCGTCCGAACATTGGCCGACCCGCTCTACCACCTGAGCCACAGTCACCCACGGCTGCCCAAATGCACCCTGGTGATTGGGTTATTTGTTCATATAAAAGCAACTCACGCACTTATTCAAGTCACTGTTCTTTGCAGACCTCAGGAGGGCTGCTGAGCGCTGTGCTTTTCTAAAGCGCTCACTCTTTTGTCTCTGCTGTCATCATGAACTGCACTAAGACAATTTCTTCATTGCACTACAATAAAACGCGCGTCACTCTTGCTTATGTAATGATTTTATCTGAAGGGAGAAGAAAGCATTTTCTGGTTAACATTTCGACTATTGCTGTGATAGTCTGTGCCGCGGTCCCGCCCACGTCCCGCACTTCACTGACAACACTCACGGACCACCACCAAATGCCAGAAGGCACCCAAACTGACAGCTACTCTCACTAGCTTTGCACCTCGGCTAGTGTGAAGCAGCAGTCAGCTCTATGTGAGAGGCTGAAAGCAGGCATTTTTTGGCACAAAGAAACAAAACCATCTGTAACACGCATACATATATTCACATACATGCCATGCGAGACTCGTGCCATAACATTTAAACATGCCAACGTATGCACGGGTTAATCTTTTTTTTTTTTTTATTTACCAATGCAGAGGGCAAAATACTGATATAGCACTATTTTGATACTCACTTAAACAGATATTGTACATCACACACAAGAACTCACAGGGAAGTCAATTAACTGATGACCATAGCCTATATGTTGACTGACAAAAAAGAAGCCATTTACATAATTTTGTTTTGGTGAGTAGAATTAAGGAAATACAACTATCATTTCATCGTACATGAAATAAATTGAATCTGGAATTTTTCATGTTGCAAAGGAAAGATTTAATAGCTTTTATTCTTTTTTAATGACTCTGATGTTTTAGTATTGTGCAATAACCCAGACTTTTTAATTCTTCAATAAAAAAATAAAAAATACATTTCCCTGTAATAATTACTTTCTTTAACTGCCTGGGACAAAATTCACAGAATTCTGCCGATGACGATTAGATTAGCCGACATAGAGTAAAACTAATCCCGGAGGACGAGGCTTTAGACACGCCGAGCAGACAGGCATGCTGGCTCCCATATGGCTGTGGAGTGTGATGATGCACAGGCAGGCAGGAGTCACCCCTCCAGGCTTTGCGGGTCGTAGTTTCAGAAGCTCCAGGGGGAAAAGATCTCATTCCAGCCTGTGTTTGTCCAGAGTATCACGCGTGGACCCTTCAAAGATTCCCTTCATCACATTCGTGCATTTCAAATTGGCCTGCACAAGCAGAAACAGATTATTATTGCCGAGTCACCGAGCTGGTGGAGGTTAACTTTAGGGTGTTAATAAGGAGCACTTTGGCTGTAGCTTTTTGTGAAAGGGAACATCTCTATTTGCTTTCAAACTGGCACTGGTCTTAACCACTTACCACACTGCAGAGGGTTAGAAAGTAACTTCATCACGAATTATTCATAAAGTCAATATGTTAACTTAAGTGCATTAAGGCATCTAAAATGCTTTGTTTAAGTTCCCAAATTGTAGGAAGTAAGATTCCCATACCTTTGTAATTATAAGCCTTTATTCAAATCTCAATATGCTCTAACTGTGCCTTCTAAATTAACCGTCAAGACTGCTCTTAGGTTGTGATGTTGCAACTCTACAGTCACCACTCTCAGCACGGCCGTGATTACAGTGATACAGGCAGAGCTCATGCAGAAACTTGATGGGCAGTGCCAGCTCAGGCCTGTCAGAACTGACCAATCAGAAGTGGCTTTTCAGGAGGGCATTCAGACTGAGGGTGAAAACAGGTGCGGCATCAAAGGGCAGTATGAGAAAAAATAATATGTTTTTAATACAATAAAGAATGTAAACATTAAAGCAGTCACATGAAAAGAAGGCATGACCCTAAAAATAAGCACAATGTAGAACCTTTATAAGATCATACCATGGCTTTGCATGCTGTCGCCCATTTACCATAAAACATGTATTCTGACTATTTTATGTTGAGCTTTCAAGCAGCCATTGCTTTACATTCATTTACATAAACCTATTGACAGAGCCCTGAAATGTACCCTGGTTGTGTACTAGTGTGCTTTACAGAAAATTGGTTCATGAATAAGTTTCAGACACCCAAAAAACTTCCCCTCAAAAAAAAAAAAAAAAAAAATCAATCACATTCACAAAAGAAAAGACCACCGAGTAAATGCATGGCTGTGTAACTGGAGGTGTCTGCAGATTATTTGGGCCAGTGTTTGGGGAGAAATTGCCGTTCAACAAAATCTGCCTGCTGCAAAATTATATTATCTTCTGTGCACAGGCCTAGACTGTTGTTTTAATATCAATTTCCCACCCAATTCTCCCACAGAGATCAATACGTTTTTATCTGTTTCTCTCAGCTCATCATCAGCTACATCAGCGGCAGAATCACGATACAGATCTCTCGCTGTGACCAGAACCCTGCGATGCCCTTTCATCTCACCAGTTGCAACATTTACAGATAGACTGACAAAATACCTATCTGTAGGTTTTAGAATAATTAATCTGCTCCACCACTTTTCCAGCATCCAAAGCATTTTTACATTTTTGAGACTTAAAGGTGACAACTCTTTATATTGTTTTACCTCAACCGCCCTGTCACTTGGATGAAACGTTGGCATGTCATATCACATTCACATTACGTGTTTATGACTGGCAACAGCAGGTGACATCAGGTGGAGGGAATGGTGGTGGATCTAGCTGGTGAGGATGCTGCCAAGTCAGTGACCGCAGTCTGAGACTGCGTTCTAACATTTGCAAGCGTAAATCCACTGGATATTTTTGACAGGGGACTGTGGAGTTTCAACATTTGTGAGCGTGACACCACTGGATGGTTTTGAGGAGACCTCGGGACAATTTCCCTCATCTTTTCCTCACTCTAATTTGGTGTTTTCTGTGCCTAAACATTACGATGAAACATGACCAGCGTCAATGGTGCTACACATTTAATGAAGACATTCTGTAAAATGCATTATTATCACTTTAAATGCTCACATTCTTTAGCTACACTGCCTGTACAGCTAGACTGACACCTACTGGCGATCTGTAGGTGCTGCTGTGTAACAATGGCACTAGCTCTGACTAACATCGTCCCCCAATCTTTACTACGGTGAACGCCTTTTTATCCTTAACGTATACAAAACCCTCCAAACTTACATTACATCTAACAATTACTCTGTTTGATAATACAGACATAACATATTACACCACACAAGCACTTTGTGTTAATAAGAACTTCTCTTGCTGATCTTTTAGTAAAACATACACATCTGTCCTGTTCAACAACAGTAACTCTCTCCGTGGAGTGTTTGCCTCTGTTCGCTCAGACTTTTCCTCTCAGTAAATCCATCAGTAAAAACCTCTTGTCTAAACTTTTCTCTTTCTTTCTCGTCTCATTTGTTCTTTAGCGGCTCAGACTCTGTTTCATTGCTTTCTTTTAGTAGCATATTGGCCGAGTCTGTGATAGTCTGTCTCTCAGCATCTCTCACATAGTTATTTCCTCAGCAGTGCCAGTGGCCGTCTCGCTGCCTGCGGTGTGAAACGAAGGGGTTTTTCCTTTGTAGATTGCTGAGAAAAAAAGAGTAAGGTTTCGGGCATTATACTGATCCACGGTTAATAATCGGCTGAGCATGCTGCCATCTAAACATTTTTTCGTATTTGGCAGCATTATTAGTTTGATTGAGGAGATGTGGCAGAAAACCAGTGTGACCAGTTTACCAAATTGGTCCTTGATTGTGGCCCTGCTCTAGATCCCGATTAGAGGCACCACTTTATATCAGGACAAATGAACCTGGGCCTGGTTGAAGCTGGATGCACCAACACAAACACACACACACACACACACACACACACACACACACACACACACACACACACACACACACACACACACACACACACACACACACACACACACCCCCTCTGCATCTGGCGCAGTTAGCTGTTCGCGGTTAGGAAGCTAGAGGGAGCTGTGGGTGTTTAATATCCCAACTCAGACTTCCTCTGTCTCTCTCTTTGACAGCCCATAAACACAGACACACCAACGTGCAACCACACAGGCCCACACACGGATCCAAACATGCGCAGGTGAGTTATTAATATCTCATGAGCGGCTCACAGATTGGTATCAGCCTGGGTTGCTCTGACATGTAAGACATGGCGTCTGTAGGCAGCTGTTGGGACACGACAGAACTAAAAGCAGGCTTTTAAGTGCACCCTTCAGCAGCATCAAACCAATGGAACGAGACATTATACCCACAGCCTAAAGCGGGGAGTGGGTTGCCCGCTCAGGGGTGCATGTATTAAGGGTTGTACGCATGCAACACCCTCTCCTAAGGTTGTGAAGGAAAAACCCTCAGAGCTCTCATTTGGAGAAGGTGACTGACAGCTGGGCTTAGTTCAGAACTAACATATTCTGATTTCATGCTCACGTGGAATTTCAGTCTTAAGACAAATCAATTCAAGGCAGGATAAATTTACATTACATTAACCAGTGTTCGCAGAGGCATGTGTGTGTCAGAGCAACCATTTTATTTGGGATTTTACAGGAGCCTGGTCGCTCAAGCAAGCACGACAGATGCAGGAAAAGTGTGTTTGGTCAGGTTTATATTGGTTTCTTTGTTATCTCTTGAGGCAGGTTGCTGCGGATTCAGACAAATCTTGAATGCAAATCCACTCAGTTGGATTTTTCAAAGGTACGGCGGTTATTCAGTGGGCTGAAACAGATGAATCTATCCCTTTAAATTCCCAGCCGTGACCGCCGAAAAGTCAAGCTGGGGTGAGCGGCTCTCCAAGGAAGTGCCACAGAGGTTCCTCAAATCCAGATTAAAATAAAGGACGTACCAGACAGCAACAGGATTTGGCCATTGTCCTGATGGTACACACCCACTCACCAACTGCCACCGCTGATTGAAACCACAGAATGTTCCTGGTAATCTCATTCCCCTGAATGTGAAAAAGGACAAGAGGCTGATTTGAGATCAACCATCCCTTTTGCCAAACAACCCCGCTCTGTAAGAACTGTACGTACCTGCATACAGTCACCTCACCTAAATCAGTACCTTGTACTGAATTATATTTCTCTGTCAACAGTTGTTCATTCTCTACTCTCTATTCTCTACTGTTTTTTTTTGTAACCACAAAAGTTACTTCCCAGGATAGGATAATAGAACATTCTGCCCTTCTCATAATGCCATCAAGAAAAACAAATATCATCTTTAAAGGACACAATCATCATAATTTTGACACAATAAAAAAAAAAAAAACACAGCAAACAATATTTAATAACCGAGTGTTGTTACACATTGTGGTTTTAATAACAGGCTTTATGTCATTACTTCTGGTGCAGTGATTTTTTGGATGTTACAGTGACGGTTCATGTCATTCTGGATCAAGACAGTTAACTGTTTGAAATATGATGGATGACACAAAATAAATGACTTGGTCATCACAGCATAAAGACACTCTTTAATAAAGTCAAAATGCTACAGCCCATACAGCCTCCACAAGGGGTGGGGTGTTACTTGTGGCTTCTTGTCACATCCTCACATTCTCAAAGAATACAATCTCAAGCGGCATTAAACACACCTAGAGGTCCAACTCAAAACCGGATCTAATGCATATGATGACTTGTAAATGTTCATGTACGTTTACCCACAGGTTGTGTGATTCAGGTCATTTAAATGCATGTGGGGAAAAATCAACAATCCTGCATAATTTCCTTAAACGCTTGCTGAACGATACACTTGGTTTGAACCCGGTAAGTACAGCCTGCTTGGTATACGTATTATCTCTTGATGCAGGTTGCTGCACGATACTGAAAAATGTCACATACCTTGCAATTTAAATGAGTGTTCGCTCTAGCCTGGAGATTACTGACCAATTACACACCAAGACATACTTTAGCAACTGAAATTCTTTGCAAATATGTAGTGGATACTACTGGAGTTACCATTTAAGAGTGTTGCAAAAGTCTCGTACTTCACAGTACCTGATGGGAACTTGTTGTTAAAAACTTGGTGCTCACACCGCGCAGACAGAGGGATCGCAGTTCAAGCCAGGCAGAGGGTAAGTGCTGCTAAGTGCCAGTGATCGTTTATCACCACAAGATACTGACCCTCTTCTTAAAAACCTCACGCTCTTTTAAAATGAACAAATGGACAACAAGATAAATTTGTGAGCTGCACCGTGCACTGAAAGAGCAGAATACTTACTGTTCTTTGGGCTCAAAGGGGCTAAAGGCAGCTGGCTCTGGAAGCACCATCAGACAGCAGACCATAGTTAGAGCAGGGGGAGCCATTTGTTTCAGCTGTCCACACAGCTCACAGCCATTCATCACACAGAGAGCTCTGAGCAACTATCAATGCACTTTCAATTACGCAAAGGACTGGACTGCCACACAGATGGCAGACTTGCATGTGTGTTAAATAACAGTACTGTACAGCAGCAATGCCGCACACACGTGTGCAGGCACAGATATACCTTACCTCTCCAGAGGCCGTTCACCTTGAGGTTGACCTCCCCTGCCCCCCCCTCCCTTACTCTGGCTCTATTTCCCTCAGACCTGCGGGTCCATGGGGTCAGAACAATTGAACAAGCTGCGAGGAACATGTTGTACCACTATTTAACAGTGATGTCAAGTCATGGACCAAGCTAATAGAAAAATCTGATAGCTGCTAACAGCCAATAATGTAATGTTAGTGCCCTGCTGAGGGCTGCAAAGGTAAACTCAGAAATCCATTTCTTGTAGCTCAGGCTGCACTCAGCAGCACTGATGTGCCTTGTTTGCTGTGACACAAAATCTCATGTGCTTTCTCTCCAGCGTAACCTGGGCCTGTCCCTCCTTTCCCAGTCTCATTTCAGAGCCTTTGAGGCAACGCAAGAGAGGAAATTGTTGTGGAGTAAATAAGTCACGTCGCATCAGTGGTGCAGTAATGTGTTTCTAATGACCGTCTAAAATGAGAAATCCTCTTGTATTAAGCTGAGGTAATTAATAATAGAAAAAGCAAACTGACAATGTGCAGCTAAACAATATGGGGTGTGCTTGACTAACGAGCCTCCAATATGGATTTATGCTGATATATTCCTAAGACAGAGACACTGAGGTAAAGTCAGAGGCTTCCCAGTAGCATATCATATGTTTCTGGACACTGAAACATGTAATTAAAATTGTGCGTCTTCCTGTCAACTGAAACTTCATCAAGTTACTGCAACATGTTCGTAACATTAAAGGTTCACATTCTGTCCATAGCTTTTTAATTAATTTTTGAAAGTTTCAAACTGGAATTCTTACGGATAGCCACTTAAAATACTGACGATGAATTAATGTGAATGAAAGTCTCTTACGATATTTGGAGCAACTTGGGATTTTTTTAAACATAGTTATTTTACTGCATATTTTTGCTGCAAAATACTGCACATTTCTTTGAGGGGGTAAAAAAGCAACAAGGCATTCAAGCATTTAAATCAAATTAAATCACATCAAATCAATTTTATTTATAAAGCCCAAATCACAATCACATTGCCTCAATAGGCTTTACAATCTGTACAGTAAATGACATCCTCTGTCCTTAGATCCTCGATTCAAGTGAGGAAAAACTTGAGCTTGAGTGAGCAGGACGAGGCATCGCTAATGGTGCCCAAGCCACACGACCCCCTGTCCAACGTGGTGACCTGGAAGAGAGACCAGTTTCACACAAGATAATTAGTAATACACAGAGAGATTGGAGTGACTAGGCATCAAAATATACAGAAATACAGATATAAGGAGAGAGTGAAACAGAGGACAGCAATGATCCAGCGGAGCCCAGGGTGTGACGATCCGGATCCGACAGGCAGCAGGAGCCAGGAGAGGTAGATGGTCCCAGGGGCCCGTGGTCCATCAGAAAGGAGCCTGAATGAAGAGGAAGAGGAGGAGGAGGAGGAGGAGGAAGGGGAGGAGGAAGCAACAGAGAGTGAGAGAGCGACACAGCTTGCAGCTTGTGAGAACAGAAAGCAAAATAAAAAAGTTAAGCATTCATCTGATCCATGGGGTCAGATGTGCCCAAATGAGGTGTGGCTGACTTTGGTCTGAAATATGTGTATATCTGTATATACTGAGTCTGGATATATTCAGATGCCAACATGTTCCTTTGTTTGTCTGCACTGAACGGTCTTTTCAGATCAAGATAGAGTTACCTTTTTGATGATCAGCAATCTGACTTCCTCCCATGCCGTGACCGTCCCTGCTCCTTATTTTCTTGGCCTCTGGATGTATGCCAGTAATGAGCCTTATAAAACAATTTGGCCCCAACGGGCACACACTATTATTTTCCTGCATTTCCTGCAAGTCCATGAAACACACAAGTACAAACACCAGTGTACATGTGAGGTCTCATTTTACAACTTGTAATCACACTTAAATACGTTCCCATGCTCTAATGATGATAATGTGGCGAGTGAAATAGTGGCAGTTGACACTGGAGTTGACCAGTGGTGCCATAGGTGAGAAGAGAGAGCAGGCTTAAATTGAAAAGAACACAAAGTTACGCAGCAAAATGAAAAAAAGAAAAAAAAAAAAAGATATGAAAAAAGGAACTTTCCTGCACTTTGTCTAACCTCGTCAGAGCCTAAAATCGCCTCAACTCATGTTTTGAAGTGAGATAAAATAATCATGAAGGGAACAGGGAAAACTATATTTGGACTGATGTCTCCTGAGATTATGGTTTTGTGTATTGTAAAAAAAAAAAAAAAGAAAAAGAAAAAAAAAAAAGAAAACTACGGGCAATTTCCTCTGTTTTGAATTGTACCGAGAGTGAGTTTTGAAACACTGATAGCAGAAAATAAGCCACTCTAAGCGCTCCAATCCGTATTTGCTGCAGAGATTTTGCGTGTCAGCCTTGGTAAACACCCAGACCCAGTGTTGACATGACAGTGACACCATGACATAGCGTGCGTGCACTTGTGATGTGGCTGTTATCTGGACATACATCACGACCGTACATGTCCGCGCGGCATACAGTACGTCTGCCCGAGGCCTCGCGTGTCATCTGGTGCTGCTGTATGTGCGTGACAGCTGACATCGGTGAGTTGAGTCACTGACAGCTTGAGCCACCGCTGATGTCACCGTACACACACCACTGACTCTGTGGCAAACATAGTCATCGATGGCAAATCTGGAAGTTATATTAACCGTTTTCCTACCATCCTTTTCCTTCCTCAGCACCATCCTATCAGACAATCTGAGCGTTATAAACATTCACACAATGGCTTCCAATTAAAGCCGTGGCCTTCAGTTGATTGCCACTGGAGACATTAAATTGAAAGACATTAAACGAGTCACAAGTGTTAATCCTTTTTTTTTTTGTCCTTTTATAGATTTTCCCATCTGTTCTGCACAAAATGAATTGTTTTTAAGGTCTCGGGTTAACTATTTATTATAATTGGCTGATGTTTCCATTGAGCAACTGCTATCTTTATTCCACCCTTAAATCAGCTGTGCTAATCAAATGCTGGGAGTTATTTTGTGACAGTGTTGTAGATTACCATTCACTTGTTTATATCTTTTCCTTCATATGCCTTTTCCAGCCTAGACTTTCCTACATAGACACAGCGCAGTAGGAACAACGATGGGAACAAATGGTTTAAGGTTTATCATTAATGTTGATATTGTTGAGAGAATTCATACTCTATTATACCCCCTTGTAGTCATGATGGAAATATCTTGATGCTGTAATGAGGACAACTAACTGGATTTCAGTTATGCATCATTTTCTCCAGTCTATGGAAAGTGTACTGAAACTACTGAATAGTAAAAAACGTATAACTTCATTCATTACTCATCAGTGACAAGTGAGAACGATTTCCATTAAGTGTTCAGATTGCACTTGATGCGAGTCTTCAAATGGCTAATTTCACATCACAAAAATAAATCCTCTTTGATAAAGCCAAAAGAAATCGGCCTCCAACATGGAGTGGACGTCTGCATCAAAGTCCAAAAACAAATTTGGAGACTTTGCGATAAGTTGGTGAGCAGAGCAGTGTGAATGCAAACACTGTGTCAGACTGATGAAAAACAAACCACTGAAGTCAGAATCAGGTCTCCTTGAACTGAGAACACATAAGGGAAAAATAAATGTTGATGTTTCACAGCCCTCTTACTGCAGCTCTAATAATTCTAGTGAGTCTACCGTTTAACTATATAGATGTGTTTTACTAATAATATGTACATGCAGCAAGGGGATATTCATTGTGATTAGGAATAGCAACAGCTTGCATTAAACTACTGTTTAGAAGTGAAGGCATGTGTTGCACAGAGTGTACTACTTCAATCAGGACAGACTTTTTTTGAATAAATGAATATTTATTGCAATGTGCACATCAGATGAGAGTAAGGGTCTTTGGCGATTAGGCCCCATTGCAATGTCGATTATATTGTCAGTTGGAGCCTAGAGGCTGGTGGCGCTGATGGGATGGAGAGAATGGCTGAAGGTCTGGATGTGATGAGGTCAACTCTAGTGAGCAAGTCCCGGGCAATGGATATGATGGAGTGCAGGTGGATGAGGTTGATGAAGGGTTGCATCGATTTTTAACTGAAACAACAACTGACAACAGCAGGGAGGAGAACAGATTGAAAGTTTGACAGCAGCAACATTATTTCTTGGTTGCTTTAATCAAGGAAAATCTGACTACTGCTGACCAGAGTGCCACTGAGTTATCTGCTGGCAGTCGCCCGCCACCATGACACGACAGGAATAGAGACACATGTGCACATTGTGCAGTTATTTTCAAACTGCACAAAAGGTAGGTGGTGCAGATTTTCATTAAAAGGGACAATGGCTGGGTTTCCATCCCTCTGTGTTCGTATGCATTTTCCAATTTACATATGAATGTCAACTGAAGGGTTTGGATTAATGTCTGCATTAAAAAAAAGTGAGATTAGCATGTAGGCTATGCAATCTTTGTTAAAGCATCAAACTGCAGACACTGGATGTCTTAATGTTGTGCTGAGCCTTATATAAGTTGCCTCAAGCAGACATAAGTTTGTGCCGCAACAAACTGCTAATGAAAGCACACCCATCATTTATGTTACTTACTGTATACTGGTATTATATTTGTTCCATGTAAACAGAGGGAATTCTGCAAAAATCAACAAATTATAAAGTCTCTAAATTCTCCCTTCCATTAAAGTACAGATACTAGTTGCAAAGTGTGTATGAACAATTAGCCTGCCATGACATTTTATGCTTTTTTTAAGCTAGCTCGCCTGCCAACAGAATACAAGTGTTGCTTTTTAGGATTGAGTTTGTCGGGGAATATTGACTCTGCCTCTCTTCACAAAGGTAAGTGTTCAGTGGTTGTCTCTAACTGGCATATTGTGTCTGTGCTCTGGTCAGGCCATACTGCTTTGGTGGTTGTTTGTTTGTTTGCTTATTTTGTGCTTAACGTCAGATGAATGATGAGCTCATAATGTCCACACATTTCCTTCACACGCACTTGTAGCTAAACATTAGAACGATTTCACACACAGCAAAGGGCTTACCGTATGTGGCAGCTTGCTCTACCACTCTTTAATTGTCACTTCGAACCTCATGTTGGCTCCTAATGTTGCCTTGGCTTTACTCACTCAAACTGTGCATGCTTCACATGGATTCCCATGTCGTGTTGATGTTTAATGTCTATTTTGTGCCTGTCTTGCTTTATGACTTGCATTTTGATGCTTTGAGTCATGTAGTAGAGGAATATGAATGTTTTTTCTTTGATTTTAACGTATGTTATTGGCTAAATTGTTCCTGAGGCATTTTCCCACGTGGTTACTGGTACTGGTACTGATTTCCTGTTAAATTATATTGGCTGCAGGAAATATGGCCTGAACATAGCCTGAATATCAGTGTAATCACTCACAGCAATGGGTTTATCTGACTGTT
Source organism: Acanthopagrus latus (assembly GCF_904848185.1). Classification (NCBI taxonomy): domain Eukaryota; kingdom Metazoa; phylum Chordata; class Actinopteri; order Spariformes; family Sparidae; genus Acanthopagrus; species Acanthopagrus latus. The sequence continues at coordinate 16,875,907 of NC_051046.1, forward strand.
TATTTGTAGCATTTGCATCATCACTAAGCCTACATCTGCGTGCCGATGGTCATCTTGGATGGTCAGCCCTGGTTTGTGCAGTGCTTTACAGGTTTTGGCATTGTTGTCCAACTTCTAGCATCCCAGAGATGCCATAGAGAGACAACATATGTCAGTTTCAGTTATGCCAGGTGTCAAATGTATTTATTGTAAATCGCTTTTGGACAAAAGCGTCTGCTAAATGCCCCAAATTTGAATGTAAATGTAAGGAGGTGGACATTTACACACACATTCTGCAACATTGGCTTTCACATTAAATGTTAAATTCAAACTTAAAAATAATTTTTCGACCCAAACCCCCATGCCAGACTCCACTGAAAAAGTAACCTATTTAAGATTTAAGACAATATTTACTAAAGGTACATTCTCTCCTATGGCATAGTCTTGATTCCACAAACAATTTAGTAAAGTTTACTTTTTTTGTGTTGGTTCCATTCCCAATTTCTGCTAGAAAGCACACAGAGGGCGGCAGCAAGCACCAACAGTGAGTGGAATTAATCAAAGCGTGGGAACAAATTGTATCCTGCGTGCACTAACGTTTTGAGTGCTAGATGTAGTTAAATGTGATTGGTTTGAATTTAGTTTTTTTCACTGCTCTATGGCCACCCCTGGGCCGTGCATGTGGGTGACTTATGTATTGAATTGAAATATGAACACTCCAGCTTGAGTACTGGACCTGCAACATATTTGCCCGTTTGACGCCATTATTAAACAGTCCAGAAATACAACTTCGGGACAGCTTTGGGGAGGAATATTCATCTGCTACTTTTGCTAACATGCATGCATTGCCTTTGTTCAGTTTGTTTGTGTGTGTGTGTGTGACAGTGTGGCTGCTCATGCTGCTTTGCTATTTCATTCCCGTCTGGTGGCTGCTAATTTCTGCTGCTGTCATCTGTGTGCAACACTTGTGCGAACTGTCGATTGATTCGCCGTCGTTGAGCCTTTACATATCAGATTGTTTTCTGCGTCTCGCATTTTCTTGCATGCTGCCAATGTATGTCGTGGTAAGATATGAATACTTATGTTTGAGTGATACATATTTCCCTCATGGTTGTTGTAGTTGTTTTCTCTCCCCATGTTATGATTGTGAGGCTTGTCTATCGGCTGACTGGTTGCCTATTGGTCTCCAGTAGAGAGCAATATTGTGTATTGGCTTCAGGGAGGCAAACATGACTGCAATCTTGCCTTGCAGCCCATTTATGTGATTATTTCCCTGTAATATTGGCTTCATTTAATCTCAGTGTGATTTTTGTTACACACATTGTTGGTTGTCATATTTACATGTCCCCAACACACTTGTATGAAGCCAATCATTAGAAATACTTTACCTGAAGCAATGTGATGGCTTGGTTTACTGCATTGTCACTCTTGAGCTTTAATCTATGTATTGATGGTCATCTTTGCCCTGTTCACTCAGTGTTTGTGTGCTTTAAAATACAGTCCAGCCCTGCTGCAGCGTTTAACACTTGTTTTGTGTTTCCCTGCTGCTGTTGTCTTTAGGGGTGTGACAGCCTGAAGAAGTCACAGCTTGAAATGTACCTCGGTTTTGGTACCACAGTTCGGAACACCTACTTCCATCTGAGATAGTTGGTACAGCCTGTACCACATTAAGGATTAAGTAGTGGAGCATACACTCTTGCAAAGGTCAGATTTTTTAATCAAGGCTGATTAAATAAGAAGCTGTAAATGTGATATAAGTGTTAAGTTTCACTTTGGCCCTAATGTTTAAGTGCCATGTGCATCTTCATCTTCAGTGCTGGACCTGACTGATTAACACGAACGTACTAACTAACTAACACGAACGCCACTAATACAAGTTCGTCTGAATCTGTGTGCTCCAGTCTACCTTGGCCAACTAGTATAAATTGTTGGACCCACTCAGGTGACTGATGGATCAGGTGACATTATGCATCAGCATGTTTGACACATCTATACTCACATATAACTGTCAAACATGCCCGCACATGATCCTCGTCCGATCTGAGCCCTCAGGAAGAATCTTACAAAGTAGCCAAACTTTGTGATTACAACGTCACGTAATGCACTGGTGCCCAAAAATACTTTTTTTTTTCCCCATAAGCTTGTATTTTACCCCTCGCAAAATGACTAGTTTTTCTGTCCTAATTTGAGCCATTCAGTCCACCAACATTTGGAAAGTCTTGCAGAGCTGACCAATTAAATCATTTTATATCTGTTCAATTTGAAGTTTTTACAGACAGCAGTAGTGTTTAGTCAATCATGGTGTCTTCTCCTTTGACATTTTATTAACCTCATCAGCTCTTGTTTTCTTTTTAATCATGGCAGATGGAAAACAGCGTTTAGGTGCATTACTGTTATCTCCTGGATTGCAGTGTGGATCCGAACGGTTCTACTTTCGCCCACTGTAGTATGTTACAATCAGACGTATTCTTTGTATGTCTGCGAGCACTGAACCACGCGTCTGAATCGCGACAGTTTGGAACAAATTCATGAGCCCAGTCATCTATGTGCAGTTTGTTTATTTGGCATTGTCTGGGACTGCTGTCCGACTTGCATTACTATGCTTTAATGCCGCTGATTTATGTCGTGAAATATGAATACTGGTGTTTTTGATGTTATTCTTGTACTCCTCGTACTGAAGCCATTTCCCTGTATTATTTGCTTTTGTCGCACTAGATAGCTTGTCATGTTCACACTGCCGACTGTCCAATATTGTTGAGTTATGACGTCTCACAGGGGGAAAAGTTGTCAGCTATATGCGATATGAGCTGTAAGGCCTCGAAGACCTCTTCTGGTACGGCCGTGGATGCTGATTAACTGTTGAATGTCTGTTTCGTGCTTGTTGATGGGCTGCTAATTTCCGCCGCACTTGTCTATGTGTGGTATGCGCAGCGCTTTTCATTTTGTTGCTGTTGCTGGGCTTTTTTTTTGTCTCGGTTGTTCTGACTCTTTTTATGCCATTTGATGTATGCAGAGGTGAGGTGTAGTGCATATTTCTGTTGGAATTTGCAGGAGGAGGGGGTGGATGCTGTCAGTTAGCTCACTGCATGGTCTGTACCCTTCACTGTGTGTCATTCACTCAGTGTGGCTTTTGACACACACACACACACACGCGCACGCGCACACACAAGGCAAGTTCATCATGTTTACATTTTTGCACCACGCTAATTTCTCAGCCAAGGATTATTCAACTCAAAGCAAATAGCTTTCCTTAATCTTCTTCTGCATTGTCACTCTTAAGCTTGTGTCAATGAATTGAGAGTCACCTTGGCTTTGTTCAGTCAGGGTTTTTGTGCTTCACAATATGGCTGCATGGACTTCCTTTGTTGCTTTTATTCCTTTGTGCCGGCCACTTATCTCCCCTGCTCTCATCTGTGTACAGTATGTGCAGAATGTGCAGTGGTATTCGATGTTCTGCATCACTGTAGCTGTGGCCTGGTTAGCTTTTCTTTCTCATGCTGCTGACTGATGTTGTGGTGAAACGGTGGCTTTGTGGGCGCATCGGCATGGATTATGTCACATGGTAATTATAAACGCAAGTAACGTCAGGCATAAGACGTAAAATAACAGAAAGTTAAAATGGTACAAAATACTGATCAATATTCATAAACTAATGATGGACATGACACAGTGCGCTATAGCATTAATTAAAAGCTTTTTTTTTAAAGATAAAGAGAGAGATCAGTCCTGAGCTGGGACTTAGAAACAGCCAGCAGAGCCCTGCCTGAGGATCCGAGGCTAAGTCTGGCTCTTAGGGGAGCTAAAACATGAAGTGCTTTAAAGATAATCAGTAAAATCTTAATATTAATCCTAAAACTTTCTGTAAACCAGCGAGGAGCTGCTAAAACACTGCTGATATGATCTTGTCTTCCGTGTTTTGCACGAGCTGAAGGTGTGAGGTTTTCGCCTTAACCCCGAATGCAATGAATTATGATAATCCAACTGAGATTACATAAGAGCACCTTCTTAAGGTAGTTGCATTCATCATTTTTCTCCTCACACCTCAAGTTCAGCCTGCCAACCGGTCTGAAATCTGTCTGTTTAGGATATTAGCTGGAGTTGCCTGCGTGTGATTTCTGCAACTTTGAACTGCAGCAGCTATCCCCAGAGATTTAACTTGAGTATCAGCACTCCACTACACCAAGGCACATTTAACACGTTTTGGATGCACGTCTTGCTTAGTTGGTTTGCTTATGGCAGCTTTGCTATGCTTTGATGCCTGTTTTGTGCTTGTTCCCTCGGTTCTAATTTATATCTTCACAGTGTGTGTAGAGGTTTTCATTTTGAATCAATTTGATGTTGTGGTTGAGCTTCTGTATCTTTTGATTGTTTGTTGGACCTGCATTGCGACGCCTTTATGGTGCCGATATACAAAATGGTGCAGGATGAATGCTCTTTTTTTTTTTTTAGCTTTACATATTTCCCTTGTGGTCGTTGGCATTTTTTTATTTCTTTTTTATTTCTTTTTTTGTAGATGCTGGTTGTCTATTGGCTCACTAGTTGCCTATTGGTCTCCAGTAGAGGGACACAGTTGTTTCAGAGATGTAAACACGACTGTAATCTTGCAAGCAGCTGATTCACGCAATTATGTCCCTGTAATATTGGCTACATGGAAACTCAAGAGGGCTTTTATTATAGACAAGATGGGTTGTCATGTGCCCCTTTTATTCAGACACATCATATTCAGCAAAACATCAAAGAAATATTTAACTCAGAGCTATGTGACCGATTGCTTTACCTCTTCCTTAGCATTTTTATGCTACCCTGTATCTGCCAGGTCTTTGATGATGTCCACAATTGTGACACTATTGTACTGTGAGAGTTTTCATGTTGCTAATGTTGTACAGGAATTTAAGTCACTCTGATGGAGCCACAGCTGGAAGCGGTGTGATAACGAGCGAGTGGCCATTGTGTCCCGAGGCGTTGCAGGGGTGACATTGAGCAGATTCTGCGGAGCTCCGAGGCGATACGGACTTACAACCTCAGTGAAGTGCCCGAGCAAGGGGGAAAGCAGAAGAAATCCTCTTTCTCCTTTCCCATAACACGGGGCTGAGCTGGCAGTAGTACAAGGCTAGGATAAATGGAAGTACATCAGAGTGGAGGGATGAGATTATCCTGGTTGGGATTTGGATTGGTACTTTGAGGAAATGCTGAAGGTGGGAGTACAGACGAAGTTCTCACCTATAAGCTACTCCAGGCTGGTATACAGAGCAGGCGGCTGAAAGATGAGAGAAAAGCCCGAAATACAGAAAATTCCTAGTATGTCCTCTCTGGTATGAGTAAAGAAAAACAGTTGTGAGTGTGTGTGGGTGTTTTTAGATACACGTGTGCATTGGGGCAGCCCTGTGCAGTTAACTTCAGTGTGAATTCTTCTGTGGTAATAAAAGTAATTATTTGTGCACAATTAGACATTTTGTTTGTTCCATTAGTTGGAATTCCCACGCTGATACATGCAATTAGAGGCACATCAACAAACAGTTTAGTGTGTTTGCATTTCGGAATATTTCATCGACCAATTAAACCATCCTCTTAACTTTCCGAGGTTTGGGTGGGCCGAGTCCTCCACAGATCATTGTTAGAGCGAGCGCACCACAACCTCATGCTCTGACCTCATGACACTGCTGCTGCTGCAGAGGAGATTAGCAAATAGTCGGGGGGAGGAAAAAAAAAAAAAAAAATAAAGAAGTGGCAGCCGCTTCGGCACTGTTCTGAGTGCTAACACAGAGTCCTCTGCTACATTAGCGGCCTCTCAAAGAAACGGTTTCATTAAATTTTCACAACTCTTCAGCTTTTGTCTCCGGCATGACATATCCATTCAAGCTATTGTCAGTTGAAGCAACAACGGTGGAGCAGGATTTAGTTTGTGCTTTTCGTTGTCTGTAAGCAACTTATTTTTAACCACAAAGAGGTCTGAGTTGCTTTAGCAGCAAATTTACCACATTTTGGTGTTTTCACGTTAAGGTGATGACTTGATTTATATCTTATCTTTCTAATATGCTGCAAGACAATGCTTCAGCAATGTTCCTGCTTCCTGACTGCTTGCCTTGAGCCGCCTTGTCAAAGTCCCTCATCACAAGGATGTGTCCATTGTATCCTCTTGTCCTCTATAGTCTCTCCTTTCTGTCTAAATAGAAAATGTTTGCTTGCCTGTTTTATTGGTTATCAGCAGCTTAATGTTTGGGTTTCCCTTCTTTGACAAGAAGTCATGTTTGCTGCTGTAAGTCACTCTCTAAGCTACAATAAGACTTCACACTGTCCTGAATCTGTACAGGGAGCAATGTCTTCTGCGCTGCAGTGAATGAAGAATGAAAGGCTGTTCAGATAGAACTGTGCTCGACAGTTGGATCAGGCTTGTTAAAGTTTATTTCTGTAGGATCGCTTCTGCTTTTAGTAAAATCTATTGGATAGTAGATTTTTCTTTTGGTCCAACTGAAAGTGAATAAATAGATGCAATTTGGGCATGAGAACCACTGTATAGCATGGAAAAACCTGTATGGACAGCCTAAGCCAGGTCTCAGTGCCTGGCCTTCTGAAATCAACAAAACTCAAAAAACTTAAATTAAAAAACAAAATTAAAAACTTCCAGTATGAAGACAATTTCCCTCGGGATAAATAAAGTTTTCTTGAATCTTGAATCTTGAATCTTAAGATGAGGGTTGCGAAAGGACATCCATGAAAATAAAAAATAAAAACACTAACAAGTTAAGATTGTACGGAATTTGGTCCACTTTGGGAACAGCACTTTCAGTAAAGTATATTTGACTGCTTATACCATTGTTAGCCAATAGAAAACAAAAAGGCCATTAATTAACAACATCTCATGCGATTTGCAATTAGAATACAACGTTTTTCACAAGCTATTTGTTTTGAGGGTTTGAAAAATAGCTGGAACAAGTCATTACAATCCCATGAGGTTTTTACGCTATGGAAACATTGTTCAGTACTTCAGTGAATAGGATGCACCTTAGAAACAACCACGTAGCAGGACATAAACCAGTCTGCTCAGCTCATAGAACTCTTCCTCTCAGCTGTAAGCCAGAAAGCTAGCATTATCCTAGCAAGATTTAATATGCAGATTTAATTTAACCGTTGTTAAACAACGAGACTACTGTAGCTACAGCACTGAGACGGCTCTTGTCAAGGACCTCAACGACATTCATTCAAACACAGACAGCGGAAAAATCTCAGTCTTAGTATTACTGTATCTCAGTACTGCGTTGACACAGTCGACCATAATATACTACTGGACCGACTGGAAAACTGGGTTGGACTCTCTGGTACAACACTAAAGTGGTTTAAATCTTATCTAAATGAGAGAGATTACTTTGTGTCTATTGGTGATTACACATCTGAATTGGATGAAAATGACAAGCGGAGTACCCCAGGGCGCCAGTCTGGGGCCTCTACTATTCAACATTTACATGCTCCCTCTAGCTCAGATAATGGAAAATAATGAAATTTGCTATCATAGTTATGCAGATGACACACAAATGTATATAACCATATCACCAGGGGACTATAATCCCATACATACCCTGAGTAGATGCAAATCAATGATTGGATGTGTCAGAGTTTTCTTCAGTTAAACACAGACAAGACTGAAATCATTGTTTTTGGATCCAAGGAAGAACAACTTAAAGTCTCTGCTCAGCTACAGTCTGTAACACTGAAAACTACAGACCAAGCCAGAAACCTTGATGTAATTATGGACTCAGACCTGAATTTCAGCAGCCATATTAAGACAGTTACAAAATCAGCCTACTATCACCTTAAAGGGATATACCGGTGTAAGTTTAATCCATGGTCTAACACACCTTGACACAGAGTATGACCCCCCCTCGAGAGATAAAGTTTGCGGACCGCTAGCTCACGTAGTTTTAGCATCCTCAGAATTGACCGCACAACAACAATACACTGCAGTAAATGGGTCCAAGTATAAATCGCCATCAAATAGCCACAAATAATGCTCAGAACAGCACCAAACTTCAGCAACATTAGAAACAGGGTCCCAGCACATATTTCGAGGCATCAAACATTTAATATCGTTGCCGGCTTTGTCGGAAAAGATAAACAAAACTCACCACCCGAGAAGCCTCCTTGTTGTGGGGAAGCCCTGCGAGTCGATTACCAAGTGCTGTAGAATCCCGCAGTAATAGTATTCACTGAGCTGCGGAACTCTACTGCACTCGGAAATTAAATTCTTATGTCTTTGAAATTTGTGTGTGTCTATAAAGCACTTTGAGTTGCCTTGTGTCTGAATTGTGCTATAAAAATAAAATTGCCTTGCCTAGCTAGCTAGCCAACCATGTAACTTTCTCCACATCAGCATCAACCATAGACCATGTGTAGTGTCAGCATCAACCTACTGTCAAGTAGCAAGTAGCAAATGACGATTTCATTTAATTCTAGTTGCACTATTAAACATCAGTGGATTACTGCTGAGGATGGACAACAACCCAGAATTTAATTTGTGTGAATGAGCCGAGGTTAGCTGCTGTTTTGTTGCACCGCCGTGCAATTTGCAGAAGTCCACCGAAGTTTATTTATTAATATTTTACTCATTCACCGGTTCATTCTGAATGTTGATCAGTTGTCTATACACGATGAATTTTCCAAAGGGAGCAAATGTTACAAAACGATTCTATATCCAGCCAATTAGTGCTGACTTTGATCTTTAAAGCAGTCCAATCACAACATGCCCCCATTCACCACTGACCAGATTGCTGGGTAGACAATTGCAGCCAGAGACAAAAAGGCAGTGGAGCAGGAACAGAGGTGGCCTCCTAATTAGCAGGGAAAAATTGTTATTTCATGGCTAACTTTAAACATTTATATGCTCTGAGTCTTGCTGTCAGTGTGGGAACAAGGACGCTACATTATGTAACAGCCTCAAAATGAGCCAGGGTTTTCTCTTCCTCTCTTACGCTTTGGAGCCCATAGAAGGAATCAAATAAACATGGGTGCTTTTACTGTAACTTCTTGGAAAACCGTAATGAGACTTTGAGGAAGATCTCGCAAGTGCATCAGGTGCCTGCAGTCATTAGAGCTGTTTCTCAGTGGTCATGAAAAACTCTCCATGAACTTTAAATGGGGAGTTAAAAAAAAAAAAAAAGAAGTAAATGAGTGCATTTGAATTGTAGATACTTTGGATGAAGAAAAAAAAAACAGTTGTCATGAATTATTTATTTCATCATGACAACATTATAATTAAATGCATTAACACAAAATACTCCTCTTTAATTATTCAGCTCCAGTGTTTTTCGTGAAGGAATGTCATGTAGTTTGTTGAAAATGGGGAGGCTGCATGCATAACTGAGCAGCGGCATTTCCATAATGGGACCTAAACTGTGTTCAAAGGGGTAGAAGGTTATAAAAAAAATAAATAAATACGGAAGAGAGACAGGGATTTATGTGGAGTCTCCTGAAACGATATATCTGCAGCATATCTGAATTATTTTTTTCGCCTCCGAAAATCTCATACTGGAATATTTAAAACAGCTACTCGAAACTGTTAGTAAAAGGCCAAAGACCACCGGATCTGCTTTTGTAACATGATAATTGCATTGTTCAGTATAACCATCAGTTTTATCCAAAGCAGGTTTATTTCCTACATGGAAATATTCATGTAGGCAGACAGTTAGTGGTTGTCTCTCTCGCTTTCACTCACCCTGGAAATTATGCAGGGTGGTATTCAGCGCCGAAACATCTAAGATATTAAGTGATAACTCGATCGACATTACTGCACCCGCATTAAAAGATGTTCCACATCAGACCCTGCAAGACGAATAGCTCGCTCTCTCGGATGGCGGCAGTCACTGAATAACCATCCCCCCTCGCCGAAGATTTTGGTTTAAATTAATGGACAATAAAATCAATTGCCGAGATCAGAACATTCAATCAATGGCTTAATTACAGGTAATTTAATGCCTCAGCTGGAATTGATTCTATTTATTATGCAGCTGTGAATTAATCAAATGTAAGTGGTTGGAAGGAAGAAGCCACACGAGACGTGTTTGGGGTGAAAATAGCAAAGTTCTCTTCAAAGCACACGGGCCATTAAACTTAGAGAGGAGTCTGTCGAACTTTTCCAGCATCTTCCTTGGGGGCTTGCAGCAAAGACTCCAATCTTTTCGAGATGTTCCGCCAATCAGCCTTTGACTGTCATTTGCTGTGCCGTAAATTAACTGTGGAGATGTCAACCATTTGATGCCTTGTCTTACATTAGTGAGTGATTAATGGTTTTAAGCACAATAGTAAAAGAAATTCAGACCATTATTCAGTAATTAAAAATAGGTAAATTAACATTCATCTGACATTTTTGATTTCAAATTTGCAGATGACACAGTGATTGTTGGTTTGATCACAGGTGATGAAAATGTTAATCGTGGATGTGCAGATCAGTTTGTTGATTGGTGCCATACGAGTTCTCTCCAGCTAAATACCAACAAAACTAAAGGAGGATCTTTGATTTCACAGCAAGAAGAGGGAGATACGAACAAGTGTCTATTAAGGGTGGCTGTACTGAAGTTGCAAATTAATCTAAATATCTGAAAACGGTCATGAGATGTAAATACAGACGTCATCTAAGGATTAAACAACTGTGTTTCAAGCACAAGCTTTGACAATTCAAACTGGATGGACACATGTTGTATCATTGTATCTTTAGTTAACAAGAACAAACTTAAAAGATCAAATTTGTAAAGATTTCTGAGCATTGAGTTGGAATAAGACTGAAAAAATTACTTTCCCACAAAGTGGGCCTTTAAAGACGACGGTTATTTTGATATGTTTGGCAAGATTTCAACAACAATCAACAGTAACACAGTTTGCCACTGCTTTGTTATCCTCAGTGATGTAATAAACCCTCAATGGTAAATATGAGTTGTTAACGTCAGCATGGAGGTACTTTGTGACACCTTTGTGGGATTCCTGAGCCCATAATTCCTTTATACCTTTACCACACCATTACCTTATATCATCATGGCTTTGTTAAAGAAATCCTTGTGATTTGAGCGGTGTGCCACTCGAATTATGGTATATTCAATAAGTTCTTGGTGATGTTGTGAAACACAATCTGCTACACATCTGTCTTTGATTGTAATCATTGCAATTTTGTGGCTGAGTACATGTCAGACTTTACTGTTTGCTGTACAATATCTCTTATTGAATTTATATTATTTGTTTGGCAGTGTTTTCTTTCCTGCTCTTCTTCCAAGCATTTCTCTGTAGATGGCAGACAACAGAAGGTACTCTGAAAGGTTAAATACATGTTATTCGAACATTAATATTGCAGCAAACAACTGTTCACTGTGTAACAATATAGTTGAGAAATAACATCCAGAACAGAGATCGATGTCACACTCATCCCAAAGTATCGTAAACTGATCCTCTCTGTTCTTTGTTTTGGTTGCCTCCGATTTAAAGCAGGATACAAAATGGGGTCTGACTCGTCATAAACGTTCAGAGCGTTTTAGAACGTTTTAGAATGCTACCCTGAAATACGGTTCTGGAAACATTTTAAACAATAAGAGGCTACTAAGTGAGCGAATCTTGATTGATAAAAAGAATATTCAGCGCGTCATAGAGAATGTTCTATTGCAGACAACTCCAACTCCAACTCCACAAAAAACTCTCTGGCAGTGTAAACACTCTGGTAATACATAGCGCTACGTTTCATGTTATCAATATTGCAACAAAGCCATCCACCGAGCCATCGCCACCATCGCCGTACTCTTACGCAGTTTGAAAGTTCAGACTGTCCGTGATAAAGCTCCGTCTCCAGGTGAGATCAGAGATTGCATTGATCTCCCATTCACACAGAGGAGCTAATGATAAAACGGCCGTGCCTATTTTGTTTCCATCCATAATGCAGCAGCGTCAGCGAGAGTGTTTGCCTGACTCTTGCAGGCTTTCAACTTAGATTGCAGAAGCTTTCACAAAATCTGTAGCCTCCAGCATCTGTCTCATTGTTAGTCTGCCTCTATTTTAAGTGTTTTATGACACCTAGTATTTGGCAGAGATGGAGGGAGGGAGAAATATCCTGCTGCTGAATTAATGCTGGAGATGGAGGAGCACCGTGGGCTATTGTCCGCACAGAAACACAATTTACATAGGCATAAATGACATAAAGGAAAAAAAAAAAACTGTCACTATTACTACAACTGCCACTTCTTCTACCCACATTTGGTAAACAAAGCTTTGGCATTTGTTGTTGCCTGACTTTTAAGATGAGATAAATCCCTAGTCCCCTGGAAATGAATGTGCTTGCTTTAAAGCAACAGTTTCACTTCTATGTAGTCGATTGTTGAGTCTCATCCCCTGATTGCTGAATACTGATGCTTTTGGTCAGCAGCTCTGGCTTTACGTCAGCCTGAACTGTCAGAATCTGATGATGGGGAGATGAAACTCAAAAAATGTTATTCCTGAAAGTGTTCCAACGTTGATATGTTTTTTCTCGTACCAGTGGGACTCTTGATGGTTCAAAAACAGCATTCTTTCTACTACATCAGTGAGTACCTGCCTACCTATTAATATAGCCAGGTGTTTTACTTACAGCACCTTTTCATATTGTTTTTTTGCTTTGGAAAGTAGCCAGGCCGGTGACAGTACTGAAGATAACCTATAATAACTTTGTTAGTGGCATTAGCAAAGCACAAGCTTGTGGATTCACAGTATAGTTACAAATTAAATACTGATTATATGCTAATTTTTAGAATTAAAGGTTTTAATATTATTTCTAGTTTAAAAGTAATACGGAATGAATTTCAAAAGGGATTAAAGAGGAATACTACAGCACTGCCCCATGTACAGCAAGACACATATTCATAGTAACTCTATGTGTGCATTTTCTCTCGTGGTAATTGGCTCTTACTGTCTGAGAGGTCTGTACATTCAAGAACACAGTGAGCTGCAGTCTAACAAGTGCTGTGATGAGGGTATATTATGAATATTCTTCTGTAAGTGGTGGAAACAGAGGACAGAAATTATTCAGAAATATTCAGGATGCTCTTAACACCCCTTAGGAAAATGCTCAAACCACAATAAATCTAGAAATAAACATGCAGGAGCACATTTAAAGCAGACAAGACAAAATGGTCAGAGTCCCAAATAATGACAAAAGACCATTAAGTAATAATAAAAAAGTTGTTTTCTGCAACTAAATGCAGTGTTTTCTGTGTTCCCACAGACATTCCGTGAAGTTGCTATATTCTACTACAATATGTAGCATGTATGTAGTATCAGTCAAAAGTGGTCAAATAGCAACTTATAGTAATGTTGTTATAATAAGCAATACACGATGTAATAAGCAGCAAAGTTCAGATCCTTTTTTAAGCTTCTTCTGTTTGTCATGCAGTACAGGAAGTTGGCAAATAATTTGAGTTCTTAATATCTCCTGTGGAAGTACTGGAACAAATACAGACCAAGATGCCACAAAGCATTATAGTGTAGCAATATTGCCACAGGCACAAGTGTAACATTACACTTATTTGTGATGCATTTATGACGACGAGTGGCATCCCAGGAGAAGCAGCTCACGTTGAAACTATGGTCTTGGGACTTCTTGAGATGTTTTCATCAGCCTGAGAGGACAGATAGCAACATTGCAACAGCAGCAATAATATCAGTCTTATTTTTCTGTGGCGTTTATGTGTTTTGAGGGCCTTGTTTGGATGAAAGTGTCACAAATAGTCAGTGGAGTGCTGAGATCTTCGTGCAGCTGGGTGGAAACAATGTGCGTGTAATTATTAACGCCACCAGAAGGCACTGTCTCAAATTGGGTTTCCCCTTTGAGCGCGAATGATACAGGAAACTGCTATGAAGGAGACACAGAGAAGGGAGTCATTTTAGTTTCATGTGGACATGCAATATGTGTTTGAAGATAAATATCGTGTAAAATGTGACAGTTGAATGAATTATCAAGTGGGGACATTTCCAGCTGCTTTTGTGGTGACTAAAACAGGCTTTTTTCCCAGAGAAGTCGGATCATCTCCAACCGAGGTTGTGTCAAACAAAACAGGCATTTCAAGTCAAACCATGATGTTTTGTTAAGTGGTATTGTGCATAAACTATGTTATGACCCTCGGCCCGCCCCATAATTTGGGAAATTAGGAAGAGATGTAGCGGTAACGTTGTGGATGGCAAGAAGAAACAAACTTCCTTGAGCAGAAATGGATTAAAAAAGAGTCTTTTCAATGGAAAGTTCAGCTTCAAAACCCTGCCATGCCAGATGGTTCTCGCAACAAGAACAAAGTTATTTGCATTCATTTCTCTTAAAAAAATATCTCAATATTACTGTATATGTCAGTATTTTTTAAATCTTCATGAAAAGCACAACATTATTGTTAGGACTGGGCTATGTAATCTAGTATCACAATCATTTTGACCCTTTAGCTTTAATGTTGATATTGCAATAGCATTGTGGGGATGACTATTGATACTTTCACAAAATACTAGCAATAAACTAGCACTAGCAGTAATGTGGATATAATGTCTAAGTGGGCAAAGACATGAATTAGAACACGTCAACAGTCTGGTAAGTTTAGAGTATTGCATCACTTTCCTGTAAAGCAGCCTTCAAAACTAGGAAAAGACAATGCTCATGCCATATCTGATACAATGATCAACAAGGATACACAGTCTCACATTATGCTAACGGTTTATATTGTATATATTGCCCAGCCCGACTTTCCCCATGTTCAGATTTAAAACTTTTATTACATTTATCTCAGCTGAGCTCCAAGTTTTCAGGTTCAATATAAAGGCCCCAAACAGATATTTCTGTGTCCTGTGCCGGTTTAACATCGCCAGGCTACGTAAGGTTAAATGCCGAAAAAAATTCCATGGTGAAATACCTTTGAATTATTCATCTTGGATCTTCAGAACTCAGCTTTTAGAAAAGGATATTCTGACAATGATTACTAAAAATGCTGTTGTAAAGTTACTGAGATCACTCGAGCTCTCACTGGAGAAACTGCAACGCTCACTTTGGGCAGCACTTTGAGAACTACCCCGCTGAGGTGGCCCTCCCCCGAACACCTGTGATGCAAGCCTCCTCTCAGAGGCGTAATGAAATTGTGCTTGGCATATCAGGGTGACTGAAGTGACAGCGCTGACAAATGTGGGCCAACATCACAACAAGTCGACAGAAAATAGTCCGCCGGGGAATTATGAGAGGGTTGCCTACATCTGGGTGGACAGACAAGATTCACAACCCGCAGTGCCTTTGCCCTGAATCCGTGACGAGGGGGTCGTGTCTGCTGTCTGCAGACACTGAGGCTGCTATCATGGTGGTGCTGTGGGTGCCAGATGGCGAAGTCTCATAGCATGCGTGGATGAGTGAGTAACTTAGGAAACTGAAGGTGTGACATGATTGAATAAAACGGACTTTGGAAGAGGAAACTTACATTGCTCTATCATGACTGGAGCTGAGTCAAGTAGTCCTCCTAGTTTTACAGTCTGTGTGCTACATCACATACATAATAGGTGTTATACAGTGCAGTATTATAGTTAAAACTTACATAATATAAAATATATATATATATATATATATATATATATATATATATATATATATATATATATATATATATATATATATATATATATACCTCATATGTACCATGGGTAGTTTGGCAAGGACACTCTTATCTCAAGGCCCACTTTATTCCTTTTTTGTTCTTTATTTACTTTTTTGGGGGGGGGGGCTTTTGGCTTTTTATTGACAGAACAGCTTTGAGGCCGGGACTTGAACCCTGGGGCCGCTACAGCGAAGACAAAGCATCTGTACATGGGACGCCCGCTCTACCCACTGAGCTAAACTTCGCTCCCTTTTTTGTTCTTTTAAATTGGATCTCATGGGTAAGGACTGTCAACTGAGATTGACCAAAATCCCTTTTGGCAAATCTCACCACTTGGCAGCCATCTTGGCATTGCCCGAAGGCAGTTATTTTGGGTTAACGAGACCTGGCCCTTATCTAAATGAATGGAGACAAAAAGCCATGACTCCACTTTCAATGGTTAATGGGGCACGTTCAGTCAAATAAGATAAATATAGTTTTGTGACATTTCCCCAGAATAATAAGTACGACTTAATCCATATCCTTTTAATGATAATCCTGTGCATAAGCCTGACATCCTCATCTTCTGTGCTTTTTACAAGTCCATCTGCAGCCGCACCAAATAAGCTGGAAATGGTTTGAATTTCAGCTGTGAGCTTGCGTCATTCCTGATATGTTTTACGTCACTTGGCTTTTGGGTGGAAGGGGACTTTACAGACTTCTGTTTAAAATGCTTGAAGCTGCCTGTCTCCTCTTTGCTAACATCTCTGGGTTGACTCCGATTGACTTCCTGTCACCCATTGCTTCAAAAGCTATGTGACTGTCGCTTTTAAATGAACCAATTACACTGTTATCGGACCAAGGTTTTGTCTCCTAGCAAATGAAAACTTAATCAAAAAAATAAACCAGTCAAAGGCACGTTTTTAAACAACCCTATATTTAAATGTCACTTAAAGGTGCTAATTGGCCTATATTGACTTTTGAGTATCATTCCCAACTTGTCAATTCTGAGTTGGGAAGCCGAGTGTCATTTATCTGAGAAGTTAGGAAAGAGACTCAAAAATCATATCAATTACAAATGGCACCTTTAAAGCAACATTATGTAAGTACTTACCTTAAAATAAAAGCCTCAAAATCTTGTTGATGGTACAGTTTCTTTTAAAAGGGTTAATGGTGTCTCCATCTCACCCACTCACCATCCCATCAATTGTTTTTCCACTATAAAACTTCAGTGAGAAATTTTATTTCTAGCTCAGTTTTAGGGATGTTGTTGACCTCGAAGAAAAAGGTCACAGTAATTGTGCGCATTAAACCACGTACTGATCTGAGGAAGTCGTATACTGAACTGAATGTTCAGAATACGCAGACTGTTTCACCCCTAGACTCTGCATCTGTCCCTACCATGCAGCAGAGGTGTTACGACACACAGAAGCCACAATCTGGGTCATACTTGGTTTTGCAGTCAGAGCTGCAACACCTCTGTGCTCCTATTATGAGAGGTCTGTCATATTTCCACTTTAACCACTGGTATCTACTTACTCACACCATGCTGTATAAAAAGTATAGCCTACAGATATTAGTTCTCGTAAGAGCATCCTAGATAGAAGAATAGAGACTGCTAGCTGGTAGTATAGATTTATCCGCCCACAGAATCTGTTCAGCATAACACATGTTTCCTTACTCAGGCCTATTGAAAGTTGAAAGCAATACCCAGCCCAACACTTCAGCAAGGGGAGGACCACATTCAGAGGGAACGATGTTTAGTTTTGCACAAGTGGTCTTAAATTGACTTCACATGTCCTTTACGCACAATAATCAAATACAATACAATGTGCAGCACTCGGGATGATTTGTGCAGCCCAGAGCTAAACAATCCCCTTCTGCTTCAGAGTCTGACTTTGATAGAAAAACCTGTTTGAAGTGATGAGATGGTACAGTAGAACGCAAGAAGCCACTGGAGATTGTAGTTAAGAGCAAGTGAACCACATCGTGACTTTGGTGCGCTACTTTTATAAAACCACCCAGGACACAGCCGGCCCTGTGCCAGAGGGGGGCACATAGAGGTGGTAGCAGTGGTTGGGGATTGGGGTTTAGTTTGAAGCACTGATGGAAAGAGCAGCAAAGACAAAAATCAATATTTGCAGGGTGGATGAAAATTCCCTCGGCTTCCAGGCCGGTTGTCTGGAGGAGTTTGGCTGCTTTTCTTCTCCGCTGTTTTCTACTCTGGGTGCCCTTTATCTCTTGCCAGAATCCCTCATTCACTGTGCTTACTCTGGAGCTCTTTATCATACAGATTGAAAACAGAGGGAATCGTCCAGGAGTGAATCACGTGAGATTAGGAATTCGGCATCCACCACACAGTTGCGCACCTACTTCACACTTGGAGCTGTAACCTTTTCCATTGTACCTCATTAGTACCATTGTGCGAGTGGGTATCAGTATGTGTGTGCCTGTAGCTTATTGATGCATCGGTGTCCCAGTCACTGCTGCTGTTACCTAGAGCTGATAAATGATGGCCAGCCTCACCTCCCCCTCCCAGGATCCTTTGCAGCCTCTGGCTAGGTTCTCTGCTGTGTATTGATGTAGAGACCTAGAGACCAGTGTCGCTTCTGCCCTTTAACCTCACCCTCCAATTTGCCTTCAGTGTATGGTCGGCAGTATTGAGAATTTGCTGACTTGTGCTCACACTGCCGCATGAAGTATGACCTTGCTGAGTCCTTAGAAATGATCCTATTAATGCGAGCGGATGAATAATAAAACATTACTTAACCCTTCAGATAAACTCAATAAAATGTTAAACAAAATAAATCTGCCGCGGTTCCCAACATACCATCTCTGTTTCATAGAGACCCGGCGAGACGCTACATGCACCGCCATCAGTCACAGCTCTCTGCTTCATTGGCAATGAGGCAATTAGTCAAGATGTCACAGTGAGCATGTGTCAACTGGTGGCAGTGATGGAGGGCATCGGTAGGGGCTAGTGTGTGTGTGTGGGGGGGGGCATTCAGGGTTTTGGCTGGATAAATCTTCAATGGCAGCTCCCAGCAGCTTCTGCCAAAACACTTCGTCTCAACAACAAGCCCGTGAAAGCATCTACGTAGGAGCCTCCTTATTGGATGAGTCGATAGCCTCGGGCGAGAAGAAAAAGTTCCCCACATCTCAATTTCACATTGACAAGAACTCTGCTGTGAGGATAATTGTGGATTTGTTAGAACAGAGGGGCGAACAGAGGGAGAGGGAGGGAGAGGCAACCAGAGAGTATTGTAGCATTAAATATGATAAAACAATCAGATAACCACTGTAAAGCAACATTTACGTCTGGATTTGATTGCCACTTTGTAATGAATGTTAAGTCGGGGAAAGAAAAAAAAAAAAAAAAAAAAAACCCTGCTCCTCAAAAGAGCCGCACAGCATATTTTGATTGCATTACATTGTGGCAGAGCATGCAAGTGCACTTCCAATCTACATTATGCTATTAGCAGTTCTCATTATGTTGTACTCTTCCATGCAATCCTCTCTGTGTAAGTTATAATAGAATACATTTAGTCACATTCAACCTTAATGAACTGGAATCCTGATTAGTCGTAATGTAAATCTGGAAATGGGACGCTTCAGTTTTTCATGAGGAAGACGTCACAGATGTTCCAAAAGCTGCAGATGATCCCACTAAAGTCAGACAATTCAACTCAACAAATAACGGCAACTATTTAATTTCCTTACATAACTTGAGATTAAGTCAATAGCCAGGTTAATAACTGGCGATGAGCTGAAACTGGAATCCATGAACGATGTCACCTGAGCTACAGGGTTTATTTCCTGTTCCACAATTTTGATTCAAATTATAGACTGTATTCAGATCTACCCACTACAGACAAATATATGTGTAGCACATACTGCATACTGTTTTTCATAACAGCATGCAGTAAAAAAATGTTCAATCGATTCACTTTGCAGCATGACAGGTCAGGCTGCAAAATGGCAAACCACCAGTACTGTGTAGCATCCCCTTACACGCTAGGAAAAGAGAAGTTATAAATGTGTGTTTTTGTTTAGATTTTCACCTGACAGATGCACCTTTCTGACAAAGGAAAGAACCGGCTTCACCTGTGTTTGGTAACTAGAGTTTGCTCTGTTGCTTTGGGAGCATAACTGTATACTTGTTATTCTTGTTTCAGTCAAACTGGGTTTCTTTTCATAAAACTTACTAGCCGATGGTATTTTTGTTTGCGTTAATGCCCATAATGGTCATACTGTGAACATGGATGCAATCATGCATACTTGAGATTTTTCTGAATCAGTTCAAAGTCTGAGTATTTGGAGCATTTTGGCTTTTGTGTGGATACTGTGTTATATATACTACATTTTGGAAATCAGTCTTCTACTAGAATAGATGGCAGTTTTGAACATAGACATTGTGTAACAGTAGCACAAATTGCAGAAACATCAGTTACACTACAATTGGACAGTACCCAACCAAGTACAGTGGCAGTGGGAGAAAACACGTATTCAATTTGGCAAGGGTGCGTACAGTACGAGGAAGATTGTGTCAAATGTTTTTCGGGTTTTTTTCGATACAGGTTATCTATACGTGGAGTTTACATTTCAGTACCATGGTTTACATGAATATGTTTGTTAGGACTGACAAATACATGAATTCCCTAAGAGGCAAATGACAACTAGAATTAATCAGATTTTTTACAAATTGAGCCTGATTCATGTGTGCAGTCACCCCGCTCCCAACAGGAGGTTGGAGCATCGGCATCAAGCAGGTGCAATCACAACGACGGTGAATCACCGGACCTCTCGCCCCGTTCGTGAGACGTCACTTAATTCAGAGCGCTCAGCCCTCTCACTTCTGCCATTTTCTCGCGGGCCCATTGAACCCGTCTTCCTGCCTCCCTCCAGCTGGTGTCTCCACCACACACCAGATGGCTCCGCTTGCCTGAAAAACATTTACCCTTTCAGTCTGAACGTGACAGATTTGTTGCCAAGCCTTCACATCCTTACCACCAGTACGGAGGTGGCGTGGTGGCTCAGTCTTTGGCACTGTCATTTCACAGCGACAAGGTTCAGTTCTCGTGTCTGTGTGGACAGTTTGATGTCCACCCTGTGTTTGTGTGGGTATCCTCCCACCATTAGAAGACCAGTAAGTCAGATATGAAGGAAAATCACTGCCTCTAATCCATCTGAGTGTGTGCTCGCCCCGTGAAGAGCTGCTGCCCTGACTTTGGTTCTCTGACGTCTACTCATTCTGGGATAAATTCCATTCTTGAATAGACGTCAGTAGGTAAACAGAACATATGCCAGCACAAGGGAACGGTTGAGTAAAGCAGATGTCCTACAGACACTGAACATGGCAAGCATCCCCGAGCAACCCACAGAACCATTAGCAGCCAACAATGTCTCTTTCAACATATCTGACTATGGGTTAACATTGATTTAAAGATATAGGGACATCTTTATCTATGATTTTCTTCTTATTTTAAAGACCATCAGAGCTACAATGATGCATTTGTAAAGGGTTAATTCAATGGCATGAACATGTGAGTTCAAACATTTATTGAAGAGGAAAAGCTGAATTAATATAATCTTGACTTTGAAGAAGAGCTCCAACAACAGAAGAGCGTTTTTGAGCTGTGAAGTCTCTCATTCAGTCAAAATTACTCATGTCGGCCTTTGTTCAATTGGATTTTTTTTAAAAAAAATGACTTTGTATTGAGCACCCACAGTCGTGTAATAAGAAATGTGTAATGACTAAATCAATAATACGCTAGAGAAGTTGAACTTGTATTGGCAGAGTATAAAATGAACAAGTTAAATCAATGAGAGAAGATAAGGCCGACATGTTTTACAACGCTTGATGAATGAATTAAAAGCCAATAAAGAGATTGCGAATCATCTATTATACATTCTGACAAACTATACTGGTCCAATGTGTGTTGATTCTCACAATGTGAAAACAGCTGCATATATACAGTAAGTATCGTATATTTAAAGAGTAATACCCTGGTCTTTTGATTACACCCTGCCTTGTGAAGTGCCCTATGCGGTTTAATGTGGCAACTTCGCCGGCTATGTTGGACTGCAAACAATAAAACAAATAGCAGACTACCTTGTTTAACACCCCGGAGTACTTTAAGCTTTGATTTCCCCAAATGTAGAAAATGATGGTGCCTCTTATAAAAAGACCTTAAAGTTAACTGGATCCAAATGCACATAAAAACATAATGGAGCTCAGCAGCTAGTCGCAACCTAACATTACATAGCGCACACTGTTATACAGAGGCAGACAGCAAAATGGACAGCACAGAATGTAAGAACATCTAATAATGCGAGACCTTTATTTACACAGGGCATGACACCAGCGAGGACCGGACACATAATTATCTGACCTTTTCTCACAGTCAGACCGGCGGCTGGGACACAGACACCGAACCAGCAATGTGATGTCAAGGACCTAATCTGTGTCAGGGATGTTCAGCTCTCAAAATTTTAATGAGACATAAAAACAAAAGGAAATGTAATGTACCCAGTGCCTTCTGTTTCACTCGCTGACTTTGCTGCAGCTGATTCCCAGTAGAGTTGACTGAGAACATTTTATCTCCGGTATGAGCACTGACAGTCAAGGAAAACGCATCTATTCAATGATTGTGAAAAAATGTTGCAAAACATCTGTGGAGCACATTAACTATATATCTGATCATTTGTAGCTTGCAATACCCATTTCAAATCAAGAGTCTGTAAATCTGGAGAAGCTTTCTTTTAAATTCAGCTGATTCGTAAATATAGCAGAAAATGCTTCAGCCTTTTTGGAACGAGAAGCTGAGGATATGTTCTGTTGCAATAGAGTCCCTAACGTGCCTGATAAGCCTTATATCCACTAAGTAGTCCAGTCCAGTCCAGTTAAGTTTGTTTCACATTGGAGAGGGTTTTTTGTGTGTGTGTGTGTGTGTGTGTTTGATTTGTCAAAAGTCATGTGGGGCCCCAAAAGTATCCATTCCGCGCCATCCTGTTTTCTCTTGACTCTTCTGTTGAGTTACTGAGCACACTGATCTGCTACCACAGGACGGAGTTAAAACACTGATTGGTCGGTCGAAAAACTACCAGAGTGAGTTGTCTTGTTTTTGTTTGCACTCCCATGTTGGATTTCCTCAACTCCTGTTTTCATTAGCCGTCTGTCATGTTGCCTTTTCTCGAGCAAAACTTGTTCCCTTGTTGTAATAAGCAGCCAGACGCGTGCGCCGCTCGTAGAGGAATGTGTGGTCGAGCAGGAGAGAGTGGGCGGCTGAATGGCGACGTGATTGCGAGCAGGACAGAGGAAAAAAAGGTTTGCATTTTGTGTATGTTTTCAACCAGGCAGTAACATGTAGTATAGGTCACAGTTTGGCATTAATCTCTTGAGAAGATGCTGCATTTATTTCCACATCTCCACTGTTGTTCTTCTATTTGCTGGAAAAGTGAACAGGGGATATGTGGCAGTGACATGGCGGATCTGTTACAGTCTGGTGTGATAAGTGGTTGGGTGATGTCTAACCTGCTGCCGGGAACTTCACTTTACTTCAGATGCATTTGCGGTGAAGCAAAACTTCGAGGAGATTGTCAACACTTTTCATTATTGTATCATTGGAATTTTAACATAATAGTGTTATATAGGTATACCGAATTGTAACATTATCTCCATAGCACATAAGAATGTGGCCATAAGCTCAGCTCCCAAATCTGCCCCAGCAGTCTCCTTCCTGGTGAGCTGAGCAAGAGAGTGCACAGCTCAGCCAGTCCGGTATTTTGTGGTGATCGCCTGGCTCCCAGTGATAGGGTTGAGGTTATTGGAGATTTTGTTTGTCCAAAAAAGAAATGACCGAGTCTTCTGAGAAAGCCATTATAGAATGTCAAGAATGTTTTCCTATCAGCTTTTCACAACTCTAGCAAGCACCCAGGAGTAGATGGGGTAAATTGAAGTGCCAAAGTCCCCCCCCCCTTTTTTTTTTTAAAAGAAATACCTCCTCGACCTGATAAAACCACCAGGGTAAAAGATGTCTGAAGGCTACGCATACAGCTAGGCATAAGAGTGAGAGCAGTGAGAACCAGATTGACGCAAAAAAATAATAAATAAATAAAATAATCCATAATTCTTTACTTTGTTTCATACTGCTGTCTACCCCATTTTGCGATGCCCAAGAGGGATTGAGAGGAAGCATGAAATTGATATTGGTGGTCTCACTGGAGTTCAGCGGATGTCGAGCCTGTGGTCCGGAATTTTTAGTAGAACTTAGGCAAAAGTGCTTGAATGTGTGCGGCCAATAATGGGTATGATATGCAAATGTGGTTTTAGAGTGTAGATTCTCGCCGTGTGCCCTGTGTGCTGTGTAGAATGGAGCATGTGTGTATACCAGAGTGTGCACTCCGACACTGTCGTCGTAAAACATTTCCTGCGCTGGTCAGACATTTATGAGTTCCCTGTTAGTGTTTTATATGAAACACTTTCCATCAAGACCTAACAATTTGTAAAAGTGTACTAGAGAAACTCCAGCTGTTACGAGACGAAGCAAAGAGATGACGGGAAT
Source organism: Acanthopagrus latus (assembly GCF_904848185.1). Lineage (NCBI taxonomy): Eukaryota > Metazoa > Chordata > Actinopteri > Spariformes > Sparidae > Acanthopagrus > Acanthopagrus latus. The sequence continues at coordinate 16,900,046 of NC_051046.1, forward strand.
GTGATAATTGAGGCGTTCAGCGGAGGCTCTAGGCTGCGTTGATGTGAAGTGTGCTGATGTGACCCTGGTCAGACATCTTGATACATCAGACATGTAATAGGAGGAAGTGAAGAATGGTTGATACAAATGGCAGGCTTTCAGCATTTTGCCAGCTCCATTACAATTTGAATAAATCTCATGCTTTTTGTGTGTCATTCCCTTATAATGTTTGAAGATAATGGAGCATTCAGATCTTGCATGGATGAATGGAAGTAGTACAGCCAGTGCTACTTTAACCGGCTATAAAGACATGAAATAAACAGAAATGCATGAAATTTGTCTACGTCTACATTCTAGTTACTCAGCCTGGGGAAAACAGTCCAGAATCCTAAATATTTCATGTATTCAATCTGGACACTTTCCACTGGAGTTAACAGGAACTGGTGGTAATTCATGGGAATTTGTAGGAATTAAATTAAATACTGGGATTTGTTTTGTTCAGGCTACATTCACCAGGTCATGCAGACAAACCATTATAATAAAATGAAGAAAAATCAACAATTTTGATTTGCTCTAGAAAACTGCAACTCTTGTTGCAACGTTTTTAAAGAAAATGTACAAAAATGTAGCCACGGTCGAGAATTTGTAAACATTTTGAGCTGTGGCTAGCTACACATTTTTCATGTGTAAAGAAATACACCACACGACCAAGTATACTCAAAAATATGCGGGTGTTCATGGTTTGAGGCAGCCTACTTAGTTCAAGTTAGAAATGGGAAATTTCAGGAGTGATCAGGGTAGAAATTATGCATCAGAAATAGTAAAGAAACAGAAATGTATGTATAAATGTATGTATGTGTATGTATGTAAATGGTAATTCACGGGAAATTACCATGATAAATGGAAATATAAGGAATATTTGCTCAAGCTGTAGTCACCGTGTTATGTGCAGCTATAATTGTGAACCGATCAACAGTTTAACTTAAATCATATTTCAAAAACCACCTAACTTGGTTCCCTTTTCGGGGAACCCTTGTTGCAATTAATTGACATTCTAATACTGTGGCCTACGATGACGTTTCAGACAAAAATGTGCTTCCAGCTTTGTAGGGTCGACAGAATAATGAAAATACCAGTCGGTATAATGCAATACATTCAACAGCACTTCAAACCACATCCTCCAAAATGATCATAAATTTGACTCAACACCTCTAACATGGAAAATTATAACCTTCATGGTGGAGGGTTTTATTGCAGGGCTGGTGAACTGGACTGTCTAAGTTTTAGCTAGATTTACCCAATGAGTTGGCATGCTGGAGTATCAGTAATCAACTGGAGTGTACTCTGCTGTACCAAGACAGATACGATAAAAAAAAAAAAAAAAAAAAAAAAACGTGTTTCAACAGGGGGTGGCAATTGTAACAGCTATGGATTTGGCCTTCAGCCTTCTACGGGACAGAACTGAATGACAAACTTGCTCCCTAATGATGTGCTGTTCTGCATGCGGTGCCATATATTGCCCATACCGGCTAATGTAAGCCCCCATAACAATGAGCAGAAGGTGACAGGTGGCCGGCGACCTGTGAGAGCAGGTCCCTCTGGATGCTGGCTGATGATGGTGAAAACATGGACAAGCATTGTATTAATCCAATTCCATGGCAGTAATGTGGAAAATCCAGCAGCTGTCTGAGCTTTATATAGAAGAGCCTCGGGCATGAGAAACCTGCAGTGATTCAAATGGCACAAAGGCACTGGGCTTGAAATACAGCACTCTTCCCCTGGCATATAGATCTCCCCGGCTCTCTTTTGCCTTTCTCTTCCCCGCTCACCATCTCTCTGCTTAATTCTACTTTCCCTCCAATTTCCTCATTTGCTGTCTCTTATACTCTGATGGTCTTTCTGCTTATTTCTCTGCCCGGAGTTCCTGTCTTTCATCTTCTCCTTACAAGCCAATTGCCTGAGCAGTTACAGCCCAGATCCGTCCTTTTTTCCTCCCATCTCCTCATTCACTCGCGCTCTCACCTTGTCCTTCTGCCGCGCATTTGCTCTCAACAGGGACTCTGAAGAGACTCCAGGGATGCCGTGTGACTTTCAGTGGAGAGTGAGGGTGCGGCCTCTGTTTAATGAAGATACTGTAATATGTCTGCGGGGTTTGATAAGGTTGTTGATAAACACAAGTGACATAATAATTTCTCTGAAAGGTGCTGAGATTGCCGGCCCGTGCACACACAGACACACACACATACACACACACACACAGTATTTCAGCTGCTCAACAATGGAGTGCAGTGACCAGCAGCACAAGATATTTCAGTCATAAAGGCTAATGAGCCTCATTCTCACGCCAAAAAAGCAAATGACCATAATAATGACCATAATTACAGTACTTTGCATCACAATACCGTACATTACTTCTTCACAAAGCAACTAAGTAGCTGGATATGGAAGCTGATGCAAAGTGGCCAAGAACGGATTTTTTTTCTGTAATACCATCTATTGGCTCCATCTAAAATAGTTTGTAAGCAAGGTTTTGGTGCAGAAGCCTCTCATCTCACTAAAATATAAGGTAAATCAGTTGTTTGCTCCCGTGCGCTGCAGTGTCCCAATCTAATTTAGCTCATTTTTCTGTGGTGTTTATTCTAAAACGAGTCCTGTGAAGAGAAGATGAAGTCAGACAAAAGATCCACACACTACTGTATCGATCGCTCGCAATAAACTTAATAGAGCAATTTTTAAATCTCACAGGAAATTCTTCATCAGGCACACTCAAGATGAGCACTTTACCAAAATGGTTGTCATCTGTATAATTGAAAATCTATGTGATCTCAGACTTAACCAATCAATGGCCCATGTTGATAAAAGGATGACAATAGAACAGAGAAGAAATGTTTTCGACGCTTGAATTTTTGATCCAGCACCAATAGGAATGTCTTTTTTTTCTTTTCAGGAGGATGTGCGTGCTCTGCTAGCCTGTGAGTTTTTAAGTGAATACAACATGTTTCTTTCTGGTTGTTTGCCTATGAATGAACAAACAGCAGTTTCCACTCAGATTTCATCCATCGCATCACTTCATCTGACTCTGTGCGCCGCTCCAAAAACAGACAACATGGCGGTATTGAAAATATTGTCATCAATGGTTGACTTCACATTCACCTTATCCATCAGTTTGTACAGTCAGTCCTCTTCACCAGATGTTTCTGTTGGATTCGTGGATGGATTATACCGCCTTGATATCGTACCCTGACTCCTAAGACAAAGTTTTCTCACTGCTTGATTTGCCTTTTGTGCTTTGCAGCTTGCACGTCATGCACATAACGATAGCTCTCGTCGGCTCCGGGAGCATTTTGAAAACAAAACCAGCAAAGTCATTACTCAGCAGGGGTCGTCAACTGTATTTGACGAAGGGCCAGACTTTCTCCAAGCAGATGCGGTGGGGACTGTGCTTTCTTACAAAATCAATGTTATTTTTTATTAGCCTGTATCAGTGTGACAGACTCCCAAAAAACATTAGAAGTTCATTGTGATAACTCGATACTTGATGAGAAAATGCTCGCAGACCTCTGCTAAGAGGGCGGCCAGTGCTCAATATAAAACTCATCATTCTGCCACCAGTGAGCCCTTATCTCACTTAAAAAAAATACTAGTGTAATAGACAAGCTTAAGGATCATTAATGCTCCTTTTATGTCCCAAAATTGACAGGTCTTCAAACGATTTAACCATCACTGCCCACGTGCTTCCATGCATCCTTCACGAATCTGTGGCATGTAAGCAATTTAACCACTAGAGGGCGCTGCTCAGAGTGACATTAGTCTGGTATTTTGAGGTTTCTCCGACAATCTGGGAATGTCCAGCATGGGAGCTGGGCAGTGTGATGGTGAGTAAAGTGGGTGGACTTGGAGATTAATCCGATTCTATAAAAACAGTATGAATTACGGACTTGGCTTGTTGCCAGTGGTTGGCAAGCTAATCAAAGATAACTCTCAGGATGTACTAGGCCTCTTCCAGAAAATGCTAGATTTGCATATTTTTCTGAATTAATTATTTCTGCGAGGCAGAAGGGAAGCTTTAGTGGGCTGGATGTGGCCTACAGGCCGTCAGTTGATCATCACTTTTATGGCACAATGATTGACCATGTTTGTAGTCAGAAATGTCCTGTCAGTAGTTTTGTAGAGGTCTATTTTACTGTAGTGATTTATGGGGAAAATGTTCTTTGGATTGCAGCGGATATTTTTGGATATTTGTACTATTGTTGGCCACTTTGGTTAATGGGCAACTACGTAACAATGCAGGTCATGCTGTACTTCAAGCTCTCTTAATAAAGCCATGAATGGATCTGTGTTACCGATACTGCAGTTTCTAGCAGAGTCTGGTACAAAAAAAAAAAAAAAAAAGAAGCTTATATTCCATTTTTCACTAAATGCTCAGTGTTTTGGGCAGCAATAAGGGAAAAGGTCAGGCACCATGCTTTGCATAGTCAATAAGCAAGACTTCTGACAGCCATTATTAAATTATTTTTCTCCTCAATGCCTGACCATTTGAAGCTTTAGAAAGTTGGAATATCCTCCCTCCTCATTCTGTCACTTCCCTCTCCTCTGCTAACAGTTGTGACCTTTCATCTTTACCGTGCCAATAATTGCAGTGCCTGGGGTACTGAGCTTTAACGGTCAGAGACGGAGAGCAAGAGAATGAAAAGAAAGATAGAATGAGCGAGGGAGACAAGAAATAGCTGTTACCCAAATCCTGAACAGTCCACTGCAGCCGGCCCAGCCCTCCTTCCCCCCACCCTCCTTCCTCTCTGCCATCTCTTGTCGTCACCCCCCCACCCCCCACCTCCCCACCTCTCTCATCTTTTCTCATTTTCGATTGAGGGCTAATGTTCAGGTGTCACATGCCTCTGCCTCGTGAGCCCCATGTGAGCTCCCGATTTGCCCCGTAGCAGCAGAGACTTCTCATTTCACGGTGGAACAAAAAGGGTACACACACAAAACAAATGAGGGAAAGGTTAATGTATTCCAAACACCTTATCTACATTGAAAGACGACATGCCATCTCGTCGACGCCGCTCCTCTATAAGACTGAACTCCGACAAGCAGACAACATCCCAGCTCCCCTCGCTTACTTAAATTATGCACTCTGAGAGAACTAACGCAATGACTGTTTTCCCTTGCCAGTGGACCATAGTGAGCCTATTAAAATCACATCGCTACTTGCCTTTTTCTACAATGTGCCCCTCATTAAAAGCCCATGGCTGCATTAAATGAACAGGCCTGAAGACAATGCCGAGAACTCATGGAGTTGATGCGACTTGATTATGATATCTCAAATGCCCCCCCTTAAACACCATGACCAGCTATATCAACAGATGCTGAAGGGATTCATCAGCCCTATCACACTTGAGCTCATTTCGTAGAGCAGCTCAAGGAAAATCGTGAGCCAGTCTGAGTCCGGCAGCAAATAAAGCCTGTGCACAATCGCCGTCGTGATCGGAGGAAGTGGCGATCACATCTTGAAGGGAATGATTACTCAGCCCAGCATGTGTGGGTGCTCCAAGCAGCAAATGTGTGGCATGCCTGTGTCCTCGCACAGCATTTGGTTTCCAGGTGGGCACAGTGCTTTTAATGGCATTGACCTGCAGGACAGAAGAGCACCGGTTTCTTTTTAATGTTGCACAATGTGGAAGTGGGAGACTCGAGTTATGTAACTCAGAGTTCACACGAACACAAAAACACAAATGTCACCCAACTGAAAAGAGGGACTGTTTTGCTCGAGATGGGGTTAATCTCAACCTATTCATCCCAGTCCATCCTTGGATATAAAATTAAGGCGACAACCCTGCTCGGAATCTGCCGTGGTTTTCTTCAGCTTTACACTAGTAATTTGTTGTAGGGTCAGGGAATAAAGGCGTGGGTGGCTCACATTTTCAATGTCTGCCAATTTAAAATTGTCCTGGAGAATGATTGTGAGGCCCTTAAGAAGATATGTGAGTGATATATGAGCCTGCATTACTTATAGCACCTCCCACACAGCGGCTTTCAAAGACCAGGAATAACTTCAGTTTTTCCCAACAAATCAAATAGATTCAGTCAGTCTACCAAACCTTCCCTTTGTTGCAATACACGCCATGCATTTTTAAGATATTCATGTTATGGTGTAGTTAACTGAGATCTGCATGAAAATGTAAAGACATCAAGCTTGAAATGAGTGGAAATCCTTATCTTGTCATCAGAGAATAGACTTTACTTTTACTGTTTTTCGCCACTTTTACCGTATTGATGAACTGTCACTTAAACATGTTGCAGTACTGTTTTTTTTTTCTCAGTGAACAGTCAGACACAGGCAGTCATGGACTGGTTTCTTATTAGGGGTTCAGACAATTTCAAGCAAGCAGAGCTCAACCACTTATTGACAGCTCGCAGTGTTTCCTCAGGACTAATTTAACAGTGTTCAGGATCCACTGGAAGGAAATTGTCACCCTTGTATGCAAGAGGAAATGGGAAAATTAATAACAAGAAACACACTATTAGACTGGAATACCCTCTTCCCATATAAAAACTCACAAGGGGCAAATGCACATTATATAGTAATGAAGGTTTGTGCTGCAGCCTGCATTTAAATGAAAACAGCAACAGAAACATATTTTCCTTTGAGTGGTTATAAACATTAAGGGGTTATAGTTACAGGGTATCTTTGTGTCTGAGAACTTGAAAATGTCTCTTGTATAACAAATTGTATCTTATTGTTTCAATTTGATTTCAATTACATTTGTAGTCAGAGACCGGTTATTGTTTAGTTGGCTGGTACTGCACCTAGTAAATGCCACTAAAGATCTCTCACACCATATGCACATGTATTATACATGTGTACATATGGAATACACATACATAACAAATATATGTACAAACCATGAATGAAACACTAGAAACTGAAACCATTTCATTTATTGATTTGTATGTCCAGTCCATAAGAATATGAACGTTTATGCATGTAAAACACATATCTTGGCATATATCTCACATGTCATTATTTAGATATAACAGATTAATCTGTATAAATGTGTAATATACAAACTACACATATATGCATACAATATTATGCACATACATATTAAAAGAAATCACATCATCACAGCATGTTTGCCCTACCTCTATTGAGAAATGCAGAAGTGTAAGATTAACTTCTAAGCAATCTGCTGTGTTTTTCGTTTCGTTTTTTTTTTTTTTTTTTTTTTAACCAAGGAGCATCTTTACCTCTGGAACACATCTGTATTTACACTGGTGCGATGTAATTTACTGTATGAACGACTTAACTCATGGTGCGAGAATGTCTCCTACCCTAAGAGTAACCTTAAACGCTTATTACTGCATAACAGGTAACGTTTGTGGTGATTTAGAACACATTTGTGCACAGATTACTTCTGGCTTTAAACACATTGCATCAAAGCATGCTGGGATACAGTCAGCACACTACAATATATATTATTTTAATCTATTTACATATATATTTTACAATGGGAATTTTATATAATATAAACGTTTCTCTTAACACATATTGATTACATCTATTTTGTTCAAAGGTGTGGTGGAAACATATTATACAATATAACATTCAACACTTTTTTATATACCCACATATAAAAGTTTTACTTTGGGTATTTAATATATGTCATCAACTTCTCTTATCTTGACTGTATCTTTACATATGATTTACATATTAATTGTTACCATGTATAGCGGCAGCATATAATATCACATATAATTCAACATAGACATTTTTCATACATGTACATTTAGAAATGTTACTACCATGAGTATTTCATATATGGTATCAACTTATATCTATATTGTTAAAATTTATGGCGACAGCATATAATACTATGTTAAATCTAACATATAGACTTTTGTATGTACATAAACAAGTTTTACTACAGTATTTGTATTTCATATATGCTATGAACTTCTCTTAACTGTATCTTTACATGCATGAATTATATATATATTGTTGACAAGTATGGTGGCAGCATCTAATACCGTATATAATTAAACATTTTTCATAAATGTATATATACAAATTTTATTATGAGTATTTCAAATATGTTACAAACCTATAACTCCATATACCTAAAGGATGTGAGTAATAATCATGTATTTTCTTATAGGAAACATTTAAGGCAGACTTACTCTTTCTAAAAGGGGCATATATGTCATATCAGATTTTCATGTGGGATCTCTGTTTTTAACCTGCTGTATGATTTTAATTTTTGTGATAAACTGTTTTAAGTGATTTTAAGTGATGCACACTCACCTTAATACCACAACAAATAAGTGATGAAATGAATAATAAATGACCTGCAGGGTGACAACAACAATAGATGAGGAGAGCTCATATCAGCACAGTCCAGGACATAAAGCACTTAGCAGTGGCTGGGTGGAATCTGCCAACTGAAATCTCCTCGGACACGTTTGAGTGACATGTGTTGACCTAGAGGGGGGTTAAACGGCGATGAGGTGGTTCCAATCGTAAAGGCGGCAATTCCTTCAGAGCTGTATGTCAGTCTAACCACACTGTCCTCTCTCCAGCTGTAAAATTCAGATGAGGCATCTTCAAGCTGAAAATTATTTTGGGGGGTAAAAATCCTGTGCTTTAATAGTCTCTTCTGATTAGTTATATTTTAAAAATAATATTAACTTAAAATACACTGTGATCCAAACATCTGTGTAGCCAGAAGTTGAAATATTGCCCTTGCATACAATTTTGTATTCATGCGTCACCATAAATGCCACAGAGGAATTATAAATGGAATTATTAGCGTGAAGCATTTAACTTAAAAAATGGATTTTTCGAAATAGCTATTGATCAGAGTAATTAAACTATATCAGTCTCCTCTCGATACAGTTAATCTCTTCAGTTATCATTACTGTGTGTACTTTTGCTAATAATATAATATAGGAACAATCTCAGAAGGGCATGGTAATGAACCCATTAGCATTTGTATTCAAAAGAACAGAACAGATGAGTTTTTCGACAGGAAACTTGTTTGTCAAAATGAGAAATAGTTTGACAAGAACACTCCCGGCGTGGAAATGGTCCTGAACTGGAAAGAAGAAAAATGTTAATAACGCTGGTATCACAAACTGCCTCTGGAAAAAGACTCATTGGCAGACAATGCATAAGATCCCAATTAGATGGGCTTTATTTCTGCAGCTCACAAAATATGTAGCCTCCTCGACTTGTTCCCTGTTGGCCATTCTCTGGATTCTCTCTCCAGCGGCCCCCAGGTCAAAGAAATAACTGTGATAAAATGTCATGATGAGAACAGAAAAATGTCATTCTTGTTAGTATTGCAACGTGACTTGAAATGTAATTCCTGTTTGCGCTGCACACATCCTCCTACACACACACCCACACAAAGTGATGGATCTCATTGACCTATCTCAATATTAAAAGAGAAATCCCTCTTTGACATGACCGTGCATGTCCACACAGAGGCATCCTGGCATATATCAAAATAGATACACTCACGAAAGCACACACATGTGTGCACGTACACCCACCAGATTAATCTGAGATAAAATGTCCAGATTTTTGTCAGCTAAGTAAACAGTGGTGACAGTAAAAGGGCACAGAGACACATGAAAACACACCGCACACGCCGCAGTCAGTTGGTCCTGTGACAGAGTGCTTGTAATGAAGGGGAATTCATTAGGCAGTTGTTGTCACTTCACAAGGAGACAGTTGGAGAGAGACATGTTGAAGGTGAAGACGGTGTCTGGAGACTGGAGCCAGCTGGCGGAGCGATGACCGACTGAAGTGCACGCTGAGCTGTGGAAAGAGTTGGAACGAGCGCTCACACATGTCTGGAAACACAGAGGGGTAACATGGCCGTGTCTTGTAACAGCAGGAGAAATCATATAGATGTCAGCGCCTGATATGGCCTGGCGAGAGTAAAATTCCCCCGCGACTCAAGCTACTCAAGCTGATGGTGATGTTGCTCTAGACTAAAATATCTCAGCAATGGTTGCATTGAAATGCACAGAAGTTCATGGTGATGTTCATGTTGTCGTTTCCCCAGTGACGCCTCGAGGTTGATATTGTTTTGGGGTTTTTTTTGTTTTTTTTTAAAGAAATGTGTTGACAACTATCAGAAAGATTGCCATGGAATTTTGTACAGAAAATCACATCTTCCTCAGAATTAATAACTAAAAACAACTTTGGGTTATTTTTAGGGTATCTTAAAAATTGTAATTAGCACTTACGGTCACAGTGTCAGATTAGGCAATTAGCAAGTCATGAATTCTTGCCGTGACTTGAGCGAGAGACATAACATGGCCAATTGTAGACTGCCATCCTAAATGATGTCTGTAATGCCATCAGGGGGAGGTGCTAGGGACAGAATTTTAGGACAAAAAAAACGAAAACTAACAACGCCAATCCAAAAACACAAAGACAAGCCCCCTTTTTTTTTACAGCGTCAACAGTTGGGCAGAAAGAACTAAATGGTCGATATATTTAACACATTCTGGAATTTGCTGTGTCAAGAAAACAAACAAAAAAACAACAGTATCATGTTCATCTTTCTGCCGGAACATCAGCAGGTGTCCTGTGAGTGTTGATCGTTGTACACTATGCACTCCAGGGATGCCCATTTTTGTCCGAGGCATCCAGTGTCTGTACGGTAGGATTACAGAATGCTGTGGTGATGACATATTTTCGTTAGCAGAAGTGAGCATTGCCTTGTTCCTATGACTGAAATCCTATGGGATTTTTTCGATTGCAAAAACAACAAGATCGCCGTCGAACACAATTGCTTGATACTTACATGTTTTGCTCGGCAAGGCGATCCTCAGAAAATTAACGTAGCATTTTTTAAGCGTAAATGCAATCATCCAATGTGAAAGGGCTAGCTAAAAAGGCTTTGGACGACATAGTGGTCGCAAGATTTTGACATCACCGCACCAAAGCTGTTGGCTGACGTAAAATCAAACCAGTTTAAGTTTGAAGACAGGACGGGACAAGCAAAACCAAAAGCCTACCCAACCTTAGTAAAAATCTAAACCTACCTATTAAAAGGCATTTTAGCATTGTCATTGAGCATTTTGGCATGCTGATATTAAGGTTTAGCTCAAAGCACTCTGCTCCATAGTACAGCCTGACAGAACAACTAACATGGCCGAAATCTTGATGAATCTTTTTTTTTTTTTTTTTTTTGACCTCGAAATATAGCAAGAGGATATTTTAATTGCCACAGCCGTGGTATCAACATTCTCCCCAGAGTGGTGAGCAGTATTACAGCTGACACCTTTCTCATCTCGCAGTGATTCAGCTGACTTGTTTGACATGTTCTTATGAATCTCAAGATTTTCTTCACACATCCCCATCTTTTTAAAAAGGGTGTGTTGCGCACAGACACAGACAGACACACACACATCTAAACAGGACCCTGCGCATTAGTGTAGATATACCGAATGAACGTGGTTATTTGCCTTCTCACCCAGACAGCTGCAGTTGTACATCAGTGCTCTAACATGTTATGATTCATGAATATACTAACTGTTGCAGGAACAGTGTCTTAGGCAATTAATAAATAGTATTTTAATGTGGAAAAGCCAAAAGTTAACTTTCTGTCAAGCAGCTGGGGCGGTTGTTGACCTGGGGGAAACGCTCGTCCTTCAAAAACAGCAAGCCTCTTAGCTGCACAATGTGCGTTTTTGGCAGTCAAAATTGTAGCTATCAAAGCTGTTTTCAAGGATTTGCTTCTGAAAGATACGTCTGTCACTGCTTTGCTGACACTGATGCACTTTCCATTGAGTGTCATTTGTTTTTTTTTCCCTTCTTGACTAAATCACTATTTGTTCAGAGGCAGACTCTGGGAAAAACTTGTCATTTGCATACCCTCACCCCTCTCAACACACTCTACTTCCTTGTGGCTTTTCAGACTTGAGTAATGATAAATAGCAGTGGAGAAATAGTCCCACATAATGAGGACTGTGTTTTGCCTGGAAAAACACAGCCAAAAAACTCTCAAGCGTCGCAACCGAGCCAATCATTAGCGTAAAGGCCACCTCTTTAAAAATTCAAATTCAGGTTATAATATTTAGAAGTGGCGCTGGCATTCAAGATTTCTCAGAGTTGAATGAATTGAATTGAAAACAGTTTTTTTTTGTATACGTCTTTGAGAGATGTACTATATAGTGTTATGCAGTTGCTTTAAAAATAAACTGATACGCATGGACATAACAACTGATGACAGGCATATGCTTCAATCCGTGCTGATGACCTTCTGCAATATGCCTGCATTATATGCAAATTTGTGTGCGAGTGCGTGTAAAACCTCCCCCACTCATAGCCATCAGTGTCTGCATGCACTTCCTTTATCTAACAAATAGATTTTGTTTCAATGATTAATAAAAATGGAATGAAGCACCACCCCGCCTCTTTCAGAGGGTTTTACCGTATGGGTTATGATGGGGCCCAAACGTTATTGACTGCCACTGAGCCGCCAGTCTTGATGCCAAATTCATGGGCTTAATACATAGATTAAAAAATCTCCAAGGCAAGGCGTCTTCAGCAACTCACAGCATGCAATTAGCAAAGAATAACAATGCCATGTGGCGTGTAATTAGCAACGGGGATCAACCTCTTCTCCACTTATCACAGCGCCCTGACCTCAACAAGTACCCAGAAAGTCAATTTAAGACCGAGAAGGCATCAGTTTCACCAGAAAGGCGGTGTGATTTTTAAAAGCTGCATGACCTCCGGCCTTGACCAATGGAACTGCTAATAAAGTCAACTTTTGAGAAACACGCACACAAAAAAAAAGCCTGCCATTTCCCTGGCTAATAATATGTGTATGTCGAGAGGCATTCGTCTAATGGAGCAATTTTAATTGCGACTTTCCTTAATGTTTACACTCCAGTTAAATCCACTTTGGCTAATCCTAAAGAACCTTGGCCATATTTCCCCAGACAAAATGCAGCGGTTGCTATTCGCTTGTTTTCACATTAACCTCTCATGCCCCAGTCCTCGTGCTTGCCGCTTGTGTTCACAAAGCTCCTGCAGCGTGGATTCACTTAATAGTAAATAATGCTTGTACCTTCGTGAACCTTCGCCGACCGACAAATAGGGAAAAAGGGAGGAGTGATTCAGCGTGCAGCCCCACATAGCCAATCCTACGCACACCGCCTATAAACACTCAACTCCTTGTATAGTATCAAGTGTATACTGCTCTCGGTTGCACAGTGACATGATGATGATGAATGGTGGCAGCGGTGTCACAGTTAGTGTATCTCTCATCTTCTCTGCTAGACATATACCATTAAAGGATGATGAGAAAGTTAGCTGCCACAACAGAGCATTGCAGTGAAATGGACAGATCCGTTATAATTGAAGTATTTGTGTTTGTTTTTATAGCCTTTCTATGTTATTTTGTGTTTGCGCATGTGTACAACCCAATTGAATATGTTAAAAGTCCTTTTTACTCCCACTTGACGAGCTTAGAGAGACGAATCCTTGCAGAATGAATGCACAATTCAATCCATTAACCATGAATAAGTAGCATTTGTGCATTGCAGTGCAAACATCACAATGTAAGACTTTTGCATAATGACTCTACTGAGTCATTATTTTTCAGATTTTCACATTACCCCTCTAACATAAATCAGCCAGAGGTTTTTTTTTTTTTTAAATTGACAGCAGTTTCTGTCTCTCTCACTGGAGCTACATTAGTTCCTTACCTTTACATACAATTAATTACTATGTCAACAAAGGCTCTGGCAAGGGCAGTGCAGTTGTATTATAGGTGACCCCATGTTTTCTTTCTTTTTCTTTTTGTGCCTCATGCATCAAATATCATTCACACCCGCCGCAATCTGACTTACAACTACTTGTTGCCCCGTAATCCTCATTTCTTTGTTTGACAGACTGCTCGTTGCCCCCGCCTTCAGGCTTGGCCTTTCAGAAAAGACGTCTTAGCTGGGTGAGTGCAGTCGGACAAAGTAGCTGATAAAGGAAAGAGGAGAGATAAAGGAGAGGAGGAAAATCAGATCAGGAGAGTTTAAGAAAGCTGAATCCTCTTTCGAAAAAGGTCACGGAGAAGTGACAAAAGTTTGGAAAAACAGCCCATGCTGCAGGTCTTTAACCACGATTATGGCAAAAATCAAAAATGTTGACCTGCATTAGGTTTGTGACCGCAGTAAGGTGGATTCGACCGTTTCATAAGTCCAGTGATAATGACATATGTTCCTTATGTCTACAGTCAGAATTGAGCACACTTGAATCTGTAGGATAAAACACAGTAGGAAAAAAAGTATATACAGTCTTATATGAGCTATTTGTCTATCACATTCTTCATCTAGAATGACCAGTGTCTTTTTAATGGCATCCCTGTTGCAGGTGGCGGAGTAACGACTTAGACTCAACAGTTAACCACCATTGTCTAAATTAACAACGGATATAGAGCAACATTTGGCAAGGAAGACATGACCTTTCAGCGCAAATTATGTCGATATGTTGTCTGCTGTAAATGTATGCATTGAAGGGCCCTGTGTAAAGATTTGTAACAACTTAGATGTATTAATCACTTTTTTGTTGGCCATACCTGGGCGGTGTATAATGTGGAATCAAAAATTAGACCTTCCCTGTCTCTCGGTGGCCTATGCAGGTATGTGCACAATTTGTTTAAGCTGCTTAAAGCTGCTAACCTCTGGTTTTATCTATGAAGGACTGAGGTCAGACTTTCTGCGACAGTCCAAGAGATGTGTAGTTATTCATGTTTGAGTAGTGAAAAAGTTGTTGACACAAACAGACGACTGGCTCCCAGCACAACACAGAAGATCCACAGAAGAGTGTCTTTAATAATAATAATAATAATAATAATAATAATAATAATAATAATAATAATAATAATAATAATAATAATAAGTTTAATCAAGTAATGCATCTGGTGCCAACTATCGAGGGCAGTGTTGAATGGACTAGACTTTGTACAAAGTTCGCAATTGAACTCACCTGCCAGAGGTACGTCGACTTGTTCTATTTGTAAGATAATGGGGATCGGTGTAAACACAAACATATGCGCAGTCACAACACTAAGTATGTGTTGGCTAATCACCCATGAAGTGCTCTCACAGAGGGATTAAGTCTGGCCTTATAGACAATCATGATTTTTTTTTTTTTTTTAACTCAGTTGATGAGTGCAGCTCAGAATGGAGCTCAGTTCACCTCCATCCGACTGCTTATTAATTGAAAAACTGGGTGCCCCCCATAGGCCCATCACACACTGGCAGCAGCGCACACACCGCCTCACTGTCACTGATATTCTATAGACACACAAGCGCACAAAGACACACGCACACAGCAGTATCAGTCATAATTAAACTGCCTCCCTGACAGGGCCTCTGAGATTAAAAAGTCTAGGGGACGAATTTCACCCTCACCTTCAGCAGAGGGCAGTTTTCAGACACCGGAGACGGAGACACAACTCCTCTGTCAGATCCTTCCGGTGGCAGCCAGCTGGAGGATTAGACGGCTAATGTTTATAGGTGAGAGGAATCCTGCAGAGATACCAGGAGCCAACATCCTCCCTCCTCTGTCCCGAGAAACCTGATAACCACACGAAGATGCATGAGAGGACCACTTCTGATGATCGCATGACCACGGGTCAGGCTGAAACAGCGGGAGTCTTGCTCGCACACAAGCGTTGGCACAGACCAAGGCTGAGATAATCACAGTTCGGCTGGCTGTACCTGAGGTGAACAGGGGGCAGTGTATGATTACATACAACACACACCAATATACGAGATGTGCTGTGACTATCTCATGTGATATCTAGACAAGCAAGACATCAAGAATTACACTTTTACTCATTGGAAACAGCCTTTCACTGAGTATGTGACAATTTAGTTAATAATTTAGAATTGCACTTTTGCTGACCCTACAACAGTAATGCCATAGTAATAAATATATTATCTTACTGTCTCTTTGCATAAAGTGTCAAGGCATTTCTGATCAACAATGGTGTCACGTATTCCAGTTATTGCAGCTGTTTGTAAGATGATACATGTCTCTGTAAAATGTACATTCACACTTATGTTACCTTAGTAATGCATCATGGAAAGTGAAGTTAGCATGCTAACCAGCCAGCCTCAGGTCGTCCTGTGTCATAGTAACACGTTTGCACTGCAACGTTTTGCAGTGCAAAGCGCTACTGCAGAAGAGATGGCCTACGACATTCCTTATCACCCACCTATGATAAACTACTGAGTTCCCTCCCCAGACAGCTTAACAAACATTCACACCTGGGCTCACCTAGCCCCGGCAACCCACATGAAGGCCGGTTGGGTGAGGACACTCCCACACAGAGTTTAAAAGCCTGCCACTTCCCTCCAGTGACTTAAAACTGAAGCAGCCTCCAAGAGAGAGATGATAGGTGGACACAATGCAAACCTGGATGACTATGAACCTTCATGAGCATACAGATTATCCAGTACCCTCTGTAGGCTCTTAGGTGTATTACTACTTTGGACACATAAGCATTAGTACTCCCCAAGACCAGTAAACATACTTTAATGGGTACATTTGGTGGTGTTACCCTTTAAGGCAGCAACCTAATGGAAGCAAATT
The DNA here is from genome assembly GCF_904848185.1 of Acanthopagrus latus. Classification (NCBI taxonomy): domain Eukaryota; kingdom Metazoa; phylum Chordata; class Actinopteri; order Spariformes; family Sparidae; genus Acanthopagrus; species Acanthopagrus latus. Next base: position 16,916,643 of record NC_051046.1, read on the forward strand.
TGGTATAGATCATATCTGCTGCTAAAGGACTCGTGAGATATTTGAAACAATCTGAAGACAGCGCTACAGATGGGGGAGACATGATTTAGCACAGTTTACCTCACACTCAAGTCACTGCAGAACATATACCCAGAGCTACGAGAGAAGCTGGAGACATTCGAAAACACAGCACCTGTCTTACTGAGCTTTCGGGTCACCTTTCTGGGGCCATTCTATAATGCCCAGGTGAACATGATGCACAAAGTTGCTCCTTTCCTTTGACCTAAATTCAACAAAATGAGGATGATGTCTCCTGTAGAGATATCTGAAGTACAGGAAGGAAGATGCTGCAGCAGCTGACGCTGTGCAATGAGCAGCGCTGGCTTCACACCACCAGCAGCCAGGCCCAGGAGAAACCCCGACTTTGCCGAGTGGGAGAACCAAGAAGATGATAACGAACCAGACAAAGATGAAGTGGCCATGTACATTTAACAGAGGTATGCCATGGGTGATGACAGGGACCTACTGAAATAGTGGAAAGTCAGTGGATTGGTGAACCCAAAACTAGCCAAGCTGGCAAAATCTGTCCTCTGTATTCCAGCAAGCAGCAGCAGCAGCAGCAGCAGCAGCGAGTGGGTGTTCAGCTGCTAGAGCAGAGGAGGACCGCTCTGAAACCAGCAACTGTGGATATAGGCTTGTTTGTGCATGATAATACGTAGAACCATGTAAGTAGGCTATAGATTTGTTATTAATATGCTATTATATAATGGTTACATTTATGTATAGCAGGCAGCATATAGCCTTGGCCTAATCAATTCCCCACATTTCATCTACAGGGTCATACTCAGGCAGGAGGCTACCATTAGAACTGACGGGCCCATCAACCTGGAGTGTTTGAGCCTGCTCAGTTTAATAAGACTTTTTCATTTAATCTAATCCAATGTTACTTTTCTAATTTCGTTAATGTTTTTTGGTATTGGAGTGTAATTATTTTAGCCTACCCTGCATCATTAGCCTATCCCCCTTGATCCCTCAATGTGACTCAGGTTTTTGCACTAGCCTACTTTTTAAAATGTCAAAATAGGCCCTTTTGTTGTGTTTTCAAATTATTCTGTTTATATTAACTTTGCTAACTAGTGTAAGACTATAAGACTAGGCGATCCAAAGTTCATTCTTTTTCATTTTGTATGTTTTAGATCATTGCTAAGAATCTAGTTTTTAAGGGACATGAAGCAGCATTTCTGCACTGCATTGTATATCTTTAAAAATATTTATTTTGTATATATATAAAAAAAAAACTTAGTAGGCCTACTCCTAGGTAATCTAATGTTCATTATTGTTCATTGTCTGTGTTCATCATTTTTCACTTTTTTATTTTTTTTTAATTTTTTTACGTTTCTTCATTCAGATCCATTTGTGATCCATTCCATTCTGAATAAAAAAGTTTTAAGTCTGAATAAAACACAGTTTACATGTTTCGTCCTTGTTGCGTTATTCATTGAAATAATTCTAAACAGATTTCTCCAGTTCAAACAACTCGGAATTGTAGTTGAGAACATCAGTTATTACAGCCCACATAATAAAAAATTGTTGGGTTTAAATCAGGCTCATAATTGCGGTTGTGTTGGGCCAGGCTCAGACACAACGTGCACAGGCTCAGGTAGGGTCGGGCTTGATTATTTGGGCCCGATCTAAGCTAGCAGATCCATACCCCTCAAACTGATGTCTATATCTCATGAGTATGATATCAATTATATAGTACTCATTAGCACAAAAGACACTTGAAACAAAGTGCTATACCAATGACATTTACATTTCAGTAAGAGTGAATGCTGAAATATCAAACAAGCTTGATTTAATCAGACAGTATAGTAGAATCTCTCAGGTGTAAAGGACATTTTCATTGAGGAGCATTTGTGTTTGTCAACTTTGCTACTAACCTGTCTCACACAGTCCGCAATAATTGATCTTGATTGTTGATTCAATTATGTCTCTTTTAGGATGTCAGTTGGAAATGATTTTTACTCATATGCTTGTCGAGTATTTTAGCATGCCATGACAGAACAAAACATAACTTGGCCAGGAGCATTTTATATTGTTTCCTGTCATTTATCCCGCTCAGCCCTACAGAGAAAGTCTGACACTTTTTCATTTTACAAGAGCGTGTGGAACTTTCTGTGATGAAATCTAACGAGAACAAAGGCTCTATCACGGACCCTTCGGCTGTGACTGCGAAGACCAATAAACCCAAATGACAAGACACCAACTAAACTCTCTTTTGCTGAAACTTTTCAGCAATAAAAGAGCAAGAGAACTTTCAGGAAATCAATATGAAGTGCTTGTACTTGATTAGGGCCTTGGCTTCTTCTTTCAGAGTTCATGTAGACAAGAGGAGGTTCGAAGTTCTGCGCGGAAGGTCAACAGCATAATTCAGAGTCATTCTCGGCACTCTGGGAGATGGTACGACTTAAAGAGCTGAATATCCATTCAAATAAAAGCCCACGGGGCCAGCAGCCTCAGCAACACACAGCCAAAGATGGTGAGGGAGAATAGACAGGGAAAGAGAAAATGTGTAGTTGGGCGGCCTTCAAGATGAGTTAGTTCAATCAGGCAAGTAATGCATGTAATCAGGGTTTATCAAAGTACATGACAACAAACATAACATGAAAACTTTGCAGTTGATGTTCAACAGAGATGAGCGACTGAATTTCCCACCGACTCCCGTCACTTGAGATGCTGCAGGGTGTGCATTGTCAAACTTCCCGAAAAAAGAAAACCCATTTAAATTACTCCAAAGCTGGACCTGAGCGAGAAACGCTTTAGTAGTTGGAGCTGAAAGGAAAGTCGCTGCCCTCGGGCTGAATAAGAATGAAAATCGAAAAAAGGAGTGGCGGAGAACGGGCCTTTCACATCCACCCCTGAGTGACAAGCGACATAACTTTCCGATTGAGCAAATTAATTAGCACATCTCCATCAAGAGGAGTAACATCAATGTTTTCTCCTGCCACGCAGCGTCGTCTCCAGCACTCGGGTTTGACGGCTCCAAACGACTGTGGGATATCAGTGTTAGAGATGTTAATCGGATATCAAGCTGCACAACTGCACAGCCGTTTATTGGACTGAGGAAAATGATTTGTTTAGTTAAGTTTCCAAGTGGGAACTAACATTCTGCACCACAACAGCACTCAAGGCACTTATCTCCAATCATCAGCTCTTCATTTCATATCGGATTCATTAAAATACAAACATTTTCAAGTGTGAGAGATATGTTTATAGTTCTGTATTCCTCTAACAAACAGTGAATATTGAAAATTGAAATTGCCAACTGCATAATCAATAAGACAAATATGACAAAACATAATAGCTCAGCTAAGAACTCCTTCCTTCCTCCATTTTTGAGGCTATTGTTGTGTAATAAAAAATGTTTCACCATTTTCTTTTTTCACTCAGGACAAAATTATCCTGCAGGATGTGTTTTTCTCATTTACTTTTCATGCAAGGTTTATAGATGTAGCTACCTGCCAAGCCACCAGATTCTCCAGAGGATCCCATTTTTTTACTGTCTTCTCTCCCCTGTCCTCCTGTCTCCACACTTCAACAACAAAAACACTCAATAATTCACTAGAATGCAGAAGAAGTCTTTCAAATGAAAAGTTTTCTTGGGGACAGATACACCCTGGTTGGGTTTGAAACACTCATTTAGGCTATGATGGCACAGATGCTTATCTTACCATATTCTTTCATCAGTGACCATGATCATTGATTTGGCTTTTCAACTTTACATTCTTTAACATTTTGAATTTAGCTGCTGAACTTTTTAAACAAAATGTCCAGTTGTTGAGGGGTGTTGACCCAGACCTCTGCGGTGGGAACAAAATTCCCACTCATGAAATACACTGATAGGACGACCAAATCATACTTCAAACTAAACTGAAATTGTGCTGTGTTCATACACAGCGTGCACACTAGGCCAAACTTTCAAAAGAAAAAGAAGGAAGAAAACAAAGAACGAACAACACTGAGTCAGTCAGTCATGGGACTTGCAAAAAAAATAAATATTTCAAAAGAAAAGCAAAAAACCAACAAACAAACAAAAAAGAAACACATCAAGGTGTTTTTCATAATTAAAGCTGTATAAAAATATAACTTGGTCATGAAGCAAAGACTGGTGTACCTATGCTATATCAGTATTACACAATTTATAGATAAATGACTAAAACATTAAAGAATGTGTTCTTAAAATCGAATGTAGTCTAATCAAAATAATAATGAAAATATCTCAAATCATCTTGTAAGCTCTCTCCCATTTAGGCATTAATATGCAGGCTGCTAAAGACCGATTTGACTAAATGCTTTGATGATGCTTTTGATTGTTCGTAAAGGATAAGCCCACCCAAAAAGGCAAATTAAGTACTCAGCCCCATGCCAATGTAAAGTCGGGTGAAGCTGTGCAGTCCAAAAATTATTTGTGGAGCATCATAGCCAAACAGTGTTGCGGCTTTCTCCTAAACAACCAAAGTAGATGGGGACTTGTTTTCGAACATAAAGCAACACCAGGAAACACACAACATAAAATGGCTCCATGTGTCTCGTCCGGCATAATCCAAGTCCTTGAAAGCCCTGAGATTGGATAATTGATTTGGAAAGACGTTAATTACACCCTTGATATGCACACGAGCTTGTGAGCCCGCTGTGGATGGGGTGCACGCTAACGCTTGTCACTTCACAGCTACAGTGACAGATTTTAGCTCTATAAATGATGTAAAGTAGCATCTCTTCTAATTAATTTGGGGCTTCTGGGGGAGCATGATGGGCGAGCGGAATGGAGCTATTTTATGATTCAGTTTCCCAGTTGATTTTTTTGGTTTTTAGTCCGCACCTACTTCAGTTGATGAGAAGAACGCTGTAATGATCTTTTACCGTGAAGCTCCATAAATGGTTCAAACCTCGACTTTCAAATTGCACGGAGGTCAGTGGATAATGACTGAATGTGACATTTTCGGGTGAAGTTATCCTTACCATAGCTTGCCATTATTTCTGCCCTTGTGCAATATCTAAGTACCATACGCTTTGCTTTCCATTAGCCGTAATAAGCCATGAGGAGCGCTAACGGAATCATAGCAGAGACGTGGCATCAAAGAGGTTATGACGATGGAATCTCCTTGAAAGTGTTGAAATAACATGTGGAGTGAGTGCTCCATTTGTCTCACTTCATTAACTCTAAATATCTAAAGTGCAGAGTAAATCAACCAAATTCAAACTGCAAAGTTAGTTGTACAACCATTGCTCATTTTATTCATCTCGCAACCAATCCGTTTCCCTCCAGTACCTTAATCCGTGTCAGCGTTCACTCCGTAAACAGGGGAATATGGATGTATTTGTCTTGAATCATCTGCATTACTCAGAATCCGTAGCTCGCTGTTTGCTGAAGCCTAGCGATGCTCACTGTGACTCCGGTCTTACTTAACCAGAGGATAAAACCCTCAGGTGACTTTGCTCTTAATCACCTCATGCAAATCATGCCATTAATGTTTTTTTTTTCTTCCTCTTCTTCTTCTTTTTTTCTTTTTTTTTGCTTCAGATTACATCAAAGACTCAGTCATTTTAGGTGGAGTGTAATTGGCACAGAAAGGGTACAAGCAGGAGTGTAACTGCGGTGGTGTTGCGTGTCCTATCATCATTTATCAAACACTCTTGTAGTCATACATATTCATACTGTCAGATGACGCTCCTGCATTGTAAATACTCAATGATGTTCTGAGAAAATGGAAAAAGAATGTCAGAGTAAATGGGTGTGCAAACCATTACACCCTATAAAGCCATTTGCGCTGATATATTCTGTACAGTAATATAAGTACTTCATATGTTGTAAACTCAAAGTAAAACTACTACAGCAGTTACTGCACTTGAGACTTCACTGTAGGGCTGTTGCTCTAATAAATACTACATGATTTCTCTGTTAAAACTGTTTCCGTGATGCTTTTCATAGAGCAGTTATGTTATTTTGACAGCTTTTCTTTCCTTGATAGATTGACAAATGTAGGACAAGCTTGCATTGTGTTTTAATGTGAGATTCGGTGATGTGGCTGTTCGAGGAAAGTCAATAAGGTATGAGTTTGGACATTTATTTTACGATGCATGTCTATTTATGGCATCTTTGTTCACCTGGTGCAATATGTACAAGTACCTCCAAATAACTTGAGCTACCAAGCACCTAGAAACTTGGTTCCATGTTTAGAATATAGCTGGTAAACGATTTAGACGAAGATCATAACTTCATAACTTCCGTCATGATCAGTCATGACCTAAATGTAGCTGAACGTGCTCTGTGTCTTTGGGCTAATAATTTGCAATACCACTCTTTTTGACAGTGAATGATAGAGACATGTTTTGATGGTAACATAGCTATCTTAGTATAAAGCCAAGGAATATCTGTCTTTCTGGACAACCATCTCGACATCTCAACAGCCGTTCATCCAATCTACTTCACACTTCACAGGTTGTGTCGCTGAGGGCCCAAGAAAGAGCAATTTGCAAAAACGGAAGTTTCTGTCATCAGTAGTATGCCAACTTATGTTAGCCTCACGGGCTAGAATGTTTACCATTGCTTGGCAATTAATTATACACCATTGTTTATTGTGGTCTGACTTTTTAACTATCAGTGTAATCAACCCAGATGATAAATTGTAAATATTAAACATCTTTGACATTATTAGGTTGGACCTGGTGAGTCTGAGCAGTTCAGGAGGCAGCATCATCCATCCATCCATCCATCCATCCATCCATCCATTCTGTCCACCAAACAATCTGTGAAAAAACAGCATGTTTTAAAAGGACACTGTGCTAGTTCAATAATTCTTAATTTTCACAGTAACGACACGGGAGCCAAATGCGAAAATCTTCTTTTCTTTTTCTTGTGTGCAGCCTGCACATACAAGAGCACATGATGATCATGCCACTGGCGATAAGTGCTAAAAGAATGAAAAAGAAAAAAAAATTGTGTGGTATAGCCACCACTGAATGCAAGTCTTTGCACATTCGTGCAGATCTATCCGGTCCCGTGCCTCCCACTGAGGTACCAGCTGTGCAGACTCTGTATATTCAACCACCTCTCACCCCCTGCTAAACCTTTGCCACGTGACCTGGCCTGAAAACCAGCAGACCGTTTACAGGTCATGCTGAGCTGGAATCGTTATGCTGATTTTCATGTCTCAATGCCAGCTGACATCTTGATTGTTAGCTGAAAAGTGAGGGCTCTGTATTTTCGCGTAATAGTTGTACTCACACATGTCACACATTTCGCCTCTCCACTTTCTCTAAGATGTGACAAAAGTTAGGAAGCTGTGCACACATATTTAGGGATGCACAATGAAAACTGTTCCTGCAGACAGGCGAAAACTATAATTTATCCCCAGTGCTTATTGCTTTCCTTCAGCTGACTTTTTAGATTTTAGCCTCACAATACACTTGAAGCTGTACTTCAGATGGTGACAGAAGAGCTGATGCAGGGGTTGTGCACTACAGCACGAGGGAGAGGGTGTATGTGTGTGTGTGTGTGTGTGTGTGTGTGTGTGTGTGTGTGTGTGTGTGTGAGAGATGGAGGTGGGGGTGGGGGTTCTGACAAACCCGGTCAGTTCATGCTAACATTGCACATGTGCTTCGTTCCTCAGAGAGGTGAGAGGCAGAGAGGCTGACTCCCTAGCTCCCCTGACCGGCTTTAACCCTCGGGCCAAAGTGTGACACCGGCAGTCTCAGATGGGAGTGCATGTCAAGTGTGCAACGGAATACCCCAGGTGCCAGCAAGGATGTAAGTGCCCTCAAGCATATCTAGTAAGTCTGCGAGCTGCATGTTAGGAAGCCTGCTCTATTGATAAAGCAACATGGACCTTGCTGTTATTTAAGGCGACGTCCTCAATAAAACCTTAACCCATTCAGGCACACAATCATATATTATTAGAGACTTTTAACTAAAATGTTGATTCTATGTGACTTGATCCCCGCACAACCAAGAGCAGAAGTCTTTAAATATCCTTCAGGAGTACGGGCAACTGTGTTTTGCACAAAAACCATTTACGAATAAATAAAATGTCTTAACGACGGGAGTCAAACCCCTGAATACACTGTGCATTCAGGCCTACGCTTAAATTAGTCTGCTCCCCAGCGACCTATGAAAATGTGTATATGAAAATAGTAAAGGTAATAAAAAGGTGTAGTTATGTTAATCTACAGCAGCACTTTAAGTAATTGGGAGATTTTCCCTCTGCATACTTTCTATAGCGTGCTAGGAGTTGCACATTTAAAACCAATTTTGACTTCCCACATCCAAAGTGAATGAACGCACCAGTTAAAATGTATTTTCCACAATGTTCAAAGAGCATGGCAAGGCTTCAAAGCCAGTAGTTTTTTAAAACAAATGCCTACTTTGTAAGCTGCTGACTGCTCTCAAAGAGATGTAGAGGGGCCAGTTTCTATAACATACCGTCATCAGAAGCAAATTCAGAAACCTCTGTTTCCGTTACCCCAAAGACAATTATGCTTTGTGAGATCTGAGTGAGGATGGTGTTAATGAGTGGTAATTAAGTGAACAATGAATTTATACACTGCCACCGCTTGCTGGTTACGGTGCATGCAAATTCTAGTTCTGACCGGCTTCAGAGAGACCAAAAAATGCAAAAACCGGGCTGCATAAACTCAAGTTGTGCTATGAGTGTTACCTTGCTCTCCCTAAGTCGAAACGTGTTGAATAAATTCAGCAGCCGTCCAATACGTCAGCATGTTTACACTGTGCATCCGTGCACATTTTCCCTCCTTACAATGCATTACAAGGCGTGATGAGTGAGATTCTGCTCTCTGCAGAGGTCTTCCTTGCCAGGTGCATTTACAATGTCACATTCCACAACAGCTTTGCACGATAATAATCAGGATCACATATTCCCAGACTAGAAACAGAAGAGTGCCAGATAGATTTATGTTATTGTTCAATCATGTGGATTGTTCTTTTCAAATGTCCTTAAAAGAAATAAAGTGTTTTGTCATGGTCTTGTGTTGGAGGACTTTTTTTAAGCGTTAAATGAGCATCTAGGACTACTTTTTACATCCAAGATTAATTATACATTGATTTATTAAGGGTTTTCTGTGCAGTCAAGCTTGTAGATTACACTGACTTGCTGTTGGAAAAGCCCCCAAATTATTCAGAGACGAGTGGGAAAGATACTGCCTCAAACCATAAATGGTATTATCATTTTTCTTCCTTATGAGACCCAGTTCATAGGCAGGAGAATTGCCAATTATTTCAACTGCAGAACTAATAGGATTAGGAAATAAACATTATTGTTATTTGTTTTAACAATATCATGCACTGCCATACAAATTCAAGATTGCATCTGTGGCAAGCAAAGCACATTTACTCATTGAACAAGTAAGACACAACCCAGGACCTGATCATACAAGATTAATTTTGACAGAGCAAAGCTTTACACTCTTAGACTTTACCTTCATGTTATCTTGTAGACAGTATGGACTTGTTATTATTTTAAAAATTGTATTCATGTCTATTTCACTTCTGTCCATTTGTCTGTGACAAGATTTCACTGGCATAGTAAATCACCATATGGAACATGCGGTCCATCCAGCATGTTCTGGGTCTACCGCAGGGTCTCCTCCCACTCATCAAGAAACACAGTTGGCATTCTTACAAGGGGCCTGACGCATAAAATTAAGTTCAGGTTCCTGACTTGCGCTTGCAAGTTTGTACAAAACAACAGCATATGTATGATTACATAACATAGGAGAGGTCACTTCACAATCAATGCATTTACAAGAGGGATGTACTGTAATACCAGATAGCATCTATCTGTCTGCAGAGCATGTGGGGCTGACAGTAGAAAGGCGGAGAAGTGCGCGGGCAGTTTGTCCACCGGTAATTCAATCGCAGATGGCGTTGATCTCTCAGAAAGATAAAAAATAAATAAGTATGAAAATATAAAATACGTGGGACTGCGAATGTATTTGGCTCTGCCCAAGTAAAGTATATGTGTGGGAAACAGTAATACATTCAGTAGTCTAGGTTCAAGATTTCCTGCAGGTAACTTTGTAGGTCACTGCGTTGGTGACCCTCACTTTAGCATTAACTCAATACGATTTTTGTTTCAGCCATGGACCATCTGCTAACACAGAGTGTTAGGAGCTGAGTGTTATGAGCTATACTGCAGTCAGCCACCAGGGCTCTAACAAGATGTTTTACCTTTACTTTTGGGAGGGTCTTATGTCATTCATTTTTATAATACAATCAATGATCAAGACACAGTTACGTTCGGGGAGAATCCAGTTTGCTGTTGTATCTCTGCCATTTGTGGCATGTCCTCTGGCATGATCAGAAGGTGAACCCCAATGTGCGCCGGAATAGATAAAAAGTGTGATTCTTCTGGGACGAGGATTAGCACCTCCCTCCGAGGCCATGCTTGTCTAATGGAGAAAGTTGGCTGGTCCCATGCTGCTGCTTTGTGAGTCAATGAGTTTGAATTTCATTTCCCGAGATGTCATAAGGGGGCACTGAATCTGTGAGTGTGTTGATTAAAACCCAATTTAAATCGACAAAAAAACTGGGCCAAAGCCTCGGTGAGTGACTCTGATGGAAAAATACATTATTCAAGTCAAGGTGATGTTATTTTCTATTTGGTATCGAGATAAGGGCTGTTTATATTCACAGAACAGTTGAACATTTTGAGAAATGCGCCTGTTGGCCATCAAACCTCTTGTCAGGTTTGAAGATTGACATGCAATTTTACGTGGGTGTGTGTAGTACAGATATTCCGATATCCAGTACAAAGGTCCAGTTAACTCCAAAGTAAAATATATTAGTTTACTAAAAAGCCTCATTAAATCCTTGAACCATAATCATTTTCCAGACATATTTTATGTTTTCCTTCATGGAAATTCTTGGCTTGTTAAGTCCTTCTCTACAACAAAAAAAACTCATTCATGTAAAAATAACTTCAGTCGAAAGTCTGAATAATCACCTTGAGTGTATTTTGGAGAACATACCACATACACTGCTGTCAGCTCTGACATAAAAAAACAAAACCTTTCAGAAGATGGTACACTGACACATTAATTGTTGAAGCTCAACTGTATCTTGGTTAAGATTTTTTTTTTGTAAGGCAGAATTAACCTCATGTTTAGAAATTGGACTTCTCTGAACCACAGCAGGATGATTAATAGTCCATTCAGGCACTTTCTAATGCATGCCCACGACACTCATCACAGGGAAATGGCTTGTGTCCCATCAGACACTGGAAGGCTGTGTTCTGACAGCAGGCAAATCTAATTTGACTTCAAATCTAATCTTTGAGGCTGGCCATCCACATTATAATTTACAGGGAACAGAATTAGTTTTTTGCATTCAAAAAGTGTACTATGATAATTTGCTGTTGTGATAATAGTGACTATAAAGGCAACAGAGCAGGCACACAGACCACAAAAGACATTCTATTGGTATAGAAAACAGTGAAAATTGACCCTATTCTCCCTTTACAATATCAATTTTATGACTGAAAACTAAGAATGTTTTAATCATTTTTATTTTATCTTTTTTTTTTTATTTTTTTTACAAAATACTGTACATGTGATATTATATGCAGTTTATTAATTAATCTCAGTGTCACAAGCTATACATTTGAATATTTCAACAAGTTTTACTCGATAATGACTGATTTTTTCAGAATACTGAATAGGACAGCATCATTTGTAATTTTCTTTTTATTTCTTTTAATCCTATTGTGATGTATAACTACTGAATGCTGCTATGTTCATCAGGTCAGGTTGCATGTCATGATGAAATATAAATCATGAAATGGGTTTTAAATATGGACCATATTTAATTTATTTAGTTCCAACAAGACCTAACTATAGTTTCTTTCTGTGAAGCACAGTGTTTATACAGTAAACTGTCTAAGGCAGCTCTCATGCTGACTATAAACAAGTAAAAAGTCTTCAACTTTTCTTAGCATATACAATACTGGCTTTTCAACAACAAAGATTTTGGGTCCCTCCCTTTTTTTTTTTTCAAATTGCCTTTTCCCATTTTAACACTATCCTGACCTGCTTGTGACTTTAAGGGAAAGAGAAGTGTGAAAAGATGTAGTAAGCTCAAAAAGCCAGAGGGACTTTTCTGTCATGCCGTGACCTACAAACGCCCTGTATGTTTTCTGTGTTTATTTCGTTTGGCTCAAGGATCCAGTTGATTATCTATAAAGGAAAACCATGCAGTCTTTCAGGAATGGTCAACTCAGTAAATCTGCAGTATATGGACATATTTGTAATCAATGCATTGAGGCAACTGATGAAATCATCACATCACCTTACCAAGATTATTGAACAAACAAACTAATGCTGTCGCTGCCATGTATGAAAAGGGCTCAGGGCCAGTCAGCAGCCCCCTACACAGCTGACAATCTCCAGCGAGACTGCTTGTATCATTTAGCAGCCTTTGGCTACTATTGCTTTGTACCTTTCCCTTTTGACAACTAAATTGTTGAATGCAGTGTGGCAAGGCCCCTCAGTTATTATTTTACAATGTCACTATTAATAAAATTTGTTTACTAAACTGAGGTGGGGATGGAACAGTGACTATTTTTGTGAAAGGAATATAAGGCCTCAGTAGTGATTTGAGCTGAAACTGAAGCTATCAGGTTATTAGTTGTTATTAAGCTGACTGAAGCCCAAGCTTTCAAATTAAGCCACTTTGAAACTTTAAAAAGAAATGTCACATATAGTCGGAGTCAAAATTATGGAGTACTTCAGTTTGAGCACAGTTACTTGGATTGGGTTGTTTTGGAAGCAAATGTATTCAATCTTTCAACAGATTTTTGAGATATGTTCTGAATCCCGTTAAAATGTCCGAATTGCATTTTCAGTGGTGGAGGTTGAATAATATAAAACATGTCCAGTTGTATTATATTACTTTTCAGACTTCAGAAAAAAAATAATTAGCTGGAATTGGATGTGCTTGAAAGAGGAAGTAAAATCTGATGACTCTATATCTGAGCATTGCATAAGACGGTCCTGATCATTTTTCATCTATTGCAAGAGATTGAATCAGTGCACATCTGCGCCAGCGTGATTGGCAACGTCCTGAGTGTCTGCTCAACTCTGTGTGAGCAGCAGAAACACAGACAGATGGGAGCCTCCTCAGGATTATTCAGAAAATATATGTGACCAGGTCCTGGTTTAATCACTTGCAGCGTAATATCAGAAATTCAGCTTTTTGTACTCAACATAATCTAGAAAAAAAAAAAAAAAAGGTTGAGTTTGAGTTGGGCTCATTCAAAATTCTCCACTTTTCATTTGTTATTCCCTTTGCACTGTTGTTTGCTGACTTCAAATATGCACATGTCCCAGGGGCTTATCATTGTTGGGTTTCCAGCCTGACTTTTATGAATGGTGCAGGCATTTAAATGTGCCCTCAGCCTCTTCCCTTGAGGATCAGCGGCGTGGGTCACTTTGATCTCTCAGCTACTGTCTTTTAAGTTTCCTACCTTGTGTAAAATATGCCTTATCAGAGAGAGTGAGGGCATTGGGGGGGCGAGGGGAAGAAAAGCATGTGCATTACTGCTTGGGCAGCAAAATTCTAGCTAATCCCCTGAACCCCGGCGATAGCAAGGCTAGCGGTGCATCATTACTCTTTCATGTGTCGGGCAAGCGGCTGGGTTGTCATCACTGGCAGAGAAAGTGTCAAAGTGGATGTTTACATCAATAATTAAAACTGAGGGCTCAAAGAGTCATCACAGCAGAGGTTTGGGTTGGCATTAACACTTTAATATTTCCTACGGTACAACCCTGAGCCATGCATTACTGACACATTTTCCCAAAGTGTTGGATTGTTGATGTGCTGCGGCCTGTGATGCAAATCTGAGTGAAGAGATAGTCTGTCGGCTTGTTTCTTGATTTGTTTTTTCAGCCTTGAAAAAGTTAATTGAGCAAGTGTTTGAGGTGTTGTGTTGTGCTAGATATGTTCACTGGCATGTTAAGCTCACACCGAGGGGGAAAGGGTTGACTGCAGCTTCCATTTTAAATGTGTGTTTAGACTAACCACACTGTTTTAAAGGTGGCTTGAATACATACAAAGTCAGTGCACTGACACAAATTGATACAAGTAGATTGAAGTGCATGCAGATACCCAGGGAGGATTTTCTTTTATCATGAGTCAGATATTGACACACTATTACTAGGATGACACTCATTCCTCTCAAAAGTACATTCTGGATACTTTTTTCAGTCGAGTACTCTCTAAAACCTGCTGTGTAAGCCATTAAATAGAAGCTCAAATGCACCATGGAGAACACAAAAACAAACAGCACCATATTGTTTTTCATTGCACCACATGTGCTCATCCCACAAGGATATTAATAGTGTTCAAACCTGTTTGTGACTAGAGCAACACTAGTGTGCATCATCAGACCAGATGGCACCAGGTTGATGTGTAAAGTGAATGTTTTTCCCTCAACGGTTGCAGCCATGTTGTTGAAGAATCCACTTCAACCTTAAGTGACCTTTAAGAGAAAACTGTGGTTATACCGGGAAGTACCCGGCTGCGAATGTGTTTAACTCTTTAAATATTAAGCATGGAATAAGTGCGAACAGAAAGTAAGATCAGGCTACTTTGCTTGGAAGAGAGAAAGGTGCAGTAATGGGCCCATCAGGACATAAAGGTCTTCATTTGACTGCACAGTGCCAGCTGTCGTCAGACATCTTCAAGAAACCTCACAAGTGTGAGGGTGTTGTTGAAATTGAACGTCTGCTTAAAAATAAACCTCCAGTGATCATGGTAAATGTGTCAATTAATTTATTCTATAGACTAACATCAGGTGAATGGTTCTCATGAGTCCTTTGCTATTTCTTGTTGTTGTATGTGCCAGAGAGGAATACGCTATTTTTACTAAAGACCACAGGACAGGAATATGCTGAGCGCGGCAGGGATTGGCTTTAGCCTGATGGTTAATCAGAAGAAACTGATTGTTAAAGAGAAAACTGTATCAGGTAAACAGCAGAGAGAACCCAAGCCCAACACAGACGATGACTAATAAAAAACAGACATAATAAATGAAAATTGCTTTTCTTCAGTCGAATTTTTCATTTGAAATCAATCAATAGAAACAGTGGTTCACACTAGTTTAATCAGTTGTAAAGGCACGATTTCAAAGCATTTGTTCAAACATGTTTAAATATTTTGAGCTTGCATAGAATTAATTTCAGGTTATCAGATTTTGTGTACCTTTCTAAACCACTCCCTTTCTTTGTAAGTGGTTCAAGATACTGAATTAGAAAAAAATAATTACTTTCATATCAAAGAATAACATAGGACACACAAAGAAGGACAAAATGGCACAAGTTTGAATTAAAAGTGAAGCAATAAAATTGATAATTATAAACTCTTTTGGTTTAGTTACTCTAGTCACTCTTACGTTCTTTAGGTTTAGTTACATCTGAGGGTGCCCAAACAACAACTGGGAGGTTAAGATGTGTTTATATAAGAGATGACAATGCACTGTGAAATAGATTGAATGACACAAAAATGTGACATAAAACCCATTTTAAAAAATGAAAGATAAAATAGTCGTCACCCTGGCCAGAAGTCCTTCTAGTTGTTATTGAAGTGAGACAATCCACTAAATGTGGTAGGTGAATTCTGGTGAGGATGTTTACTCAGTGGTCAGTATCTAAAAGTCATTTTTGGGTTGCAGTGGTACAGTCCTTAAAATAGATGAATTCTAGGACTTCCAAAATATTTTAAACCCAAATACAGACAGAAACCAAAGTAAAAACACAAATTTGACAATACACAAGAGACCTCTGCCACTGCTGAGTGTGTAGGGTCATTGAGGAGCTTCTTTCCTCACTGGTGGCAGTGGAGGAGAAAAGGAGAAAACAGTGTAGTGTGATTTATGATGTTAATCATTAGCAGAAGAGGAGTGGAAACATAGGGGGGAGTGGAGAGAAGCTGCAGTGCCTGATGGAGTGCGTCCCCTCTGCATTGAGCCAAGCCTAAGAACGTCCACCAATGTCTGATGGAGCAAGATGGACAGCCACCAGCGAGATGCTTGAGTCCAGCACAGTACCGCAGTGAAGACGACCATCGCAACTCGGAGCAAATGAGTGAGTGCGAAAACACAACATGCACTTCTTTGCCAAGGGGTTCAAACTTGTGACACTTCTTCAGTTGTTTTTTTGCCTTGACAGCTGTAAGAAAATATTCACTTTGACCCAACTGAATGGGACTTGGCCAGAACCCAATCAGAATATACGTTATAGAGATGAGAGCAGCTGTGTTGTTCACAGTCAATTTAATTATCACCAGAGACGAATTACGACAGGAGAGTATAGTATACGGGATAAGGTTGGTGAGGAATCCCAAAAATTACTTTGCCAAATAATAAAACCTTCTGACTTTGAAGACTCAAGTTGTCAGCCTGTACTTTACTTTTCCAGACACTCAATAATCAAGCTGTCTTTAAAGTTGCAGTGTTTGCTGTTTTGGCCCCTTAAGGGGGATGGAACAAATTGAAAACACTGACATATTATCACCTAATGCCCTGTAATGGCAAACATAATAGTATATTTATGCTATAATATTAGTAAGAGTTTCGATACACCTTCAGTCGAGCAACATCATTATTTTAAAGTTATCTCCTTGGGCTTGATTGATTTAGGTCCAATATTCACAGCCCAGTCACACAAAAAAATGTCGGCAACTAACTTCGTTAAACAAAACGTTCCAATTGTGTGTGTCATAGGCTACATACTGTTTAGACATTTTTCCAGTATGTGTTGTATCGAGTTCACTTTACATGTCAATACCTGACTGTAGTATTGAGAGGTGGAGGGGGTGGAGATGGAGTTAAGCGAGAATAGCCTTGACCGAGAGAAAAGCGAAACGTTGTTCAAACTTGCATTTCCAAATTTTAAATAGAGAAATCACCAGATATGAAAGAAGGGACCACGACAGTTCAACAGTTGTAAACAAGACAACTGCTGGATATTTGTTTGAGGCCATAAGCAATTTCCAGCTGTGTTTGATGTGACAAAAACTGGGTATTTTGAAAGGAAGGTAAGACATCTTCAGTCATCTTTGTGGCAATAGAAGCACATTTTTTTGCCAAAACATTATCATTTCTTAACCCTAACCATGTGGTTTCTCTGCCTGAACCTAACTAGTCTGTGAGCACAGTGTTATCAGACCATGGAACTGAAAAACCCAAGCTAAAAAAGTGTGGAGTTGCAATATACAGGAAGGTAAACTTTGAACCCAAAAGTATTTTTGCAGAGACATACATTGCCAATATTTATTCTGCCAATTAAGGTTGATGTTAACCAAGTTATTTAGCTCTGTCTGTCTGTCTATGGTTTGGTGCTTAGCAGGATACCTATAGTGAATATATCAGAGCTTTGCTAAATCATCTTTTTAAATATTGATTTTCTGTACAGAAAGCACTGATGTAAGCAGCAAGAAAACACACTGATACTAAGACCAGGGACTTCAGAGTTTTCTGTTGGTTTGTCTCAGCTAGTGACCCCTTTAATATTACACAGAGCAATTTAATCTGTTGTTAATATAAGAAATGGATTACTGCAGCTTTTAAATTAGTTGCACAGAATATTGGACTTTGTGTTTATATTTAAACCAAAAGCAATTATAGTATTGAAAACATTCCTGGCCATTATTCATGGTTATTACTGGATGATCAAACCTCTTTCAATGGCAGTAACCACATCAGTGCTCAGTTTGATTCCTAGCTGCTTCATACTGAACTGGCACACTCTAAAGAGGAAAGCCACCCACACCTGAGGCATCTAACCATCAGACCCCTCCCCCATCTCTCCATCACATACCGGAGAGGAACATGGTCTCCATCAAAAGCTGGCCGCTTTGTGAAGCATGACAAAAGTTCTGGACTGGGGGGTGGGTAGCGTTTCATATCACACAAGCTGTCAGAGAAGTTCAAAGAGGGTTCACAGAGGAGTCAGACTTCACCTTGAAGTGAGCAAACAGAAGTGAGACTCTACCTGACGTCTCACATACTGCAGGCATTCTGCTGTCTCCTCGAATGGCAGGTCAGATCGGAGGAATTTCCCCCTCTGATGACAAGTTTTTGTTTTTCTTGCAGATGCCTTTCGACTGCTTCAATAAAATATAACGGGCCACCGCTGAGATGGCCGACTCTGGCAGTTCAGGAAGATGTATTTGTTTAGGGGGAAAGACAATTGAAGCTCCGACCGCGTACGGCATGACAAGCAACCAACATTTAAAAAAAAAAGTGAGACAGGCGCTTTGATAAATCGGCGTGTGATTCTTTATTTGTCGGTCAAAGTTTATAGGATACGCTTGAGAATCCCATTTACTTCAGTCAACTGTTTGTCCTTGATTGAATAACACTGAGACTTGAAAAGGCTATACTCACTATACTCAGATAAACATAATAGAGAAGAAGGAGCATTCAGATTTAATGGCACTGCTGACAGCGTTCACTTTAGTTTGTGCTCATCCTCGGGAAAATGTCTGCAGAGTTCTGTGCCTGAACCACTACCTGAAGCCTGAATTATGTGGATGACAAACTGCTCACAAATGATCCATGGGAGTGTCGGTGCATTTATGTTGCTTTCGCATTTTACTGGATGGATGATGGATGTGGGATTAGGCAGTATCATGAATCATATCAATGTTTTTTTCCCAGTCACTGTCGAGAGTTGTGCAGCTAAGCCTGGTTCCCGCAAAAATTCTCATGTAAAGGCAAAGGATAATGCAGCAGCTTCTTATGGATTAGCAAAAAAAAAATTACCTCCGCCCAGCAACTAAGGATGAGAAAACACCCCCATAATTGCACAAATTTAAAACAACCAAACTCCCCTCGCCAATTACCTGTGATTGAATCAGGCCAAATATGAAATGATATCAGTTATGGGAAGACTGATCTCTATATCATGCATATGGGATGCAGAGGAATGTGGTCCGGAAATCGAACGTTTGAAAGAGAAACTTTTCACGTTATTGCATATGGAATAATACCCATTTGTTATAAACAAAACATGATCCGTCTCAGCCAGCTGTCGAGTTCATTAAAGCTGCAGAGAGTCACTCGTTTGGTATCTCGCAGCTGCTTTGAGTGACAAAAACAGCACACTTAAATGGCCAAGTAAATGTCAGGTTTGTTGTTGCCACTGACCGCTTGTCCTCTTCTGTCAGCACAAAGTCACAAGTGCACACACACATACACACACGCACACACCGCAGTATCTTTCTATAGTCTACAGAATGTCAACAACCCCAGACATCATTAGGGACTAAGAGAAATCATCATGACAGCAAGCATCAACAGCGAAGAATCACATCGAGCCAGACAGATCTGAATGGACGCAGTCAACTCATCATTGCTGGAATGTACTTATGTGCGACAGGACCTGTTTGACTGTGTGTGTGACCCACCTGATGTTTGGCTATAGGTAGTAGAGGTTCAGCCATAAATGCTGGTTACATGGGAACAGCTGTGTGTATGAAACAAATGACCTGACTAGGTCAGTGTGCCCTTGCTGCAGTGGAGCAGCATGGATAAACATTAACACTCCAGAGGAAAGGACTGGACTAGATTGAGAAAGGAAAACACCTGCAAGCTTTTGTAATTTGGATATTTAGTGGTAATCCACTGTATGTGCAGAACATGTCTTCAACAGTAGTGTGAAATTTGAAGGTTGAGACTTTGTTTTAAGCCACTGAAGTGATATTTCTTCAGCCAGCCAGAGGCAGTAGGTAACACTTAAAGTCCCTGCTATTTAGTATTTATAAGCTAAGGTTTGATAAATGGTTTTTAACACACTATAATCTAATAGTACACATCTGTGAGTTCTGTATTGTGTGGTATCGTATTTCAAACAATTACAACTTCTCATATGTTGTTTTACTATATTGCCTTTCATTACCTGTTTGTGCTCTGCTTACAGTTGGGCATAGGAGGAACTGTGGGCACTAACAAGACAGTATAGGATGTTATAAACCATTTATTAAAAACAAAGTTTTTATATTTCTCAGGAATGCCTAAGAGGTCTTAAGGTGTTGTTGAGGCTGCAAATATATGACCTACAATATGCTTAGGTGTAGTCAATGACATACATTTTCTCTTTTGGCTCTACAGATGTTAAAATATCATGCTGTTTCCCCTACAATAGATTCAGTTAATTAACATTTAATTAGATTAATGTTTGGAGGTGACACAGCAGTTTCATCCTCCATACATCCTACTTTGAAGGTGAACTAAACAACAAATGCATCACCAGCCAGCACTTTTGATCATACTTCCTGCCCCCACATGGACTGTGGTTGCCACCCCAAGATTTCTTTTGAGTGGCCCCATCTGCCCACCCCTATGAAGAACTTCTGGGGCGCCACTGTTCCAGGCTTGGTTAGCTGTATTTCAACTTGTCCTTTAAACTTGTAACTAGACCAAAGCAATACATTTGTGTTTTGTATTTCTCAACTGACAGGAATCACTTTTGTCTGGGTCAAGTATGGGAACATTAGTTCTATTCATTGCATTGCCATGGTAACACATGTTGCCGAGACTGCATGACATTGGAGCAGCTATCAATCAAACCAACTAACTCCAAATCATATTAGTGAGCCTGTAAAATGACTCTTTTCATGTTGTCCTTTCAGTGGCGAACACTTGGTCAGTTTAACATGCTGTTACAAAATGCATGTTGCACGCCTCATCATCCACCTTCAAGGCCTTATCCAACTATTTTGAGCTGGCTCAATGTTCAACAAATTGGTCTGGTAAATACATTACAGAAAAGGGTGAACCATCCGAAGACAGGAAACATTTTCACTGGCTTGATTGCTGATTATACCTTGATTAACAAGGAGATTGGGAGGTGCGCGTGTGTCTGTAGTGTAATGCCAGCTTAGGTGTGTACCCATTTTAGTCGATGCCGTTGCTATAATTAGCAGCTGTGACACTCTCGGGTGCCTCTTGTGCTTAGATTGTTTCGTTTCCTGCATCAGAGGAGCCCCCTGGCTGGCACAGTGTCTGGAAGCCTCCCAGGTGATGGCTGGCAGAGCTTTTAAGCTTAGTCTTCCCAGTGCAGGGGGGGCGAGAGATGTCACATACAGACAGTTTGTAGGTAAGCCATGTTTTGGTGGAAGAGACCTGCTCTGTCAGTCACATCACTGTGATTCCTGGCTTGTGGTGTTACAGTGCTGCCTTTGTACCAGGGCAATAATGGAACAAAAAGGAGTGGCACATGACTTTATCTGTGATGGGGCTCTCATCTCTGGCAACTCAAACCCAAAGTTATAAAACCTAATATTATATATGAATTACTCAAAAACCCTGAGTTTTTTATATCAACTTGAGTTGTGGTGGTTGAAAGTAAAAATATGCAATGTCAGGTTTACTTGGCTGTGCTAGTTTCCCCAACCTAATTCTGTACTGAAAAGCGGAAAGCACTTCATTAATAGAGTAGTTTGTCCCTTTGAGGACACCAGTTATCCCCTCTACTCTCGTTCACTATCACGCGAGATTACGTTACCTCCGCCATTATCCTTTTGTTGCACATGGAGAAATCCGCAGCCATCCTTGAAATAGAGGTAAGTAAATGTGTTTTTTATTGCCATTTTTTCATAAAGCAAGGACAATTCCAGGCAAATTCAACCTGGGGCTATAGTTTCCTAATATTTTAGGTCTAAAAGAATGAATCTGAAGAGCAGTAGTTCTGTCTGCTCCTGCATCGCCACAGCAGCGTGAAAGGGGAGCGGACAAATCTTATACTGTTTAGGCTATTTGCATCCCACGAAACCGCATTTTTTTTTCACTGACCTGTTAGTAGTGGTGCTCTGCTCTATTTTTCACTAATATTCTTTCTCTATACTCCAGCAAAGCTTTGGATTGTACTAGGAGAAGATGACTGTGTGAAGCTAACTTTGCCCTCTGGAATACTGCACTCTGTGGACAGTCTTACATTTGAGAACCAACAACAGTGTGGCATTGAAGGAGAGTTCAGACTGCAGTACATGGACATTGATTTTGACCAGTTTTTGAAACTAACTTCAACAGAAGATATCCAAGAGAAAGGAACAGTAAGAGTGATTATACCAAGTGAGCAGCCAGCCATGCGCCATATGTTTTCATGGCGTGGATGACTCCTCTGCAGACACTGACATACTTTCATCCTCTGAGTCAACCACCTCAACTTCAACCTCATCCTCAACCTTGTTACTAAGATGTCAAGGCTGGCCACACAGCTTCCCTATTCCTCCCTTCTCCCACAAAGTAAAGATGCAGCTGTCAAAGGCAAACCAGGAATTCCTTGCTGAATTCAAACGGCTGAACCCAAGTTTCAAAGTCAGGTCAGACATTTTGCAGGCCTTGGCTTCCAAAATAATGAAGTACACAACAGGATATCCTACCTCTGCACAATTAGATGATGTTGCAGAAGCTCTGATTGTAAAACTGCCCCCATTACCCAGCGAGTGGAACTGATATCTGAGGTCAAGAAAACAGAACAACCATCAAGTGATAAAAGAGAAAATGGAGAAAACATTGGCTCTTTGGCGGTATGAGGTGGTTCAAGATATGCCCTTCATTGCAGAATTCAAAAGTAGATGTCCGGCTTTTTTTATGGAACATGAGGCAAGTCTTGAATATGCAGGTCATAAGTAAATTGTCTTTGTGAATAAGCCTATGCGGTATAGCTTAAAACTGACATAACTTTTTTTGGAATATTTGATATTTATCCAATTCACTTTTCCTCCTAAACCATTGAAAACAGTAATGTTATATTATCCACATCATTATTTACTGAAATCAACTACTACTAACTACTAAGTGTTTGCCATCGGGCAAAAGTAATTTCACACCAGTTCACATGCATTACCACCATTCCGCTCATCCCGAAGTTTATGTCGCAGTTGGACCACTACTCTGACAAGTTGGCTAGAGGGCTCCGTAAGAAAGGAGGAGCAGCAGGATGCAAAATCAAAAACATTATGGCTGTCATTGCCCAGGTTTGTGTATAATTACTTGCATACTAATAGATACCCCAGTTGCTGTGGATATTTTGCATAATAAATCTTGATGAATCTAAATGTCAATGACTAGTTTATACAGTATATATACTGTTGTGTTTTGCAGAACGACTCCATCCCAACAAGGAGAGCTCACAGCCTCCAATCACTAGCTTTGTATGTCAATGAAGACCCTGAAAAGCTAGTGAAGGAGTACGGAGTAAGTGTCATCAGTTATTTTAAAGTGATATTATCATTCCACATTGAATAGACCTAAATAAAAAAGCTCTTGTCAATGTGTCAAATTTTGTAATTTACTCACCAAGACTCAATGCCTCTGTGAAGGAGAGGTGTTGAGTTTTACCTCCATATTCACTTTCACTGTTAGTTGTTTGTTACAGGATTTTTTTTCTCTTGATAGGGACTTTACATTTTCTCCCAAAACATTTTTTTTCCCCCCCTTTAAATGTATTTATTCATTTCTATCTAACTGACTTCACTTAGTAGTGGAGTCTCTTATCAAGGTGAATATCAAAATGGTGCAAGTTGTATGTGAGTGATGTGCTTTCAGTGGGTTCAGAGTTTTTATGAAATCATCTTTTTATCTGTTTTTAGAGGGAGGACCCTGATGAAACCCAGATGGACTTGGATCAGACAGTCATTGGCATCTATGTGATTAAACATCCAGGTGCAGATGTTGATCAGCTTCCAGAAGATGTTGATCATCTATGACCTGAACCTGAGCTATCCAACTAACCTCAGGGACACTTTTGAATTCATTCAAAAGATCCCGATGGAACTTGATACACAGGCTTTCAACCAAAATCCAGGTACTCAAAAACAAACTGCTGGAATAAACGCAAGAAGCTGTTACAGAGTTGTGACCTGGCGGCTATTCAGTGTGCTGAAATGTTTTTGTTATTCTGTTTACTTGAGCTGTAGTTTTGACTGTCCATTAACCTTTCTGTAGTTTCTTACTGTTACTGTTTTACCTGAAATGTAGAAGTTTCAAAAGGAACGCTAAAGCAGTGGTATCAAACTACTGCCCTGGGACCAAATGCAGCCTGTTAAGATTTTGTTAATTTGGGCCACAGACATAAGATTGTTTGTCCGAGTTTTCTTCTTGTCACGATTGTTCTCATTATGTGTCAAATTGTGTGTACAGCAGTTTCAGTTGCTATAAGCTGCCTCTAATTGTAGCTAGTGTCAGCCCTACTGGGTAAAACATTCTGGCAACCTCATGGTGTTAAAGCGTGTGACCCTGCTAAAGAAGCACAGCCCCTGCCATGGCTAGATCTCAGAGATAAAAAAAAAAATGTTTGAATTTATTGGCAATATGTTTATTGAAAATAAAAAAAAAATGTCTTGTGGCACTTTACTTAACTACAGTGTTATGTTAAAATGTACTTAATGGTGTTTTTCTGATACTAGAGTTAATTTGAAGAACAAAGCAAAGCAAATGCTAATGATAATACATAAACTAATTGTTGATTAAGCATGTAATGTTCATACATGTCAAGCATTTTTATGCTTTCAAGGCTGCTGTTTTGAGAAAAGTTGTGATTTGTTCCTCTCTATTTACAGATTTTTCTATTTTTAACATACTAAACTCAATTAAGACTAACTTAACCACATCAAGTTACTCTAACTCAATAACCATGTACTGCTTTAATGTATATCCAGTTCATTTGCTGAACTTAACCATATCACATTAGTTTAACCTTGGCTTCATACATAAAGAGAAAGTAAACCAATTAGGTTTAAGCCACTGTTGTACAATAAATTTAAGCTATTGAGTACACTGCATGAAAACTGGTTCATTAACATCTACATAACAAAGTTATATGGAACCACTTGACATAACATTTTTATGTAATCCAACATATTTTTATTTGAGTGTATTTTTAAGGTGTTTTGGTTTTCCAGCAACTGTCCAATCCATTATTTGCCATCTTGTGCGAGCTGAAAGTGAAGACCATCATGTTGCCTGTCCCCCGAGTAACATCCTGATCACAGTGAGATAAGAGAACAAACACTGTCAAGCAGCTCATCTGCAAGTCGAGTGTCAGTCAGGCTTCCTGCGTTGTGCGGCAGCTGTTAATCATCGCAAATGGGAACACAGGCCACCAGGTGTGAGACATCTAATCTATCACTTCAGCCTCCTTTACAGAATGAATATGGAGATTCACATTTAAATATTATACATTGTGCTGTAACATAATAATCCCCTGGAAAACAGGTCTATTGAATTTTGACAAAAACAGCTGTATTGTGCCTGTGACAAATACCAATTATGTGTCAAACAAGTGACATGGCAAGTCCTTGATTTTGTTAATAAGTTGCATAGTTTAAGGCAAACGTCAAAGTCAACCGACTGCACTCCACCAGCTCAATGACTCAGTTACTCAGTGCATCATCTTAGGGCTAAAAGATAATGGATATCCTAAACAGTCATGACAGCATCCCTCCATTCTTTGTCATGCTGTGAGTAATGTGCCAGTGTTTGGTCCATCAGCTGTGGAGGAGCTAAATGGTGCTGCAAGCTTCGGTTTGATAATGAATACTGACTGTCAGATGTGTCTTAGAAACTTTGCTGACTGCTCATTACTTTAATCCCAATTAAGAGGGAGAGCTGTGGTCGATGATAGTCGAAAACAATGTGACAGACATGGTACATGCCTGTTGAAGTAGGCGACTATATCAGGCCATTGTTATCACCATAATGCACATGTGTGGACATTGGCAGACCTACAAATATTCACTGCAGATTGCTGTTGGCTGGAACAAAAGAATAAAATAAATGTTCCCTGTTTACCATTTGCAAGCCTAATGATATCATATATTTTGGCGCATTCAAACATGAATACTGTGAAAAAGCATAACATACAGAATGCAGATTAGAATAATCCAATGAAACTAGGTAGAAAATAAATCACAGTGTAATCTCGTGGTAACTGTAATCAGCATTTTAAATAGATGAGGGAAAAAAACTAAATTACAATCACTAATTTTCTGTTTCAAAATTGTGTTTTGGGTTTGTACCAAAATAGGTTTTCATGCTCTAATGCCAGATCCCACCTCAACAATAACCAGTCTGCTATGACTGGTCGGCTCACACATGCCTGAGCCAGCATCTCTCACCATGTCACTGGTGGGCTCTGTCGTGTTTTCAGCTTCCAGCAAGCTTTACTTCTGCTCTGAATATAGGCAATGATAATGCAAATGTGTGACATGATGTGTGATGTCAAGAAGTCTCAGAATTAAAGGCGGGACTACTGACGAGGTGTTTCAGGAGCAGTTTTTTTGGGTTGTAGAAAGGAGCTTTGGGCTTTTTAACTTTCAATACCTTGTTCATACACAAGAACCTATGAAACACACCAAAGGAAAGGAAAAAAACAAAAAAGCACAATAGGTCTGTATTTAGAAACCAGCAGCCATATGTTGTAACATCTCTAAGAGCACCCTGGCTGCCCGTATGTCCTCAAATTTTAATTGAGGTGATAGCGGGAGGCAAACTCTAAAGCTTTTGTGTGTGAATTGAAAATGTGTTTCAACAAAGTGATCCAGCTTTCAGTGACATGGCTTCTTCAATGAAAACAGCAGTCAGCTCGACTTTCTGTGCCAAATGTTGAAAACTGTGAGATGAGTAGTTTATCAAAGAACACAAGCAGTGTTTGTGGCAGCTGTGCTTTTTCCATTAAACTAAGGACCTTAAACTGCAGGGAAACAATCTGAAGCAACACCAAGCAAATGCACTTGTTTTATTAAGCCACAGTTAACAATGGAGAAGTCACTGCATCAGGCACAGTCAAGGTGATTATAATCAGTGAAATGAGTGAAACACAAATTAAAGCAGCTCTTAAACAGCAGAGAAAGTTTGACTTCATAACATTAGATATTTTCCCTCACTTGTCCTCCTGATCACCTCTCATGTAAAGCACCAGATATTAGGCAACTTGATAACTGTGCTGTTTCTGTAAGTTACATGGCTAGATTTCTGGGTGTCAGTTCATGGTAATGTTTTTTGCCATGCTAATGGTGTGGCTTGGGGGAAGGCAATTGCTCCAGACTAATTCCACAATTTTGTGGAAGTCTTGACATACAGATGTGGAATCCTAATGAATGCAGTGATCCCTGGGCTTTTCCTCTGACGCCACCGCGAGGCTGATATTTATGATTTTGAGGGAATGGTCTTCATCACAATCGGATGCATTCCCATGAAATTTGGTACATGAACCCATGTCCCCCTCAGGATTTACTTTTTGGTGTTTTTCTATTGCGTAGCCAGAAATATGAATTTAGGTGGGCCTGTTGGATATGATGTGTGCAAAAACTAATAGTAAAATTAGGATCAACTCGAACAGACACAACAGACTCAAGCCATGGCTTGAGAGAATGGGTTAGAGAAGCCTGAAAGTGATCTGAAATCTGTCTGTCGGCTATTTTTCCAATTAATTTTAATGTTGTAAGGAATAATGAAGATTCATAGGATTTTCTTCGTCTTCTTCCTTTTTTTTTTTTTTTTTTAATCTGGGCCCACCTGTGTCCAGCTGTTTATGACCAAATACCTGAAAAAACAAACCAAGTTCAGTGCTGATTAACAAGTGTTTAACATTATACCTGAAAAATATTTGCATTAGCATTGGTTATTGGTTGAAGGTTTCCTTCTGCAGTGCTGTACTACAGCCTCAAAGAACTGCTAGCATACCTGTGGTAAATCTCAAGTCTCATATTTGAAAATCCCTGGTTTGACACTTGAACACATTCTGGTCCTCTGTTCCGGCCAGTTCCAAAGTTCTTATTTCTGCTCTGAGCAGCGAGGAGCCATGGACGTGGACACACAAAAGCGCAGCCTTCCCGGAAGACTTCCAGCTGAATGCCATGACATATAAATCCTTTTTGAACAGATTCTGGACGTGGCTTCATGATGCCTTAGAGGAAAAGAAGACTCATTACTCCTGAAACAGTTTCCTCACCTTTCTCTTCCCATGGCTTCCTTGCATCTGTCCATACATCCTTGGTGGGATGGATTAAGATGCAAGTGAAGGAAACACGGATGCAATTTAAGAGACTTGGGATGTACCCTGTCTATAACTTGCACAGGTTATAGTGTTGTTTAGTTAGTTGTAGTTTCAGCTGCCAAAATGCTTAATATGATGGGTGTACATTTAAAAGAATCAGTATGCACACTACAACATGTACTGTACACAACCTATTTGCTGGTATTGTTGCTCTATTAACATATGAAAAGTTGTAAGTGGTAACTGAAATAATAAAAATCAATTCATTAAATGTATCCTTTAGCCACAAGTATTATCCAAGAACCATGATGACTGTGGTCTTGGTAGATCCCATTGTTGGATTCTCCCTCCTCTCCTCCTCAGCAGCCTTCTGCTCCTACTTGGTACATAACAAGTGGCTATTTGAAATATTGAATATACAACCTAAGATGCAGCACAGCATTGCATTGTTATTTATATCATAAATTTGAATTACAAAGGAAGCTCTACCCTCTTGTTAGAGTGATGATTCACTGACGATATCTGAAGGCGGCCCCCCTGCCTTCCAACAGGAGTGGAAATGACAAATTGGAGGAAGTGACTTTGAATGGCAAAGGGATAAATAGATATTAGGGAACAACATATAAACACATGCTTTTGTAAGCGCATCATGCTAAATCTGCTTCAGGTTGTTAAATGTTGACAATATGAGACATGTGAGAACACTGATACATGAGATGAGAATCAGATTTTTTTTTTTTTCATTGTTATGTTGTTACATCACACCAATGTCGTAAAGAAAAGTTGCATTCCACTATTCCTCTTTTCAAGAAGAAGATACTTTTTTCCCAATGGAGATCACCTTGAGCGCAGTGATCAGTGAAGCATCCAGTTTTTACAATTTATATCCATGCCAATAAATACTGACTCGCTTGTTGGTGCCAAAGCCTATAAAATCAAGGGCCTATTTAATCACAATCCTGCCATATTAGTCTTTTCCTAGCCTTAGCCCTGTCTCCGGTGAAGAATGGCCAGTCCTGCTTAGGGTCATCCTGCAAGGCCTCTCATAAATTCCACTAGCGTTACTTGTCTTCTGGCACTTGCTTGATAACACTCATTATTGCTCAATGACCTGGAGGCAAAGCTGCACTTTGGGCCCCATCACCTCCAGGCCACAGCTGCGGAAGCTCTCCTCCTTTCAGCTCACCTCTGCTTTTAAAAGCCATAAACTCATGCCCGACAAGTTAGCCAGGAGACAAGAATCACAAGCAGTGATTATTTGATATTGTAAAGTGAATTATACCCTCCACCGTCCTCTGGAAGAGGGGAAGGTTTCTGTAAGACCAAGGGGATGTAGCCAAGATTTGTGCAGTTTATGAGGCTCCTCAATCACACGGAGGAAGGGTGTTTGAATCCCAGTTAAACCCGGGGCGACAATGAAAGTTTGAGGTCTCTGTCAGTGGTGAGATTAAATAATAAAAGGAAAAGAGAAAAAAGCACGCAAACATCATCTGTGATGCAATCTTTCCACCCTGTAACCGATCAGTCCAATCCAAAATGATGAATCGACAGACCACAGATATGACTGTATTCATGAAAAAAAGGGATGAACTGGATACTGTAGACTTTAAATGATGCTCATGAGTGTAGTGCTGGCTGAAGCACCTTTCTTTAACGTAAACACTCCCCTTAAAACACTCACACAGGAATATATAGATGCTCAACTGAGAAGGGAAGCCATTTCAACGGCCAAATAGAGCGAGAGGGCCCTAGGAGGCTATTCACACTAGTGCTGATAGTTGTTAAAACCCTGTGTGCTTCACTTCAAATGGGTTTAGAACAGCTTGCGGATGTGAACAGGGCAATGGAGCAACACCATAATACACTCTGGGATGTTCACCTCAGGCAAACACTCTGTGATGCTAAGCACCTCTCTCAAAGCTGCCAAAGAAAGTCCATTGATTTCTCTTTGTTTGTGGACCTGTTTCCATTGTGGGATTTGAGAGAGAAGCAGAGCTACCAAACCACTCTCACCACTGAGGCATCCCAACAGCCAATAGTTAAAAAAAAAAAAAAAAAAACAATCAATTAACCTGTCCCCCCCCCCCCCCCCCCCCCAAAGACAATTTTGAAAACTGGGTCAAACTAGGAAGTAATACCCAGGAAAACAGCATTGACTAACATCTCTGACTTGTGACTGTTCTGACAGCTTAGACAGTCTAAAATATCTAAACACAGGGTTCTCCCCAGCAAAGTAGTGAAGAGCGATACAATCCTCATAAGCAGGAGGTCAACCACTCTTCATTCCTAGTGTGAAACAAAAGTAACCATTTGGTTGTTTAAACCTTATGTAGTGTGGTTCTGTCACATACACAAGTTAACTACAGCTAAGTAGATTTGTAACTACCGTGAATCAAGTAACATAGTTATTTTAATCCAAACCACTGTATTTGTCAAGTTGATGTTCAATGTCCTTATTGTACTGCAATGGTACAATGAATACAAGATCTGTAACACTTGTTTCAGTAATGAAACCAGTTGGAAATGAGTCTTGCTAGCTTGCACTACATTAATGTACAGATACACAGTGTGAAGTGAGGGAGAGACAGCATAAGTGAAGATAGTGTTACTTAAGTTAATGACATGAAATGTTCCTTCTAAAACTCAAGTTGGACAGATGTCAACCCATACATAAAAAATGTAGGCTAAGATGTATGCTTTTCCCCGAGCAGCCAACCTAGGGGAAACACTGCCAAGACTGTCCCATCAGTGTGAACTATATTCAGTTTCTGCTTATTTAATGGTTTGTTCCCCCCCCCCCCCCCCCCCCCCCAAGTGTATCTTCAAGCACTTTTGTGTCCATGTTGTGACAATGCTTTTAGTGCTCTGTAATCTCACTGTCACAGTTGGCACTTTAACAAATTGAGAACACTTTTCTGCAGTCGCACTGGTTCACGTCATCACAGACATGACTTGAACAGTAACAAAAAAAAACCATGTCTGCATGGCAATAATCACCGCCATTTAGCTTGCTAAATACCATTAACTTCTGTGGATTGGTGCCTTTGATGGTTTATGTCCAGTGTCTCCAGAGACTGTTGGAGGAGCAGTCTCAAAAGTGAGTGACTGGAAAAAGTTGAGATCAATTCACATTTGGGCTCTATCCTTCCCGTAGACAAGAACCATCATGAAAACAGATCACATTTTGTCTGCTAGCATCTCTGTTGTGAGAATCCCACGTGGAAAAGGGTTGATTTGCTCAGTCTACAAGTAAAATAAATGCAGTGCATTAAAGGCAATTCACTTTTTATTGCTAGTTTAGCTGCAAATGCCAGTAAATTTGAGCAGCTTATCTCACTTGCTTTCAAAGATAGCATGGCAGAGAGACTGTTTTTGTACAGACAAAAGTAATGATTGTATAAGCTGCTTTCAAACTATTTTTTAATGTCACATAAAACCTTAGATGCATTATCTATCCACCAGGATTGAAAGCAGAAGAGACTCTTTATAGTGTACCCTGCACAATTTATCTTTTACATTCGCCAACAAACTGTTTGTGAGGACACATTCCATCCATCCTTCCAACATTCCCAACAGGTTTCTGTCTACTATAGAATTAATAAGCAACCTGTCGGAGTTTGCTCTGGAAGGTGCTGCTTGAATTTTTCAGGTTAACGTAATCAGTGCTGACAAAGATGACAGACGCTAATCACTGAAAACTCAAATCTTAGCTTAAAATTATCTCTCGTGATTTCAAAGATGTTAAGTCCATGTTTTTTCCAAAACTTGTGAAGGGGACTCAGACAAAGAAGGCACACAGAAAGAACCAACACAAGGTTCTGAAGCCAGACCCTGTCACTCTGAAGGACATTTGACAATGGCTTCTAGGACCGGGAGGACTGGGCCACAAAGTCTTTGAAACCATTTTGCAGGGAATAAGTAGTATTGTCCTGCTTTTATCGAGACCTCTCAGGTCTGCTCCAGTGTCTTCTCCCAATTGGCTGTGCCTCGAATACCTCCAAACGGAGGCAGCCAGAGGGCAGCCCTAGCAGATGCCCAGACCACCATAGCTGGCTCTTGTCAATACAAAGGAGCATTGGCTCAACACTGAATTGCACAATGTGATATGTTGATAACACATTACTCATTTATTCATTTAATATCTACTGCTTACATGATGTGAAAATCAGTCAGCTGTTCAAACTCCCATTGAAACTCCAACCCAGTCAACTCTTTTGACCTTGCTACCCACATAAGCTTTGCTTTTGCCTAATATGCATATAATTTACAATTCAATGCAAGGTGTTGACCAAGGTCACTTGAATACTTCATCTAAGGATCTGAAAGCTAAAGCTGAGATAAAACATCCTATTCAACTCAAATATTAAGGCAAAGCTTATAAGTCATTTTCTGTCTTTGGGACTTTTATCCCTATCCAACTGATCTTTCAACACTTCCCAAGCTGTGATTGCGCTGATTTATGGTGACCCCTGCATGAGGAATCAAGGATGCTGATATGTAATAATCTTCTCTGGTGACGCAGACAAAAGTAATGCCTTCAAATTATTGTGCTGTTTTTGCTGGTTCTGCCTGGGATCTGTAGAAATTAAAATGCCATAACTGCTTATGCTGGAAAAAGCAGATTTTGAGTCTAAGCTTCGCAGTGGATTTGGTGTTCTTGAACTGACACTAAAAATTAGTTTTTGTGTATCAATTTCTCTGAAGATGAGACCGTTTTCGATTCACAGGGAGTCAGCATAAAGCAGTTGAGAGAAAGCGATTAAACTCGGAACAAGACTCAATTTGAGGTCGCAAGACAACTGAAAACAACTTAAAAATCTTTTACACAGACAGACACATGATTTGGCCACTGATCCAACCAGTATGATGAGTGGATTCCATAAAATAAATGACATGGGCAGGTTGGAGGTCAAATAAACATGCTTTAAAAGCACATACATCCACATGACTTCCAATAGAGGTCAGCAATATATCACACGCTCTCCATCACTGATGCGCATCCCAGTGTCCCCATCAGAACAGTCGTCCCTGAACACAAGTCAATCAAAGTCAAGCATTCATCTTATATTGTCCATATAGGGTCACGTGTGGCCATCATTCAGGGCAAGAACTCAAGCATGCATGAAGCTTTGAGGACATTATCTCTGCCGGTCATTGTTCCATATGCCTAACCCTGCTGGCATATACACACACTTGCAGCACAGCAGAGTCTATGCTTAGCCAGGCCCAGGGGAACAGTGCATACTGTACATGACCTGGGTAACCAGCCATATGTGACCCTGCTCATAATTCAGTCGCAGGAGAGAAATACAGTGACCTGTCCGCAATCAGAGGCTTGCAAATCTGCAAGGTTGGCTCTATTTCATTTACGAGGAGCTGAGCGTGACAACCAGGAGATATTGATGTGTTTGTTGGGGGTTCTGAGGCGTAAAGATGCTGCTCTGCTGTGTGTGTCTGACAGAAACATGCTTAGTTTATCTATCTATCTATCTATCTATCTATCTATCTATCTATCTATCTATCTATCTATCTATCTATCTATCTATCTATCTATCTATCTATATATATAGAATATATATATCTCTGTCAGACATATATATATCATATATCTATCAATCGATCGATCGATCGATCGATCGATAGATAGATAGATAGATAGATAGATAGATAGATAGATAGATAGATAGATAGATAGATAGATATTTGTATAAAGCAAAATTCAGATACAAGGCAACTCCTCACTCAAGTGTTTCACAGGGCCATACAATTACATCAAAATACATTAAAAACTGCATTTGAAATACATTAAAAACAAGTAGAAAGACATCAAAATAGGAAAGTAAGTGGACAAGAGCTTTATAAACCAACCGCAACACCAACACTTTCATAATGTGAAGAGAATCTCTACCAAATGAACACCGGTGTGTCTGGGATATCCATCACGATGAACATCGATGCCTTGACATCCATTCCCGTTTCACATTACACCAGACAGTCTAATATAGGACTCCTGTTTTAAAAGGTGGCTTCAAGAGGGATGTTAATGATGCATCCCACTTGAAGTTAGATGCAGAGGGCTTTGGCACTCAGTGCTTCTGAGCACTCAGAGCTCTGTGTATCACGGCATATAAACTGTAAAGAGCCATCCACCACAGCTGAAAGAGCTTTAAGATGGCCTGTGTTCAAGCAGGCAGAACGATTTGAATTGGTTTTGTGCCAAGTTGATACACGTTGAAATCTGAGTAGCCTCTGTAAGGTTGTCTGAGGGAGGGTGAATGATGCCTGCGGACTTGAAACTCCTATGAGCTGGGATCAGAGTTACACTCTAGAATAAATATCACATTCATATAGTGTATACTATGCATCTTTTTTGTCTGTATTAAACAACAGCAACCATATCTCAAATGGTCAGCGAGGGGCTATTTTCTGTTGTAGACCACAGTTTATTGTGCTTTCATTTTGTGCTCCAAACTTCTCATTTAGTTTTGTTAACTCTGGGATTCAGTGTCATAAATTTGTTTAAATGGTGCAATACCGGAATGTCTGTCTTGTTAACGCTCACTAGCACCGGAGTGTTGGCAGGGGCTTGCTGTTTAGCATACTGACTTCAGTAAATATCTCTGCATCACGAAACAAAGACGACTTTGACAAAACATTAAAACTGTCGTCGTTGTGATATTCTGAATTAGATTTTTTTTTTTCATGTTTTAAACTATTACTCTTACATATTGCACCTTTATGTGTAGCTGTGCACAAAGAAACAAATAATTCCTGGTACCCTGAAATGAAAATGGAGAGAGTGAGGCTTTTTTTTTTTTTTTCTTGCCACCCATTAATCTCAACAACACGGTATTTTTCTCTCGGGGTGAATGCTTTTACATGGTTATTCTCCTCTATAAACGTGTGAACTTGGTTTCACCCTGAACGAGTGACAAGGTGAGGATTAATCTTTAAATCAGCATTGCAACCGAACTACTGCAGAAATGGGAAACACACATTATCACCCTGATCTGTAATCTAATGAGTCAAATAGAATTATGCTACACATTCACTCTACAAAATGCATCGACAATGAACGCAGAGCCTGCTGCTTTATTGTCCCATTTCTGTGTTATTAAGATACTAGCATGCCATCCAAGGCCATTCCACATGTCGGTGGCACTGTGAAGCAGAAAAGTGGGAAAGACGTATTGACTGCAAGAAAAAAAAAAGGCTCTTGGCTCAGAAAAAAAATTGGAAGTAAGAGTGATGAAGTGATTTAAGAGCAAGAGGGAAGTCAGCAAAATCATAACCATGAGTGGGATATCTCATTTCGACAGGTCGTCTGTCGCTCGAATTCTTTGTAAAAATACAAAGAATGCCAGTGCTGATATCATAGAAAACAACAACATAATGCATTATTCATCAAATAATTAAAATAATACTAATAATTCATCAAAACGATGCTGGTCCCTCTTTCACTCTTGCCAAATCTCTTTTAATATTCCTTTCTCTCTTGTTACTTCATTTATTTAACTTTCTCCCGCCTGTGCCTTGAGAAGCAGTCCCAATCAAAAGCCACTTTGTTCATAATAAACAAGTGTGGAGGATTAAGTGCAGATGTCAACAAAGAGGCGGTTGTTGACTGGCACTGAATATGCACATTCAGCCAAGCCTGGCCAATTCACTGCCTGCACACTGATAGCAATGGATTGGTCAGAGGATTACAGACTATGGGTGCCTGTTCCTCTCTGCCCAGCTGGCACACACAGGCTACCACTGTGTTGTTTGGGCAAAACATCCCCCTTAAACTAGTTCAAGCTACCTTAATCTGGATCGAGCGGCCAATAGCTTGTGTTGCAGATAGTTTTTTGTTTTTTTGCTGTCTATAGAATCCTAAACCTGAATTGAAAGATTTCTAACTATTGAGGCATTTTTTTGACCAGCCACAACACATAGGGATGTCATCAGCAACTCTGCAGTGACTCCTCTGATGTTGTCTTTCAGGCGTGATTGACAGGTTCATTAATTGGTCGGCTTTAGAGAATGGCCACTTGCCAGTTGACCTAAAGTGTTGAGCATGCAACGTGAGGACTACCTTGTTTCACAGGATGCCAAATGAGGAGTGTGATTGTATGCAGCTCTTGAGACTAATGACAAGGTCACAATAATGTCCGTTGGAAATAAAATCAAACTAATGTGTCTGGAGTTATCGTAAAAAGGTTTTCAATTTCTAAAGTGGATCAGATTCCATTACTTTAAATACATTCCAGGAAACAAACTTACCATTTGGAGCCTTGTACTGAAAGGTTCAGGAAATTGTTGCCTGTCAATGAATGCCTTGTGTGTTTATGTTTGTGCAACGCGTCAGCTCTGTTTCATTCAGGGAAAAGGTACAGCGCCCAAGTGCTTTGTGATGAAAAGCTGCTAACTTTTCAGAAAGGTGCACTGGTGATGTCACCATCTCTTTCTCTTTTTACATGGTTTGGCTGCATACACAATTGCCCTTTTCCAGCCCCTTAGTGACATACTATCAGATGGCTCTCTAGCTGACGCTATGACACCTTTTACCATAATATTGCCATTCAGACTTCCTGATTTCCCGTTTGACAGAATATTGGGACATGTGTGTCAGCCTGTGATATGGCAAGGGGATATTATGAGTGTGCAAACGGCGGTGGCTCTCCTGTCATTCATAGATTGGAAGACAATAATAGACAGATGATGAATGATGAAGATGAATGGCATTCCATCTTGCCCAACGTCGCTCAGAACAAATGAATTCCAAGGGCGCTCCTCATCATCTCAATGAGCTTCCAGCCGCTATGTTTCAGCATTAATCATGTTAACCTTCTCATTTCCAAGTTCATTCATTCTTAAGGTGCTCTTCCTCCTTTCTTGCTGGCTACGGGCCTTGTGGAAGCATCAAAGAGATCTGATTGCTGAGATTCCATTAAACCTCAGACTGCAGAATACTGTGTCCCTTTTCCCAGGAATGCCAACTCTACTATCTGTCATAAGTCAAAGATGTCATCGCAGCACTTTGTGTAGCATGCAAATGATTGTGGCAGGTCCAAGGATATCTGTGGGAAAAGGGTGTGAAAAATCAGTGTTACAATGCCTCCATAAAACAGGAGATTGATCCTTACCATGACAGGAACACCCACATGTCGAAATTAGCAAGTGGAGGGCAATATGACAGTCAAAGAGAGCTCACAGCACTCAGCTGGAAGGCAATCAGTGTCTGATTTGGACAGCCATTTCCTTTCACACATTATTTTGCATTCTTAACAGCTTTGTAGATGTACTAGTTCCAATTTTAGGAACATTTCAAATTCTGGTGCACATTTCCCTTTTCTATAATCAGGCAGCATGTTTATGTATTATTATATTCTGCAAAGTCCACCATTGTAGTCATCAACATTTTTTTTTACAGTATTTCTTCTTTCATTATATGTGCATGACAACCAGTGTGTGTGTGTTTAAATTAATTCTGGGGGCTTTTGTGCCTTTGTAAGATAGTTAAGCAATGACAGGAAAGGGGGGAGAGAGAGGTGGGGCAGAAGCAGTAAAGGGCAGTGGATTGGAGTGGAAACCAGTTGCTGCTTGCAAAAGATTCCTTTGCGCATGGGGCGCATGGTCCTCCAGGTTGAGGTCTCAGTAAGTTGGAGTTAAGGTTAGAAAAAGCTGGTTGGATGGTAAAAGATCAAACATGTATTTTAATGCCATTCACATTTCATGAGTTTTGGACATGCAGGAAAGGATAAAGTCAGGTGGTTTCTTCATTGTGACGTTGATTAATATGTGGTTTATGCTACCGATTGAAGTTTGGTCAGGTTTTGACGGTTAAAACTTGGTTAGGTTGAGGTTAGGTTGGTTAGGTTGAGGAAAAGATTGGTTGTGGTTAAAAATAATTTACTTACA
Organism: Acanthopagrus latus; assembly: GCF_904848185.1. Classification (NCBI taxonomy): domain Eukaryota; kingdom Metazoa; phylum Chordata; class Actinopteri; order Spariformes; family Sparidae; genus Acanthopagrus; species Acanthopagrus latus. Next base: position 16,954,596 of record NC_051046.1, read on the forward strand.
GAACATATGTGACATAAGTAAGGTGATGGACATAAGTTACAACAGGTCAATGTTGACACTAGATAGAGGTCACACTGAAGCCTGAAAATTTGGACTTTAGGGAATTTTTTAGACTTTAATTGTAAGTGGGACATTTGTTCACCATCTCCTATAATATGGATGCTATTCCCAGAATTTAGATTGTTGTCTGAATCCATTTTCAAATGGTTGGAAGTGTAATTTTCTTTAATATAATCCAATGTTTTAATGAAATGAAAGAAAAAAAAACTGTCATTGAGATATCTCTCACACAATGCATGTTTTCTAATGGTTTTAGTTTTATAGATCTTTCACCAGTGAACCCTCAGAGTCTTCATTTTCAAGTGTTTTGCATGTTGTTTTCTCCTTGGTCGCTCTCATTGTTAATGGCTATCTATTCGGAGAAGCAGGTCAAGGTTGAAGGAGAACTAAAACCAGATGACCTCCTGCTCTCCCAGTGGATTTCATTATCTTTTGTTGTTTGGTTCTCTATGATGTGCCATTGAGGGATAAAAGAAGGGGATGAACTGCGCTTATATTCTCTGAATGTTCTCGGGGGAACGTCACAGAGGCTCCTCGTGGGAATGTGTTATCTCTAAAACAGCATAATTGCTTCATAGCCACCAATAAACCTCACTTGCATGGGATGCTTTTGTACTACCAGCATCATTATTATTGATAGTGTTAGTAGGCCCGGCTCTTGGCTTAGGCCATATAGGCAATTGCCACTACAGGCTGGAGGGGTGCCACCGATGCTCATCGCAGTTTAGAGAGATAGATAGAGACAGGTCTGACTGACAGCTGTCAAGAGGCAGGTGATAGGCGATATCTTTGTTTTCATGACTATTTACATTGTAGATTCTCACTGAAGGCATCAAAACTATGAATGAACACATATGGAATTATGTAGTAAACAAAAAGTGTGAAATAACTCAAAGTATGTTTTCTATTTTAGATTCTTCAAAATAGCCACCCTTTGCTTTGATTACTGCTTTGCACACTCTTGGCATTCTCTCGATGAGCTTCATGAGGTCGTCCTGATATGGTTTTCCAACAATCTTGCTGAGCACCTGTTGACCCTTTTGCCTTCACTCTGCAGTCCATCTCATCCCAAACCATCGCGATTGGGTGTAGGTCACGTGACTGTGGATCCATCACTCTCATTCTTGGTCAAATAGCCCTTACACAGCCTGGAGGTGTGTTTGGGGTCATTGTGCTGTTGAAAAATAAATGATGGTCCAACTAAATTCAAACCGGATGAGTTGGCACGTCGCTGCAGGGTGCTGTAGGTAGCCATGCTGGTTCAGTGTGCCTTCAATTTTGAATAAAGCGGGCGGAACCAAAGATCTTGAATTTGGACTCATCAGACCTAAGCACAGATTTCCACTGGTCTAATGTCCATTCCTTGTGTTTCTAGGCCCGAACTAATCTCTCCTGCTTGTTGCTTTTCCTTACTAGTGTTTTTTTTAGCAGCTATTTGCCCATAAAGGCCTGATTCGTGCAGTCTCCTCTGAACAGTTGATGTAGAGATGTGGCGGCAACAAGAACTCTGTGTGGCATTAATCTGGGCTCTAATCTTAGGTATTGTTAACTTGCAATTTCTGAGGCCGGTGACTCGGATGAACTTATGCTCAACAGCAGAGTTCTTCCTTTCCTGTGGCAGTCCCAGTTTCGTCGTAGCGCTTGATGGTTTTTCGAATGCACTTGGGGACACATTCAGAGTTTATTGGAATTTTCTGGACTGACTGAACTTCAGTTCTTATAGTAATGATGGACTGTCATTTCTCTTTACTTAGCTGATTGGATCTTGCTATAATATGAATTCTAACAGTTGTCAAATAGGGTTGTCAGCTGTGTACCAACCTGACTTCTGCACAACACAACTGATGGTCCCAACCCCATTAAGAAGGCAAGAAATTACATGTAATAACACCTGTGCTGTGTGCATAGGGTATTAGAGCAGGTAGAACATTCCCTACCATAATTTCTTAGTTTCATTGTCTATCTGCATTAGGCCTACTTTTTTATCCAAAGAACCTCTGTATATCCATAATAACTAACTACTATAAACGCTGCAATGGTACTAAACAGTAGGCAAATAGATGGGCTCTAGTAATATCAGTGATGCGTAGAGGGAGAAAGAATAACACTGATGTTGAATTTGCAACAAAGTATTCTGACTATGTCATAAGGAAAGTCAGGTCAGCTTCTGCTATTTGAGCTGGTAACAATGTTGCATTTGTGGTTGCTGGCCGCTCAATATGCAACCACATAAAAACCTTTGGGGCTATTTTCATCATTAGGCAATTATATTTGATTTTCATTTATTTTTTATAAGTCACAGAGACCTGGGGCTATTCCCAAAACATATGGGGCAATAGCCCCAAATGCCCAGGTCTAATGACAGCAGCAGCAGCAGCAGCACCACCGCCACCACCACCACCACATCCAGCACGCCACCTACCTCCAGCGAAACGCAGCCTGAGGCAGGTGAGTTCTGTAAGTACAAAGTCCATCACTGACCATAGCACTTTTTCAACAGATATTGTTGAAGCAAAAAAAACTCGAACTTACTTTGTAAGTAGTTCATTGAAACCCTCACTGGAACTTTGATTTCCCAGTGTATTGTTATTGTGCAGTATTGTTATTGAGAAGTTATAAAAATGTTGATGGCGTTTCTGATGGCTGTTGTCTATACATTACAGTGGCGGGGGGTCCAAATCCTAATCCAGCCTACAGCACCAAAATGGCAGGAGCCGACCCTGGGTGTTAGCAGTCAATAGTGATGATATACTGATCAGAGTGAGGGTTTTTTGATTGTTATTTCCACTGTGTGCAGATAATGCCCAAGCTTCTTAAATAGCAGTATTGTCATATGTTTTTAAATCACAAATCAGATTCATAAGACATGCACTGTATAATGCTATTGATAATTCTCATACATCAGCCTTATAAATCTGCAAAGCAACACTGCATTGCATTTATAGTATAACAGCAAGTGCAGAATCAATTGAGTGCTTAATAACATGGCTGGATCTAGAAACCAGATTTCTCTTTGATATGAAAAGCCGAATGAAACATCGGATGACTCGTTGGATGATGATGTTAATGCAAATAAGTTAAGAACAATTACTGTTGTTATGTAATTTCATTGTGTCTGCCTACATTATTCAATTACTTTTAATCAACATTTAAATTGTAATTCAGTACATTTTGGATTGCAAATCATTTTTTGCCTTTGTCAAGTTGTAAGAGAATTGCCGTTTGAGTTGCAATTCCCCCTGATGTCTGTTTACAAATATTGGACATTCTGTTTTGGACCGAATGTCTACTTCCATTGACATCTACAATTTCCTCAATTTATCCTCCCAGCCATATAACTGCCCCTTAACTACCACAACACAACTGCTGTCATGGGACATTCAGCATGATATTTCACACAGGCTTCTTGCAGTTGCAGTATCGACGCAATGTTGACCTGCTGTGAGCTTTGAATACTACCTGGATCTGCTCTAATTCTAGCAAGAAAGCGAAATTGGTTGTCACCATTTCGCCCCAAAGATTATAATATCAGTATGCTGGCTGTATCTGACAGGTCATTGTCTTCATTTGAGATATCTCTCGAGGATCGCATGCATGCATGCACGCTTAAAGATTGATGACTGACACTTTGATGGTGGTATGGAAAAACTGAACACCCCCACGGTTTGCTGCTTAATCTCCTAAAATGCTAATGCGTGACCGATCAATACAACAGTATATTTACTTCAGCCCTTTCTGCTGATATTGCAATTGCCTGAAACGTTGGGGGGGGGTGGAGACTTATTTTTATTTTTCCACTGAGGAATTGAAAGCTGCAGCAGAGCGATAAAGAGAGGGCCCAGGTTTACTCAGATACCAGCTGATACTTCTCTACTCGACAACCTCAAAACGACCCATGAACCATAATGTGGTAAAGATGTCAACCGTTAGACATAAGCATGAAAGCCGCTTCCAGGCTTTTTTTTTGATGGAGCAAAAAGCAAACAGTTTTGACACCATTCACTTCAAAAATCCTCTTTTTCCTCCTCATCCGCAATGGTGTGTTGGAACAAGTCAAGGGTTGAAATGCATTCAAGCAAATGACAGTGAGGCCAGATAAGGGGTAAATGCATGTCACCGCTGATGTGACAGGGAGACTCAATGTGAGGAACTCATCAAGAGAGATTAAATTTAATAAAAATAACTGATTAAAAGAGTTCCGCTGTGTCTTTATATTTTGCTTAAAGGTATTACAAATCCAGCGTTTAAAACCTTTGTTTGGAAAGGATTATTAAGTAAAGCGATAAACAGACTGAAAAGGATTTGTACAGCAATAATAGAAAAGATACAGGGAGAAGCATGTCTTAAATAACAATAACATATCAATACATTTCGGCAGCAATTTACATGATGAGACAACTTGTTTAGGTGCAGTTCTTGAAGAAAGAGATCCATATAACTCGTGACAATATGTAAAAATTATAATCGAACTGTGTAATAAGGGGAATAGCAAAAGTGCGGAAATGAAATGCCTTATGTGAAAACTCTAATTTGTTTGTTGACAATTACTACGTTCACATAATTTTAGTTCACACATGAGAAGGGCCAATTGCATGTGAAAATGTCTAAAAATAAAAAAGTAGCAGTTGTCACCTGATTTCATGTGCCATGTTTTGTTGGCATATGTGCAAAGCCTAATCCACAAATGAAATAAAATGCTACGTGGATGTGAATGTCACATGTGGAAATTTGCATTCATATGTGAGGAAAAAAAAAAAAACAATCACTTGTCCATTAATGTCACCCTCACATGTGACATAGCTGTATTTTCATGTTGTAATTTTAGTTCACATGTGAATAGCCAGAAGCACGGTTGAATGATCAGTTCACTGAGATAGTAGTTTTCATCCATGAAAAATGTCCAGATATTAACAGAAATCTGAATGTGTTTAATATGATTCATTAAGCAAAGCCTTCAAGGCATGCAAGGAAATTCTTTCTCAATTGAACTCTGCTGACTGAAATCATTCTTATGACATTTTTTTGAAGATAAGTTTCATGAAACTTACTTTGAAACCAAACAAGTTATTTGCCACAGACAGCTACAGATGAAGCATTGATTTTGCAGTGTTAAATCTGATGCTTGTTTAATTAAACACAAAGTGTATGTTCAATGCCACACAAGCAAATATCTGAACCAGCATTAAAAAACAAAAAAGAAAAATTCTCGCCTGTTATTAAAGAGATTACAGGTGCAGTTAGGCACACAGTGCAAAGTCTAATTAATGGTAAGTTCTTTTTGAGTGGTGAATTATGCTAAGAAGATTACCTAAAAAGATATGAATTCATCAATTTCTGATGGCTTCAAACGAAGAGAAATTGGAAAACATCACATTTATGGTTGTAAAGGAATATCAGTCTCCAATTTCCTGACAACAGAATTGACTTCACAGACAATAAAGTCACATTCTTTTTAAGTGTGATATTATGAGAATATAAAGGGCTCTTCAGACTTCAGCTCTTAATAACTGGAAACTGTCCTCAATTTGTAGTTTGATAAAGACATGTGTGAATTAAAGCAGGAGGGGGTGGGATTAATCAGTGCATTTTGACTTCCTTTCTTTTAGAATTTTTTTTGTACTTCAAAGTTTGAAGTAGGCAAGCTTGATGTAGTCTGTGGCCAATGACCCACACAGAAATGTATTGACTGGAGCAGCGCTATTGGAAAGACGTCAGGCTCAACAGAAACAGTTTTAGAAATGTGTCCCCTGGAGGCTGCTGTGGTGACTTCATTAAAACATATCATTTATATGTTGGATTTCTGTGCACTAAGTGGAGCAGTCATAAGGTTAGTACAGGATCATTGGGGTTCTTTTTGCACAAGGTTACTATGTCGGGGAGAGATAAAATAACGTTAATGCCTTTAATGGTGTATTTCCTTTTTCAACCTTTTTGAGTCAGTTGAGAGAATTCATTTTATAACCCCAATTTGTTTTTTCCTTTTCTTTTTTTTTCCTTTCCTTTTTTCTTTTTTTTTTTTTTTTTTAAACCAGAAATGCAGCTGAAACATCTCTTTCACATCACAGACACTCTGTGTAAAACACATTGAGAGTACAATTAGTCTTTGTCGGCTGTATCAATTATGACACAGCTGACAGCTGATGATTTTTCAATTTACTTGTGCTGTAATTTTCCACCAGTCAATCTCAATCAACCTTATGAAACTATGCCAATTGGCTCTTTTGTGAGTTTAAAGTAAATGTTTATTGCTATTGACTCAATCATTTGGAACATCTACTTTCAACATTATGATGACTGTTGGCATAAAGAGCTGCTATGAGAAGTAGGACATTTACAATCAAACACATTGAATGTTAAATCACCATAACTGTGGAAAGGAAGGCCAGTACTTTACTGGGATGGGCAAATTGCATTATAAAGCAACATTATGTAACTTCTCTACCTTAAAATAACAGCCTCACATCATGTTGACAGTACAGTGTCTTGTAACAGGATGAATAGTGTCTATTCTAGTGAAGCATCTTCATTAAACAAGCCCAGTAATTTAATCAAGGAGACTGCTGTGCACGTCCAATGTGAAACCACAAGCTGACAGTGACTTCTTTGAACTTACCAGCTGTGTTAAGTAATGTCATGCGTTTAACATCATACAAGGTACTTATGTAGGTAAGCTTGTGACGATGTAATATAGTTACTTTATCTGAAACCATAGTGTTTTCCTAAACCTAATTTTAGTGCCTAAACCTAGTCAAACTACAACTGTACAACGAGGGTCTGAAATGCCTTTACAATGCACCAGTCACATTGTTTTGGAAACAGTGATATATATGTTATTTTGGGAGTTGCTGGAAACTGACCTTTAGTAATGTTGGTAAGAAGATATGTTGGAATTAGCAGATCTTGATGATGAAACCTGAATGTGAAACTTCTATATGACTGACATGTAATGTCTATTATTAAAAACATGTCCAAGTAGGTATTGATCATTTCATTTTCACATGTGCAGGGCTACTTATTTAAGCACCCAATGGCAGCCTCCATGAAAAAATCAAAGTCTTATTATCCTCAGAATCACTCATGAAGAGTCCAGTCTTGTTCTGAGTCATTCTTAAGCAAACGGTGTTACCAATACTCCTTCCAACCATTTTCTCATGTGCTTATCTCCCCTATGTCAGAGTGGCTGAACAAAACTATTGATAAGAAAATGTCCCCTGATATTTCCATGTCAGCTGTGAAATATGATTGGTGTGTGTTTGTGTAATGATTTTATACTTCTGAGAACGGTTGGATTTAATCAATTTAATCGATTTAATTAATTTTTTCATTCTCATATCTGGCATCAGTCTCACTGCCTAATCCTTATTTAGCAGGCTTTACTTAAAATGAAAACAATAGCTTGTCACTAAATGCATGGTTAACCATCTTGAAAATCTCTGTAAGGTTGGATTAATAGAGGGTATTAACATCTTTTATACAGCTGTACTTTATTTAGTTACACATGCCAGTATTTTAAAATGGGGCATGTCTATACATTACCTTTGTTGGCCAACTCAATGCTGATGTGACAGACTGGTGATCTGTGACGGGCGTCCTGCACCCCTCAAGTCGTTTAGGGGACAGATGAATGGATATGGAGACGCTTCATGATAAATGGTAAACTGAATAATCAAGCCGAATCTTCTTTTATAAAAACTAAAACAAAAAAACACTGTTATTTGTGTTTGTCTGAAACCCAAGCTACCCTTCTGTTATTCGATGGTAGAGTTCTCAACGGGTCAGGCTGGCCGACAAACCCGACCAGACCCGCAGGTTCGGGCCGAAAGAATACAAGTGAGCCGGGTCGGGTCGGGCCACGGGCTTCCTTTTTTTATAAAACACATTTCTTGCAGGTTGTAAATTATATATTGTTTGTTGTGAATCATCAATGTTCACGTGTGGTGAAGAGTAAGTCTAGCTGCCTGCTTCATGGGGAGGGGCAGACACAGACCTGACGCCGCTGCATACAAGAACAGGTGTAAGAGGAAAACAATGCAGGCACTTGGGGGGTCGGGTTCGGGTAGACAGTTCATGATGGCGTGTCGGGCTGCGTCGGGTTCAGGCTTAAAAACACACGGGCCGGGCCGGGTCAAGTTGGGTTGTAATTTTCAGGCCTGTTGAGAACTCTATTCGATGGCTACACGGTGACAATAACCATTGACCTTGAGTGCAGAGTCACCCCTCTGTATCTCTGTGAAAAGAAAAGTCTGTTGCATCAAGATGTTTCCATTAACATTATGTGCTTTCATTTGATGACATTCATCCTTTGGATTTTTTTGGCCAGTTTACAAAATGTTACATCACTGTGGAGCATGTTCCGATGGCGACACCCGCAAGCCGTGACAGTGTCTACAGGTCCTCCTGTAATGATTTTAATCAGGAGCTCATTATGTCTCGCACACAGAGGCCACTCAATCACATCAATTGATTAATTAAGTGCCAAGGGCGTTTGGGGATCAGGGTGACAATATGATCCCTGGGGACGCACTGAAGGTCCAAAAGCAATACTTGTTAAATAAATGGTCCTGTAAGGTCAGCATAACTGTTGCATGTAACCACTTCTATATCTAATTAAAAAGCAAATTGTATTCTCAATAAAATCTGATAACTTACTTCAAGGACAGATGCTCTTTCTGGGTTTTTGGTGTTGGTTTATGGTATACACTCCAGTGTTTAGTCAGCAGGAGAAGAGGAAGGAGAGGATTTGTGCAAGCCAGCATCATAGTAAAGCATGTAATACAAGCTAATTCTCCTCCACTCATGCTGCTGTGAGGCTGGCAATAGTGAGGGTGCATCAGCTTGATTTGACTCAACCTACAGTAACAGCTGGGTAAATAAGGACCACCCCTGTGTTGGCCTTCTCGCTAACACTCATTGAAAAGCATTAACATAGGTTGGAGTGCTTCCACCTGCTTTGTCTTGCAAATTATGAGCTGGAGTCGTGGCTCTCAAGCTGGTAGCATAATAGGAGAAATCACATTTAGACATGTTTGTTTGTAAATACACAGGGGTTGGGTAACTGCAGGGGATTCAGTTTGTCTGCTGGGAGAAGATGTTCGATTACATGGCAAATTTCAGGTGCAAACTTGTGTGCAGGACTCTGAAGAATAAGAGGTATAATTGTTTTTCACTCCTTTACCTACCACAAAGGACAGAGGGAAGGTCTAAAGTCATGTGTAACCATTATATATATATATACACACATATACATAAACATTTTTTGGCAATTATATAAGTTCAGGTGAAACACTGACATTCCCTGCCATGAGACATCACATTAGAGTAAGAGCATCTCAGACCAGAACAAATATGCATGTCGTTCACTCAATAAATTTAATAAGATTCAACAAAAAACATAAAACAAAACAAAACAGAAAGCGGCATCTGAAGACTAACTGCTCACAGAACTTCAGTCAAACTGAAAAACTAGTCAGTGCTGATCAAACTTGATTATACATGGTCAACAAGACATTTAGACCATGCTCAAATCAGTATGACAGCACGCCTGACTCATTACTCAAAATATTACTCCACCAAGTCTGTGGCAATATTGTATCCATCTCCATGGCACACATAGTAACTGTCAGAGAAGGAGCAAAAAAAAATAAAAAGTACGGCTTGAAATTCAAACTTTCTGCCGTAAAATATGCAGAGGAAAACTTGGGAGAAGCAGCCGTTAGACATTTCTGTGTCGACCCCAAGAGAGTGAGAGATTGGTGAAAAAATAAAACTGAGCTGTCCGAGGAGGACAGATGAGGAGTTTACCGCGAGTGCTGGTTGGCTGCATCGTCTCCTCCACCGCAACAACTTCACTTGCAGAAGACTTACGACTACTGCCCAGCAGGATGCCAGAGAATTCACAGAGAAGCTGGCGAAATTGTGACATTTTCATCCCAGATTTTTGAGAGGAAGTAATTAAACGCCTGTACCAAATAAACGCCTGGTCTGTTAAGTGATTGAAACAAATAAACGGCCTGGCTGTTTTTTTTTTTTTTTCCCTTCGGTGTGAGAGACACTACTGTGACCGCGGTAAAAACGTTTTATAAAAAATATAAAAGAAAAAAAAATCAACACCTTTGTTATAACTTGGGCGATACAAAAAATAAGCATTTTCTGTTGATCTGTGCAGTATTCATTTAGTTTGGGAAATTCCGAGACCGTGATAAAACATTAACGTCAGCTCAGAGTTCACTCATCTGGGACTAGAAAACCCTTTCTGTTGCTAGGTCGTTACTAAGGGTTGGATTATTTGCTGTAGTGGTAAACTACGTTCCATTACATATACGAGTCTACTGACATGACTTATTTTGTCTCAGTTATTAGTCAGACCCCATGTGTTTCCATGGAAACGTGATGCACACTTGCAAAAACCTTTAAAATTTGAGAGCAAATTGTCAACATGGATATATGACGATTATACATTTTATTTGTGTTGGTATTAGTTGTATAATCACAATACTGCTTAAATCAAGATTCTGTTTCTAAGGCCATGTCCACACTTAACAAAACATTTTTTTTTCGCCTGTCTTACTTGGCATCGTTTCATGAATACTTGCGTCCAAATGGATCCATTGTGAATGACTCAACATGCTTTAGTGCTTTAGTTCATATAGCTGTGGCCTATAGGTGGCGCTCCAAAAACATAGAAGAAGAGACGGAGCATGCACATAAAGCTTGTGCCCTGTATACAAACAGACAGTAGAAGGAGAAAGCCCTTTGCGGTGGGTCTAAATTGATGTGGAGTATGCGGTTGTCCATAGTCCTTTTTTTTGCTTAGCGTAGTGGCAGAGGAGCATAATATTTTGCCCTAGTGACCCTAATAGGCTCACTATCTTATGCAGCACGAACACAAGCACGTAGTCCACCATTGTTGTTGGATTAAGAGGTTGAAGGCCATAGGTCGAGGGATCATCGATATGCAAAGTATGGGGATTCATTGTCCAAACGAGGATGATTGGCCAAAATGATGCAAAACATATGCGTTTACACAATAAAGCGAATCCATGTGGATGGCCCCTAATTCTTGCCTCAAATACTTTGACAAACATTTGTTCTTGCACTGTTTAGCTACAATATGAGGGAGTTTCTTAACCAGGCAGCCATGTTGAATAAGGATGTGAGGAAGACGGAGAAGGACTTTTGTGCTCTATCATGTGTGTGTGGCCTTCCGAACTACAAACAACAGAGAAACCAAGATTACAGCAGTAATTATAGATTATTGTACACCATAGAGTAATCTGCCAATTAATTTTAAGATTAATCAATTAATTTAGCCTACAAAATTGATTAAAAAGTGAAAAATGCTTATCACAATTTCTCAGTGTCCAAAGGGACGTCTTCAAATTGCTTCTTTTGTGCTAATCAACAGTCCAAAAGACTCTACATGTACCATCTTTAGTGCCAAAGAGAAGCAGCAAATTCATAGATGTAAGAAGCTGGAATGAGAAAATGTTTGACAATTTTGCTCGAAAAGTGACTTTGAAATGACAATTATCTCATTAGTTGGCATGTAATTTGCTTTCTTATTGACTAATCTTCGCAGCTCTAATTCCAAAACACACAGGGGGATGGGATGTCAATCTCTTTTGAGGATGTGGTTACTTGACTATATCTTTACCAGCATCGGAAGTATCGGAACTAATTACATCTACTCATATTACCAGATTTTTTGTTTACCGCACTTGCGGTATTTTTCTGCTCTATTTTCTACTGTCTATTTTTTTGACTGGAATTTTACTCATACTTTATCATTTCTAAAATCATAATTGATTACTCAGCACTAAAATCTGAATAAATATGTAAACTTTTCATCTGCATTTCTGTTCACTATCTGATCACACATGGGCCAATGAATACCCTGACATACAGAGAAAAACTCAACAACTGTGGCTGGCTCAGTTAGGAGAGCAGACTGTGACTACTAAGCAGAACAGAGCAAGAATTGGGAATATTTTACACCGAAACTTTGGGAAAACAGAAACCCCTTTAATTAAAATTAACTCATAGTAGTGTTTGAAAATAATACTTGAAGTATTATTTGAATACCAGTAGTAGTAGTTTTATTTGAATGAGGAATATTCTTTTCCTTTTTTATACTGGCTCATGTACAACCTTGCAGAGAATGATTACCATACAACATTTTATAATTTTAGTCATAACTGAAAAAAGAATAAATAATGAAAGGATGACAATTCCCTTAAAAACTGTCAAAGTGCAGCTACTTTTTAAAATGAACAGTTTAAAATAGGAATGAAACAGCAGCTTAAATAAATGCAGGAATTAATAATTCCCTAAAAACATACCCACGGAACAGGTTTGCTCGCAGCACCGCACTTTGAAGGGCAGATGCTGATGGCGATACTTTGTCCACCCAGTGTGCAGACTCAGCAAATACCTTTGTCGGAGGCCCAAATGTCAGTAATAAAGCTGATTAGCTGCACGTCGTTCAGCCTACATGAAATGTGTTCCCTCAACAGCTCATAAAGTTTAGGGTGGGCATTTTCTTGGTGCTCTTTCACTGGGAAGTAGCAGGTTCCCATTTTTAAATGACATGTATAGGATCAATGCATATGTACTCGCTGATAGCCAGACTGATACCTGCATTTTCGGCAGTATCAGCAGCATTTCTGATACTGCTACTGTGGTTGGAACAGCTCTAATGTTCAAACTCATATATTTAACCTTTAAATGCAGAGAGCCAGCATGTTGTTTTGAGGAGCTCAAAGAGATGAAAAACCAAGCTTTGCGTCGTTTGATATTTTTGACTGGTGCAAGAAAGTTGTACAAGAAAGTTGTTTTTTGTACACTTGCTGGAATACTCAGTGTACCAGCACAAGATGTTAATTCAGTAAAAGCAAAACATTTTATCAGTCTTGAGGAAATTATTTTTTAAATAGACAGACCAGGCCGCCTTGTTGAAAAACTCATATTTTCAGGCTGTACTTTAAGTGTCTTAATGTTTTAGTGTTCCCATCATTCAGCAGCAGTGGCATGCCAGGGTCTGCACCAGTTTGCAGCTGAACGTGACCCTTCTGATTGAGCATGAACACTGGGAATAGAGATCCTTGTGTGTAGGCTTGTGTAGCTGTGCAACACAGACACACAAATGTGTGTGTGTGTGTGTGTGTGTGTGTGTGTGTGTGTTGCCCAGCTGTTTGTATCCTCCCCAAGGGGTTCAGTTGTGCCAAATCAGGAACATGGTCACCATGAAAGGGAACCTCACAGCATGTGCTCTCCTCCAAATCTAAACGACTCTGTCCTGGCAGGCTGTGGCCAATTATTGCTGCATTCGACTCTGTCGGGCAGAATGTAGCGCTGACTGAAACAGGGCGGTCCACAGGTCCAAATCCCACTTTTCAACAAGTCTCTCTCTCGTAAACGCTGCTGTCAAAGTGCCCTTGAGGAGCTGGAGTCTTGGCTGTAAAGTCGATCAGAGGTCAAGAGTTCAGGATTACGATATGGCTTATTTTATTATACAGTATGGGGAAGAGTGTATCCATCCATCTATCTATTCTGTGCTTCTGTTCTGTTCAAACCCTTGGGCTCCCAAGCCAGATGAAATGTGTAATCTCTGCCGTGACCAGAAAAACTACATGGGAAGTAATCTGATCAGGTGTCCAAACCTGCTCAACTGTCTCCTTTCAACACACTGTAAAGGGCTCTACCTTGAGCCCCCTTCAGATGTCTGAGCTCCTTACCCTATCGCGAAGGGGGGCTGGATCGGCCTCGTCCTAACCTCTAGACTGAACCAGTCCTTCCAGTCACTACCCAAAGCTCAAAACTGTAAGTGAGGGTTACAACGTTGGTTGACTAATTAAATCACAAACTCAGCTCAGCTCTCTCCCTCTACATCACAACAGTCAGGCACAGTGGCCACGTTAATGATGAAGTCATACCTCATCCCCTAATTGGCCTGTTGATCTCAAATTTGCCTTCTCAGGGGACTACTTTTTTAAAAAAAAAACCTTAATTTCTCCTTTCCATTGTAGTTCCCCTCAGCTCTATGACGCATTTTAACCACACATTCTCAAGAAAGTGCCAAGCTTGTTCATAGAAAACAGTTTATCCAAATCATCTACACATTAAATCTTTTGAAAGAGCCTTAAAATAAACATAACTGCACTCTTTGTTCTCTGGTCAATTAGCTCAAATTATTCCTTGTGTTTATGTTCCTGTTATTGGAAACTGCTACAATTACAAGCCATACCATTTACTAGCCATCATAACTCCCTTGCATGTCTGAAGACAAATATATTCTACGCAGTCCACCGATGGCCTCTGAACATTTCTTGCAGGAAAACTCCTGAAAGACTTTTCAGATATTTTGACACTTACCTCGGTCCATAGGGGTTGAGCTCAGTGAGTTTCAGCTTGAGCAGGTTCCATTTAAGAAGATTGCCGTGCCTTTTCCTACCACAGAAGGGCTGTGTGCCCACTCAGAGCCTATCCTCAACTGACAGGTCAAATGCATCTCCATTCCCTGTTGTGACAACCTTGGTGTGACCTTCTCCATCCAACTGGGCTTTTAAGAGAACATTTAATCAATAACTCCATCGTGTACAGTTTGGTTTCGACACGAGGCAGAGATGTGCCCAGCTCTGACTCGCTTGTCCTGCTCTCAACTTGAAGCTCCCAGCGGTCCCTTCCTAGCTCAACTTCTTATCACTTTATATGGTCCCGATTGACACCCATTGATTAATGCTGTCTCTCAAACTTACATAGTGGAGATAAAATTCCAACTTTTGCAGAATTTGCTCAAAAGATAGCTTTGCAGGATTAATTCCTGTTCTCATGCAGCCATGAATGAAGAGACAGCTGGATAGGGAGGACATTTGTAAGACAAGGTCGTGGCCATTTATCCCTGTTGTAAAACTTCTGTTCTGTCCTGAGTTATTATACTGAAAAGGTAGGTTGTAATGTTCAACCTTCATTGTTTGTGTAATACGGGTTACTCTGTGGAGTTTCTGATCATTGTTGGCACGATTTAACAGCGTTTTATTTGTGAACCCCTGTGTTGTTTGTTGTCGTTATTGCACAGAACTGGGAACAGAATGCGTTTTTTCTTTTTTAGAAAGAAAAATTGGAACCCTTAACAGCAAGACAATTCTATATTGCCATGAAAGACTAGTAGAGCTAACCCATAGAAAAGGCAGCATGCCAGCATAGCAGTTTAGCATAGCATGGTTAATGTATTTTATGCAACGCAATATGTTTATTCTGTTTTAATCCCACAATTACACAAAGGCTGAGTACTGTGCACTTCCTTGTACATAGTGCCATTGATACCTGATACATATTTTGAACATCCTTTCTGCACAGTGAACATTGATTGTATACAATCGATAAATGAAACTAGGAAACCGATACTATTTCTACGTCAATGTTTACAAAGACATGGGACCACTTAAACTGTGGATCAATGTGATCATTGAAAGGGAACATGTCACTGTGACCTTCAAGCAGTCGCACACGTGCAGGACCTTTTTATCCAAACTGTTAAGTTAACGATTTGCACATTAGCTCTGTTTACCGAGTGTCCATTTACTCCTCAGATGCAAAGGCTATAAGTTGGAGGAATAGATTAACATGCTGCGCCACGTGCATCCTTTGTGGTTTTACTAAGTTTTACCCTGGGACTGATTGATCGACCTCCATCTAAAGTTTGATTCTGGAATGTAATCACCGCAAATGACTTAAAATTTGAAGTCGATCTCGATGAAGGTGATACTGCTCACTTCCCCTGCACCACCTGTATCTGTACTGATACGAAATATCACTCAACCTTAACACACCATGTACACCGTGTCTTATATTGTTAAGTATGTATGCTGTAGTAATAGCATTACAAGGATAAGTTTCAGCTGTACTTTGCAAAGTTAGCAATAACATGGTGATGAAATACTGTCACAAGCAAAAGTCTTGGTTTGTCAGCACAGTTACACACAAACTAGTGAATGGATTTCTGTGAATCTTGGATGGGGGATGGCACAAAATAGACCCCATCAACTTTTGGGGCAGATGTAAAAAGTCCACATGTAAACCTAGATCCAAAGAGGTGGATCTAGGGTTTGTTTTACATTTGATTTGATTCTGACGTATTCACATGTTCATCATTTCATATTCGAAGCTATTAAGGTAAGTGGCTGAGACAGAGACACTAAAGTTACATAATGTTACTTTAAACTATACCGACAGAGTACTTAGTGTTAAAGTTGTCAAAAAAATGCAGTGAAGTAGAAAATATTGATAATATACATTGTTTGCCTCTGAAGTGAAATAAAGAAAAAAATACAAAGTCGTAGGAAATGGAAATACTCATGTACATTCACATCACAATTGTCCCGACATAAATGCACTTTTCATCACTTTCTCAGAGGAACTAAAGCAGAAACCTTTTTCTTTTCTGTTTTAAGAGGTATACTGAGTCTCTTTTACAAGGGAAAACTTGAGTGAAATACATCAAAAACTGCAAAACAAATTCACCCAGCTGAGATGACACTCCGCCTGAGGTGAGACACTGTGCACCTTCCTCTCTTTCCTCCTTCCTCTGACATGAACAGGCTCCGCTCTCACTGCACATCCAGATGTATTGTCTCCAGGTGCATTTGATCATATCTCTTGCCACTGTAAATCGCTCTACGCCTCCACCCCCAGAAATCAGTTGACACATCAAAGCCCCAGAGGGAGGCTTAATATTGGAGTGCACCACCAAAATGTGGGATCCACACACACACGCACGCACGCACATATACTCACTCAGAAGGGGTGTGTGTGTGACAGAGTGCACTCACATATTTGACAAGTAAGTGTTTGTTTATTTTGACATGAAAACTGGGTTATGACGGATATTGTCAAGGTTTACTGCCTGTGACAAAAGGTGCACAGGTGCACCCACCTTTATCATGTTGAGTGTGGGAGTTGATACAGAAGGAATTCTGTCCTTCAGTACAAGTTACACTACTATAGTAAATATTGTCCACACACTACCAAGCACAACAGAGCTGCCTCAACTGACACTTTACACTTGATTTTTTTATGACATCAAGCTAGCAATGATTCCTCCATCCTCTTGACCCAGCAGTTGTAAGGAGAATTAATACTGAGTTTGAAAACAAATACTGAGTTTGAAAACAACTGTGGATGGAGCTTTTAAAATCAACCTTGAGGTCAAACCCTCCTGGTCTCTAACTGTCTCTAACCTAAGTAATCCATGCCAGATTCACACCTCGAGTGTCAGACGAGCCCATTCAGAAAGATCATTTAGCTTAAACCCAGATTTGCGTGACCCAGCAACCTGCTTAGGTAAAGATTTATGCAGATGCTTAATCTGTTTAAGATGTGTGTGCACGCATCTTGAAATGTAGCCCCACTCTCTGTTTGAGCCAGCTAGGCAGCCAGTAAACATGTTGGTCTTGTCTATAGAGACTGCGGACAGGCATGTTCAGTGAACACCTCAATTTTGTTTAAAAATAGCAACCTAAGCACCATGATAAAAGTCTTTAATTTTGTATTTTTCTCTCCTGTTACAATGCTGTGCTTATACTCTGCTTAGGTTTAGGCACAAAAGAAAAACGGTTTTGCTCAGAATACCTCAAAGATTGAGATAGTAGGGCTTCCCATGAAAAATAGGAAACCCGAAGTTTTTGCCGCCACAAAAATTGATGGAAATATCTGCGGTTTTCCTTTAAAAAACTTGTGCTTTTCACTCGACAAAAATGGATGGTACCATCCCAAAGTGTCCTTAAAAATATAAAATGGTGGAACTTGAAGTGCGATCAGCCGGCACCACAATCCCCTTCACCGTATTAGGTAAAGGTCAACTAATAAGCATAAGGACAGATGGATGCATGGGTGGATGGATGGATGCATGGATGGATGCATGGATGGATGGATAGGGCAAAAATAGAAAATGTACTATATACAATATATGTAAAACAGTGAAACACTATGTACAATAAAATGCGTATATCATAGAAGGATAATAATGTGAACGATAATATGCCACGTTTGCTACAGATGTCCACCTTGGACGTATCTTTGAAGAAAACGTTATATGTTAACATTATATCCTGGTGACTGGGATGGAAATAGACACAGAAAAATGTAAACGTCTTTATTTTTCTATGTAAGAGGACTTTCATTCTGAGGAGCTTTGTTACAATAAAAAACTCATGTTAGGTTGAATGCCAAACAGCTGCTTTTTTTTTTTTTTTTTTTTTTTTGCCATCATCGTTTTGATGTTGTCAACAAACCTGTGATGACAAACCGAATTCCAACGAGGCCAAATCGTCTTCACTCACTTTGGGAAAAAAAAAAAATGGTTATACATTTTGTTTGCATTACACCTTAAATGCTGGCAAACTGCAGTGACAAAAGAGAATAGAGATCACAAGATGATCTAACCAGCAGGGACATGACTGACATGCACAGAATACAAGCCGAGTGATGAAATACTGCTACCTGGCGCACAGCCTGAAATGAAGCGGCATTGTGGCAGTGCTTTCAGTGATGATTTAGTTATTTTAAAGTTGAAGTGTTTACATTGTTATTCCCCTTGCTCTGTGCAAAGTAAAAT
Source organism: Acanthopagrus latus (assembly GCF_904848185.1). NCBI lineage: Eukaryota > Metazoa > Chordata > Actinopteri > Spariformes > Sparidae > Acanthopagrus > Acanthopagrus latus. Next base: position 16,973,266 of record NC_051046.1, read on the forward strand.
GTATCTTTAAATCAATAGGGAGTAATAACACTCCTCTGAGCTTGACAGTCGTGCAAAGTCTTCTTTAATAGTTTGTGTGTCATATATAATATGGATTTAAAGTGCGGGCTTCATTACTGCAGAACACAGTGCAGTAAATTCCAATGCATCTGCGGGCCTGGATTAATTTACGCACTCATTCACTCCAGGATGCATCTTTGAATAGCGTTGACCTGCAGGGCCCATGGCCATCTGTGGCCCTTCTCCACTCCCTTTGCAGAGTGAGAAAAACCCCAGCTGCTCTCTTGGCTGCGGCAGAACTCACCAGGAGGAGTATTTAAAAATCCCTAATCTATCACTCTGCCCAGCCAGCCCTGTCTCCGCTGGCTGGCTTAGAACCTACAACGATTTGCACTGTCCATTCCACAAGAGAGACATCGTTACTGCTTAGTTAATCTATCACACAGGGAGGGAGGGAGGGAGGGAGAGGGAGAGAGAGAGAGAAAGAGAGAGAGAGAGAGAGTCATCGGGATCATCCATAATGATTTGGAGATTTACTGGGATCATATGTAAACGACCCCTACGCTATAAAATGCCAAAGTAAGATTTCACCTCCAGGTTCACCTGTCCTTTTTTTTTTTTTTTTTAAATCATTTTTATTATTATATTATATTATCACTACATCAGATTACACCTGTGTCATTGGATCCCTTGCATTCTGTGCTGTAAACTGTATAAACGCCTGACATGGCACAACAGGCCTGGGAGGTAATCGGACATCCCACAGTGATAATAGAATTAGTAATAACTATTAAAAATGTCCATGGTGGATGTGGCATTACCACACACAGGCTGTGTGTCAGAGCAGCTTATACAAAAAGGGGTTATTTTAATCGGCCTATTGAGATGAATCAGTGAATCTGTGTTTACATGGCAGGGATATTACAGAAATGAAAAGCATCTATTTTCATTAACTTATGCAGCCAGTGATGTTTGACAGTAATGTCCACACGAAAATTTATCTCACTCATAGGTTCATCACTGCAGTATTCACAACGGTGCTGTTAAGCACCGTGCTACTGACCTGAGGGCAATTTCGTTATCAACCCTGAGCAGCAAACCATTGGTTGTCCAAGCTAAAGCAGCATTTTCATGTCTGTGTGCAGAGACACTCTACATTTCCTCCTTGGGTTTGATTTTAATAGAAGCAGCCTTTGGCGTGCTGGTTTAGGTTCCCTTGTGAGCTAAGCTCAGCAGTGGCAGGCGGACTTTGTTTCACCCATCTGACATGTTCTGGGCTATTTCTTTCTCAAGAATGATTGTGATTCCCAACCACATTTCAGAAAAAAATCAATGAGATCTGCTTGGGGGAGAGAAAGGGTGAAAGAAAAGGGTCTGCACACATCAATCATCCTCCTTCAACCATTTTGATGCAACACAACACGCGAGAAAACATGGAGTGTCAAGAGCATATGAACGGATCGACAGCATCTAGCTTTGTAAAAGCTTTTGGATGTTTTGTTTTTTTTCCATGTAGGCATCATGAAGGGGTTTTAAGCATATTGCTAATGCCAAGTTTAAAGAAAGACAATGATTGATCTTTGCAGACTGAGGAAAATGCATGGTTCCTTTAAAGAAATAGATCAAACCCTTCAAAATAGGTTTCTGTCCAAATAATAATAACAAAGATGAACTATTATCCTCTTTCAGTTACATTATGTTTCATTCAAACATTGCCTCACTCTTTGACAAGCCTTTTCATCTCTAAAACAAACAGCTTTGATTCTGTGTCTTGGACATTGTGGCGAAACAACACTGATGTAGATTTAGAAGCACACCTGCTTACATGTGACTCCTAAAATTACATTCAAAAATAAACGTGCAAATGACTCAAAACAAACAGTCTGCCTCAATCTTTCATCTCTCTTGGTTTTACACTCCTGGTGGGAAACAGTAACACCTTCACTGTCTCTCTGCATCGCTTTGCCTTTCGTACCATGTTGTCCGTGGTCAAAAAGCAAAGTCCGGTTAATTGGTGGTCACGCAAGAATCCATCTCTTGTCAGGTACTCCTGCACTTCAAAGCATTTAGCTGAAAGAAAACTGAACATATTTGAGGTTTTGAGCCCTGTGTTCTCTAAAAAACATGGGAAAATGTCCATTAATCCCATCAGTCTCTGGGAGTTGGGACTTCTCATTAAACACCTGTTTGAACAATATTAGGCGGATTCAGTATCAGGCTGGCAGTAGCTCTTCCACAGCACAATGAATCACCCATCATGAATGCATTATGAAGACGAAGAGGGCTCTGCTGGGGTTTTAGAGCCGGTGTCTTTGTAATTAGGCCAACTGCAGGCTTAGTCGGTGTACTCAATAGGGCATATTTATCTTCATAATCCTCTCCTTTCAATATAAAATAAGTTTGATAATACTGCCACAACTTTGATAATAATGGCATAGAAATAATGTAATAATGTCTGGTATAGCAATGTATTTTTTTTTCTTTTTGGTTTTGAGATAGAACATAAAACATGTTTGAGAGATTAATTCAGTGGGGGGAAGGGAGGTTGATTATGACAGGGATAGCAAGCCCATGTTAATGAGCTTTGAGTTAACAAAAAAGGTGTGTACACACAGCAGAGTGCTGTAGTGTCTAAGAATAGACTTTACACATCTATCAGTAGATTCTGGAGAGGCAATACAGTGAGTGTAGTAAAGTGTGAAATAACTGTGCAGTTGCACTCTGCACAATCTTTTTCCCCCGCCAGCTGACAAAAGATTGGCTGGACTTGAAGGGCATTTTTGTCATGCGATCCTGCACATCCAGTGATCAAATTACACAAACAGATTTTCATAGATCATACAGCGCATGAAGCATTACTGCCGATCCGTACACAGAGTTGGCAAGTATATTTAAGTTGAACAAGAATCTGAATGGGTATTTCACTGGAATAACTGCATGCAACATGGTAGTTTCACAATAATGGCTCTAAAATTGTGAGATGTTTACATTTCATTCTGCCTGTTCTTTTCTGTAATCCTACGTCACTGTCACATGACTGTCATGTTTCAGTCTGTAAAACAAGAAGACATGGCAGACATTTCTTTCATTACCAGCGGAAAATGCAATATTTTAAGATTTCTGCATTAAAATACGTTTTGGTCACATATACAGTGAGAAACGTATGTTTTGTTTTCATATTTTCACTATGGTTCTTGCCAAAACTGGTTTGTGGTAGAGTGTCATTGCAAAAGAAATGAATGTGTCATGTAAACAGGTGGGATACGGTGATTGCCAGCAATTCCCAAAAGTTCCTGTGTGCTTTATTTTCAGCATCAGTGCATTATTTCCTAATTATCTTGCTGTGCACTTAGTGTAGTATTTGGACAGGCATTTGTCTCCAGGCAGCAGCATTGCAGCCAGTGTTTTCTCTTTGTGTGTGTACCTGCAGGCGAGGCCTCACTGGAGATCTGGCAGTGAGCGAGTGCATATGTGGTGAGTCATCCTCACACTGTGGCTCTGATGCAACGTCGCCGCACATGCTTGAGCACATGGTGGGTTACACTTGACTACAGGGAATGAGTGGGACTCTGGTCTTTAGTCACGTAGTCGGTGTTGTGACCTCCCATGTATACATGCTTCACTTGTTCAAAGTTCAGAACCTGCAGTGTAAAGTAGTAAGTGTGTGCGGTACTGATGTTTCAGCAGTGACATTTTCATTTATGGAGATTTCAGAGGAAAATATACTTTTTGTGCTCCGCTAAATTCTTTTGGCAGACCTTTGCGTGATTCTTTGCAGCATGAGGTTTTAAGGGAGCACAGTGGCTCAGTGGTTAGCTCTGTCGCTTCACATTAAGGAAGACCTGGAGCCTTTCTCTGTGGAGTATATATGTTCTCCCCGTGTCTATGTCTCCTCCGGGTGCTATAGTTTCCTCAAACAGTCCAAAGAAATGCAGGTTAGGTGTCCTGGAAACTCTAAACAGCCCGTAGGCATGAATATGAATGTGTCTTTTTATAAGTTTTAGCCCTGTGACAGACCGGCACCTTGTCCAGGCTGTTTACCTTGCCTCTCACCCACCTCATGCTGGGACAGGCTCCAGGCCCTTGCAGCTGTGAACGTGATAAGTAGTCATAGAGAATGACTGGATGCATGGATGGTTGCAAAAACATAGCTGATTGGCTTGTATGACATGATGCACTGTTAAACTAGCCAACAAACGTATGGGGTTGCTAAAGCAGCTGCGACATGAGAATAGCTGCAATAGGTTGAAGCCATGAGTTCAGACAGGATGTGATTATCTCCTGCTCGCGCCAAATGCAGATGTTTATCCAAGAGGTGGCTAAAAGGGTGCTAAGACTGTGTTAAATGCCACTATAGGGAAAATGATTTACAGCTTGTCACAATGTTTCTGCTGACACCGTTTAAGTTACGGCAATGGAGGCTTCTTGGAAAAAAATAAAAAAAACAAAAAAAAAGGCCTTAATAGTGAAGAAACACAATTGACTACAGTGAAAAGTATTTGTGAATATTCTGCATTGTAACTCACTGATTTATAGGACCTCTAAAATGTGACAGATTTAAATGCGTACTGCCACTTCAAAAGTGTTTGTGCTGACACTGCGAATGCCTCCTTATTTTGTCGCTGATTTCAATTCAAAGAGACAGAGCCTCCCGGCCAGCCCAAAGCAAGCTTTGAGCAAAAGAGAAAAATAAAAAGGTTGAGTAGAAATTGCTCTTAAAACAGTTCTGTTTTCTTGCTTTCCTCTGAGTTAGACGGCTATAATCAATAGGCCACCACAGTTGATGCCTAGGTCTTTGGCAGGCACTGCTATACAGTTGACACGGATGAAAGTATTTCAAAAATAGCTCTGTCAGAATATTCAGCACTTGAAAAACCAAGCAAAGTCCTTGTTTAACACACTGAATTATATTGTTCTATGAACACGTGGATGGTCTCATGTTAGCAGCATGTGTGTTTCTATAGCCTGTTGCAGCTGCAAAAAAGATGAGTCACAACAGGGAGCAAGACATGAATTTTACACACAGGCTGCTTGGTGTATGACAGCAGGGCACCGTGATCTATAATAAGACAGCAACTCTAAGAAAAGATATTATTTCAAAGTGCTATTGTGGTACTACAGTGGTATTTTTAGGGAATATTGAGCTGAGGGCACCTCAGCAGAACTGACCCGAGAGTTTCAGGAAGATATTCATTACATGTTAAAAATAACAGAGCACACATGTAACGCTGTGAGTGGGCTTGAAAGCTTTTTGTTCTTTAACTTTATCGACTGTGTTTCCTTGAGAGCAGAAGGCGTAGGATTTGTTGGTTGTGGTTTGTAAACACAACAGTCAAAGATGCCCCCTCAAATGACATCAGGGCCAAATCTATAGATATAATTTAGACTCTTGACACGGTACGCTTACGTTCAATTAAAAAAAAAGAACTTATTACAAAGCACCAGTTGCATTTTAATTAGATGTAACAATGCCTTCATGTATCGTCCATGTCAAATAAACTGATAAATAAACAAACATTTATTCTTACGATGGGACACAAAGGCATCCCAAACTGCAATACCCCCAGATAACCAGTATGAAAAACTCGAAGTGTAGACTTTGCTTCAAAATAAGAGCATTTCCACATCGGAATAAGGTTTTGAATATAAATATTTACACATGGTTCTCATGCGATAGTAAAATCGATCCTTTGTCCGCTTTATAAATAAGGCCCCGGTAGGCTATACCCTCTGAGCACGGTTTCTAGAGGACAGCATGTTTGTGGCTCTCACATCCTCTGCTCAAATGCTCTGTTATTGGCTGGGGACTACACACCCGCTGCCTACCGCTACACAGCAAAATAAGAAAATACAGGCAGGTTGAGAAAGGTTACTTTGGTATGAATCTATACATTGTTCCTTAACAAAATCCTACTCATTTTGCCTTTAAATGCTCGTTTATATACACGAGGGCTACAGAACGTGGACAACCAAACTAATTAGGTATTTAGTTAGGTGATTAATTATTCTAATTGATAATTAGATGAAACACATGGCCTGTGCATCAGTGGCTTATGGTGAAGTATGTGCTGTTGCGATGCACTGCAATACAAAAAACAAAACAAAACAAAAAGATTTAAACTGTAAATTCCCACACTAACAGTTGGCACATTCATACTTTGTTTTTTTCTGCATATGCGTCACAGTGTAAGCGCCCATATCACCTTTCTCATGTCAGATTATGCAAAGCCACAGCTGCAGCCTGCGTCAGTACAAACGTGGCTTTCTCACACATACAAGTGATCACAAGACATACATATGGGATGGACAGACAGGGAGTGAGGTTACGGGTGAGGACATACCACGGCACATCTCATTATCTTTCTACATCTCATTATCTTTTCGAAATTCATTGCATTAGCATTTCATTAGTGTTAAAGCCATGCTGGCAATCCTGGCTGCGATCAGGAGAAAGTGTTTGCTTGCCAGAGTCTGGGAACGGTACGGTGTCATGTTGGTCTGCATATTTACTGGCAGTGCAAGCCAGGGTGAGATGTTCTAGATTCAAACACAAGCAGGCATAATTAGACTGCAATGTCTTGGGTTCACACGAGAGCATTTTTTCATTGCATATGTGGATTTTCTAATCAGGTATTGCATTGAAGTGTACGCCATAAAAATCATCGCAGAAGTCAAATAAAATCTATATTCTATGTTTGCTATGTGTAGACCTCGATCGGTTTTATTTATTCATACACAAGCTTTAAAACAAAGTTCCATTTTTGGAAGTTCAGTTCTGGTAGAGTAAATCAAACAGGCCTGCAACTTCTCTTGTTTCCTTATAACTTATGTATGTTCTTATATTATACTTATATGATCATGTATTACTGAAAAACAAATGTTTGTGTATTTTAAGGCTTTTAAATATGTTAAAAATACAGTGGTTTGTTTAAAGGACATGTCGTCAGGGTCAATCATCCATCTTGGAAGTCTAAAAATATTTAAAATTTGAAAATCACTAACAAAGTTAGTCTGTGAGGTGATGGTAAATGTGTGTGTGGCAAGGTGTATTTGCACAGACATGAAGACTAACATGACGAAAGTCTTAAATGGCTTTTACCCTTATTACAAGTTTTCTAGTTGTCTTATCAAAACGTTGTCTTGATGCTGACTTATCAGTCGACTGGAACAAGTATCTGGTTCAGATGATGTACTTCTTTATGAGCACGAGTCAAACGGGTAAAATGTGTCAATATCCATACACACAATGAAGGAAAATAAGCTGTGTCCACATCATTCTCAGCTCTGCTGCACCTCTCTCTCTCTCTCTCTCTCACACACACACATATACACACATGCAGAGTCTCACCATTGTCACACACAGCCACTTTGTCCAGTGTCCACAGGGATTAACACAAGCTGGAGACTCCTTTCTTCCGTCCCACCCCACAGTGTTTGTTCCTTCAAGTTTTTAAACTCAAGTCTGACTTTGTTCACTAAACCTATAACCCACCCATTTCAGTCAATTTCGGGTTAAGCAGTTTCTTTAGTTTTTGGTGCTGGAACTGTCTTTGAGAAAAAGAGTCAACCTGGAACAAAATAATTAAAGGACAAGGATAAAAGTGTGTATACAATTTTTATTTCTCAAAAACCTCCTTTAGGGCAAACTTTATTTTCATCTCATGAGCAAACTCACCTGTTCTTTTTTTGGGGTTTTATCCAGTACTTACATTATGAAATTTAAACAAAATTACAAGGAGTTCTCATGTAGGGTTAGGGTTAGTCTTTTGTGAAAAATCGACACGCAGAGGAAGTGGCCTACGCCATTACTTATCACCCACCTACAATGCAGTACTGAGTTCCCTTCGCAGACAGTTTAACAGTCATTCACACCTGGGCTCACTTAGCCCTAGCAACCCACATGAAGGCCATTTTGGACAATGACCCACAGGCGGCCCTAACGTCTCTGCACGGACACTCCCACACAGAGTTCAAAAGCCTGCAACTCCCCTCCAGCTAGTTAAAACTCTCTTGGATGAGAGGCGAAAGGTCTTAAAGGAACTGAAACACAGATGCCTGCAGTGGAGCACTAAGAATTACCATTGTTGGATGACTGAGAACCTTCATCAACATCAACAAATCTATGGATCTAATATAATTCATATTTGAGAGGAAGACATTCTTTTTCTTTTACGGAAAAGGTAATGTCAGTTGTAGGCCCCTGAGCACTTGCTGGAAACTCCAAATGGATTACAGCAGCCCTGGTGCTCGCCTAAATCCTGGCAGAGTTAGGATGGTGTCCATACTGTGTGTGTGTGTGTGTGTGTGTGTGTGTGTGGGTGTGTGTGTGTGTGTGTGTGTGTGTGACAGACAGAGAGACTCTTGAGCTCGTCAGGACTGACTTGATTAACATGTAGGGACCTCCATCTCAGACATCTTATCACACTTCTTTACTTGGATTTCAGGGCAGTCACTCAGAATGTCCAACATTTCACCATCTCTAGAAGGCAACATAATCCCATCCTGCCTCTCCGCCCCTGTTGCTTTTTGACCTGTTCACTCCCAGGACACCAAGGATACCGGGATTCTCTGGATTAAAAGACGCAGCGGGTGGGTGAGCTGCTCTGCAATGAACAGTCTGCCTTTTCACGTCAAAGAAGCTGAATCAATTTCCTCTTTGAAGATGCAGCTTAAGATTTTTTCCTTTTCCTCTTTTGCACTCAATTCGTTCTGTAAACCTTTATCTAACCAGGGAAAGTCAGTAAAGTTGGCACTCTCCAGCACCAGCCCCCTTCATATTCATGCAGCTCATCATTGCAGTGGCTAGAGTGCAAAAGTCTTAACTGCTATGAGTTAATTTAGTTGCTCAAGGGCATCTAGAGTCTAGTGGTATTTAAGGTAAGGGACTTTTTCACCTTAAATATTTTCTATTATCTATTTTTCCATGTTGGTGCGCAATGAACTTTCAGTCCCAGCGGCAGCTCAGTACGGGGGGAATGACGTGATGCATAGTATGATAAAACTTATGCAGCCTAACTGTTTTATCAAGCCACATAGAAACGTGATAAGAAACAAGTTACAATAACACACTGCCACAAGTAAATATACCTGCTTTACTAACACAACGTTCATTCTAACCCGATCATTAAGAAACAGATGAAAACCTGATTAATCACACTAGCCAATCAGAAGCAAGAAACAAGCCAGGTAACCCAGAGCAACATAAAAACAGACTCCACAGATCAGACGGCGCTGATTTAACATGTGATGTCCAACAGTGTATGATCAATAACCACAGTGGTAACAAACACAAACAGTAGCAACTATACAGATGATAAAATAACCAGCTCTTACCTTCAGTAGAGTTGCACCCCCCTCTCGCCTGATGAGTGGAACCTCCTTAACAGCATCTCCTTCCATTCATCTTTGAATTTCCGACTGAGGTCATTCTCAAATGCCAGCTGGATGAGATGAAACGCGCAGCCATTTCACTCAGAATAGAGTCGATGATGCCAAAAAAGCAGCCGCTTGCACTCCTGTTGAATGTCTATTTCGCGCTGCCCAAGGCGTTCACTCACCACGTAGTCCTGAACAGTCCTGGTGGCCTGCCGCTGTCGTTTTGGAGGAGCAGGCGCGCCATCACCTGCATCCCCACTGTCAGCCCACAGTTTCAGAAATTCCGCATCTGACCATAGATCCTCTATGCAAGAGGAGGCACTTTGAATGAGCCGGACTGCGGTGATTAGATCCGTTTCTTCGACTTCATTGGGCATCACATTTGTCTGTTGTCTGCATTGATAACAGCCTCTCTTGCACTTTTAAGTCCTTGTCCACATAACGCACAACTATAAATACACTGCTTGTCGGGTCTTTGGTTCCACCCACCTTGAGTGTAAACCATAACTTGCGTTTTTTTTGGAATTGTATTGAAAGTCTTTGCTAGCTCTTGGTTTTGCCTCAGTGTGTAATCAAATAGTGAAAGAAACAGTCCGCTGCCTGCTTCATCTCTGCTATAGACTGAATCCACGTCACCCCGCAGTGGCAGTTCGTTTGAGACGAGAAATTCAATTATGTCTACAATTGCAGACACACACAGGCGGTTTCGCGCAAGCTGATCAGAGTTAACCATGGTTGAAATTTCACTGCCTGTGTTGCATCGCATTTCCTTCTCTTTCCAGCTAGCCATGCATGCTTGGTGCTCTTTACTGTTACTATGCCTGCTAAATCCCTTTGCCTTATCATTAGCATGTTTCCAATTAGTAAGTATACCCAGTTCTTGTGGAGTCACTCCCTCCAAATTTCCTGCAGGGAAAACAAAAGGCAGCATCTGCTTGCTGCGGATATGCAAGCCAGTCTCTTTCATTGTACCAATTAGCCGAAAACGACCGTTTTACAGTCACTATTATGCTGTTGTTCCTTTGGAAACTGCTTGACACGAACTTGAACTGGCTTGTCAACTCCGACGTCCTCTGGTAAACCAAACTGCTGCTGTGAGTGCGATGGCGGGCTCTCCGCTCCCGGTGAACCTGGCTCAGAGGCTGTGGGCGCCGGCGGGCCGGCGGGCCGAGGGGGCAGTTCACTCTCCTCCCTGTGCCGCTGAATGCACTGCTCCTCCTCCGAATTTGGCCTCGACAGGTGCTCCTCGGCTTCTCCGGTTCTCCTGTTGCCGCTGCCAGGCTGCAGGGACGCCAACGGTAGTTTTTGACTTTTTCAGCCATTTGCGAATGTCCATTGGAAAATGTAGCTGCTGGATACTCCTTGCTGCGGGATGATGCCCTGCGACATAACGTAAGGTGCGTGAGGGGTTCAAGGACCACTGGAAACTCGGAATTTGAAATTCCAAAACTGTTCATTATGGTTTTAACACGTCAGTGGTCTTTCTTCCGGATTTTGGGTTGTTTTGAACACATCATAGACTGAAAACAATATAAAAAAAATTGAAATACTACATTTTGACAGAGGGGACGGGACAGTCCCCTTACGCCCCCTCTTGACGCCGCGACTGTGAACTCTCAACCTCCCAGATAGATGCTTACTTTGTACTGTATAAAGACCTACAGCAAAATCTGAAAAGAAAAATAGCACTGTTATCATAATTCCCAATTTCCATTCATGAGCACAGCACCTACAATTACTTAATGAGTGGTTTCCCATTTTTCCAGTTTCCGATTTCAAAATGAACGACGGGATAGGAATCCTTCTCCGTTTTTTGTTTTCCGATTTTGAAGCGAAATATGGGAAACAAGTCCTAAACGTTTTTCCACTTCAAAACGGAAGTCAAATGGCTGCACAGCACACGACCCAAAACAACACAAAACCAAACATAAAAAATTCAACAAACTGAACCCAGTAGATTTCATGTTAAAGGCATATCATATTCATTTAATAACTTAAAGGTCTTGAAGCATAAAACATTTTTATATTAAATAAGTTAGTGATATTTGTTTATGTTCATGGAATGTAATTTCCCAAAAATAATAATAAATAGTTGTATGTTATGCAGCATGCTATATATTTTCTTGACTCAAGTCACAATAGATCAAACATTAATTTCACCATCCACCTTAAGCTTTCATTGATAATTGACTCTTTTCACAGCAGAAACTAGGTAATCTAAGTAGAATGTTGGCATAATTAATGTTCTAAATGCCAACTTTGCTTTTCTCTGCTTATTCGTTGACGAGTGAAAATGTCTGCCGTGAAAATGTGTATTAGAGATTTTGGGAGAGAGAAGCACACAGAGAAGCAATCTTAAATAGTCTTAACATTTACAGCAGCTACATTCTTGTTTTAAGATAATATTTTCTGCAAAACATACAAGTTTAGAAAGCCGTTCTGATTATGTCCTAAACCTTTCATTTTTTTGCAAGCACGACAGTCAGTCGGATATTAAAACTTCATGTGTGGACTGATCCATGATGTTTTCCCCTCATCAAGGACCCGTGAGATAAAGGTGTGAGGAAGCCAGTCAAAATGTTTCCTGGTCATTTCAAGCTGAGCACATTAGACCTAGCTTGTTGCTATGACTACAGCCAGGATGAATTCCTGTCGTGAATCAGAGCTCGGTGGGCTCATCCACCGACAGAGAGACGGGCAGGTTGAACTCTAATTTCCCCTAGCATGTTCGACAGGACTGGATGCAAAAATAACACAGACCCTAGTGGTCCATATGGCTGATTATGGGAGGACCAGCTGCTCAGGGCTTTCAAGGCCATAATCTTTATTTCACACCCTCGCTGCGCCATTTTAATTTCTGATGAGGGACCGCTGGTGTGGAGGAAAAAGAACACAATGGGCGGTAAGACAGAACCACCTGTTTGCACTGATACTTTGTATTCTTGCAATCAAAATGTCTAAAATGGTGTATTATTTAAAAATCAAATCAAACGAAACACGACCCTGAATGTTACAGTTTACTTCCCTGTTCTGTTTCGGATATGAATACATATCTGATAAATGTGCCCATGAGCAACTTTTAAACCCACAGCAACAAAACCTTTCACCTCTGATGTAATCCAATGCCTCCAGTGAATAGGAAACATATTTATTTCTTACTAAAGCCGTCTCTTGGCTGCATTAGTATTACTTGGGGAGGCTGGTAATTTGATTTTGCCTATGCAAATTGGAAACTTCAGTCAGTTATCCAGGCAGTAAAACAATTTAAAAGGAACCTTGGCATTCAGAAACCGGGCCATGTGTTGTTTATCACACAGCACAGCATCCATAGTAGAGCAAAACGAGGAAAAGCTTTCTTTAATTGGCTCCGTGTAAGAGTGATGTTAGTGTAACCCATCACTGGCAAAACTGCCCTTGCTTTTCCCACACAATATCAGGGTACAAGTCAGAAAATGTGTGAAAAACTTTAGTCATTCCAAAATGTGATTAAAATGGCCCCAGATGGTCAAAAGTAACTCCAGCTTTCCAGCTGAGTCTGTTATTTAGTTGAAAGTTTGCCTGGGTAGCTAAAAAAAAGTCTGATAACTTTTCTTCTGTGTTTAATAAAACTCACATGAGAGTGATGTGACACTAGTCATTACTAAATATCCACTTACAGACATCTCATAGGTCTGCCCACAAGGTGCACACAGCAGAGACCAACAGGAAACTCAATTAGCTAACAAATACACATGCAAGAGCCGTCTTCAGTACAAACATGTCAGTGCAGCTTCACACCAGTCCTTTAGATTTGTTTTCCTGAGGTAAAGCTCACACTCAACATTACACTCGTCTTCCCAGTTGCAGACCCTGTACAGCCAGGGAAGATGGGTTATGCTGAGACAGTGAAAGAAGCATCTCAGCTTCTGCATGTAAGGTCTCAATTTTGCATTATGCTGAGTGTGCATTGCTGATCACTTCAAAGCATGCAGCCACTTACAGCCACCAAATGATGCCCTTGCAGGAGAGTAACCTTTGCCATACTAGAAGCATGGCTTCAGGGATTGCAGTGTCGGTTGGTCCAGCAAATTTGTTCAGGACTGACATATCTCAACAACTATCTGATGTACTGCCATGATGTACAGACTTTTTTTTTTCCTCAGACATATTCTATTGACTTTTCCACTGGAACCCCGAGAAGGATGGCATTTATAATTGCGAAATAACTTCCAAATTAGGATGGCTTGCCATGAAATGTGGTACAGTGGTTCATGTAGTCTGAATGATACATCTGGAAAGGTTTAGTGATCCCAGACCGTTCCTCTTGCTCCACCAGCAGGTCAAATATTCTAACATTTTAATTTGTTAAACATCTACTAGATCAGGAGAGCCGAAACCTGGATGAGTAGAAACAGTGGGCCATGGGCCAAGAGCAAACCCCTATTATATTGTGTTGTTAAATGCATAATGGTGGCAAGTTTCCTGACTTGACTGACTGACTGTGCTTTGGCCTATGGATCTCACTTAAAGCAGGTATATGACTACATACCCACAAACCTAATCACGTTCCCTGCAGCCTTACTGCTAATTAGCAAATGCAAGCATGCTAACATGCTAAAATAAGATGGTCAGTAAAACTCAAAACACAGCTGTATGTACAACCTCAGCAGCGTAGACTCTTGGATGCTTTTGCAAATTCTTGACAAATGACTCAAAAAATGCATTCATTAACTGTCTGATGGAGAAGAAATCATCAATCAATCAATATTAGAGCAAACTCACTGAGCCACTGGCATGGCTGTAGACTCAAGGTCTAGTTTTAATTAGCTCTGAAGCTGAGACAGCTTCATTGCTGCTTTCCATCTCCAGTGGTTACTAAAAATATCAAATAAAACTTCTTAGTTCACTCAGATTGACTGGGAATTCACATGATTCTCTGATGGTTCTAAGTAATTAACATGTGTAAGAACTAAAAAAATGTGTATTAACATGTTCATTAAAGTTCTACAAGGGGAAATGATAATTACAATTTACTGTATGATGGATTTCAATAAAAATGACAAATGAGATGGAATTATTAGTCATTGATTCGTGGAATTGCAGTAAATTAATTGCCAGCCATTATCAGAATTGATTTAATGTTTGAATATCACTGTGAATTAGATAATTAACAATATTTTACTTGCACAGATTTATCACCAACTAATGATCAAATTATATATTTTTCCAATGAAAGGCACCTCTAAAATGTTGTGAAAATCAGAAGATCAGAAAGGTTGGTAGCACAAATCAGCAATCATAATTGGGTTCACTGTGGTTATTCTCAACCAGATCTCATTTACAATGCTGGTGTCTTAATCAAACTGGGAGACATTATTAAAATGTCAACCTGATAGACTGAAGTGCTCTGAGATCAAGGATTTCTGTAATGTTATTAAAGAAAACAAAAGACACAAATTGTACACACATTTAGTGGTATTAAAGGGCAGTGTGTATTGTGGTTATCTGTGACACCATCATTTCAACTACAGAATCTGTGTAAGGCAAATTATGCTAACTGTGAATTCAAGTTTCTTAAAAGAAGGAAATCGTGCTGAAGGTCTCCAGGGACATTTCTAATGCACGGTGGGAGGCATGTATAGGACACTGCATTGTGGATTAAGTCGGGTCATGTATTCATCACCACCGACCTTCATGTCCATTTTGATTTATAAGCCTTTGATTTGAAACACGAATGACCCTGTAGAGCTGTGAAAGGTGCTTCTCAACCCACAGATGTAACATGCATGTGTGAATACATGCACGATTATTTTGAGTATTGGATCCAAAGTATATCTTGCTGTGGTCAGTGTACGACTTGGTTTTACTCGCTGGAAAAAAACAACGACAACAACAAAAAAACACACACACGCACTTGCATCTTGTTTGAGTTCATGCAGTGGATTCTAATAACACCATTACAGAGCGTATAGATCCGCCTATCCATCCTGACCCCATATTCCCTTCCCACTAATGGACTGTCATGGTAAAACACACAAAGAGCCGATCACATCTTTTATTAGTGGCAGTTTTTTGCTCTCGGTGGGAAATGTTGTTTTGCTGTCAACCCATCGCTCTTTCCCAGGCTTATATTTGTGGAGACAGCTCCCAATTAAACACAGCAGCCAATGACACATATCAAAATAATGCATGCCAAGAACTGGCTGAAAGTGAGGAAGTTGCAGTTTTAGCTTTCATTTCTGCGTGTGCTGTGGACAGAATGAGGCAAAGGTAGCTCAGCAACCCAGAAAAGACAAAGCTGTATCTTCAAAGGCATGGATGAACTACTCCAACATATGAACATCATATTCTATAGATATATAGCAGGGATTTAATCTAAGACAAAACGGCATGTGGAAGCACTGATTAACCACACTGCGGCCTGTCATGAAAATTGAATTTGTTCATGCTGGGTTTTCCAGGGATACCTCACTAGGGGCAGGTCAATGAAGCTTAAACACTTTTTCATATTTCCTTTTTCATCAACATCAAAACACAAAACCCTCTAGCACCTCTACTTGAGGAGTAAATAAATCTAAATGTATAAATCAGAGCACCACAGTGGAGCTTTGCAAAAGCACTTAACTCAGTTAGAACAATTTGTACCCGAGGGTATGAAAAAACTGAAGAAATGAACTATAAGAGAATAGGCGAGGGGAAAAATATTGGAAAACTTCCTAATATGATATTTAATCAATTTTGTCTAATCAAGAACTAATTCTTAATTCAGGAGGTCTAATTGGAACAGAGACTGCACACTATGGTAGCTGAAGCAGAAAAAAAATGATTATGTGGGACAAACTTTCAGGCCCAGGGCCATATCCAAATACCAAAGTGAAATATCGCATTAGTTGTTTTGCAAAACAAGCGGAAAATTCATGAAGACACACAGCACAGACTGATGATAACGATGGTGAACTTTTTAACTGTAGTAATTGTGACTTACAAAAAAAAATTGAAATAAAAAAAGATATGTGTGTTCTTCCTCCCTCATCCAAGCTCAGGTCCTCTACAAGAGGCCTGAGAGTTTGAGGGCTCTGCTCAGTCTCTAAGCTGCTCCTAGGTCTGCACTCTTCTGGACAGAGATCTCAGATGTTGTTTTGTGGTCACAGTCCCAAGTGCTCCTTTTACCACAAGGACCACTGTTGCCTTCACTCTCACCCTTCTTTCAGCCCTTGGTATTTCTCAAGCTTCTCGTGTTATTTTTCCGGATGTTGCTGTCACCTGGGATTGCTACATCTATCACCACTTCCTTCGTCTAGTCATCACCAGTTTGTCTATATCTGTATCTAGAAGTCCCACAGGATCTTGGTTTTGTCATTCCCCACTTTCTTTGGAGGTGTCTCCCATTTTGACCTACGGGGGTTCGAACCGTCGTGATCTCAATGGGACTGTGAAAGACAAATCTAAGACTGACTCGAAGCCAATTGTGCAAGTCACCATCAAGTGTGGGATACACCAAGAAGATACTCTGTCCCCATTACAGTTCTGCATTGGCCTGAACCCCCTCAGCCATGTCATCGCAAAGAGTGCCTACGGATGCTGGTTTCAGAGTGGAGCAACCATGAGCCACCTCCTCCTACATAGATGACATCAAGCTGTATGCCAGAAGTGAGCAAGACATATTCGATGATCAACAGGATCTACAGCAATGGCATCAGACCGTCATTGAGACTAGATAGGTGTCGGATTGGATGGGAAGATGATCCAAACTGAAGGGAGCTGAACTGCCAGAAGGCAACATAGCAGATGTATATAGCTACAAGTACCTTGGTGCCCTGTAATCAAATGGAAACCACGAGGAGGTCGCTGTAGGAAAGCCACGGTAAAATGCCTACATAGAAAAAGGCAGGTCCTAAAATGTTATCAAAATGGTAAGAATAAGGTTGGAACAATCAATACTGATGCCCTGCCAGTCATCAGATACCCCGCCGGCATAATGAGCCGGCCAAAGTTGGAGATAGAGGCCACTGATATCAAGACAAGAAAGCTCCTCACAAAGCATAGAGGGTTGAACCAGCATCCAGAGGATGTACACTAAGCTGAACAGCCAGGTCCTGACCGGGATTGTATATATGTATGTGTGTGTGTGTGTGTGTGTGTGTGCGTGTGTGTATATTTGATTATATAATGGTCTTACATGATCAGTGTTCACCATTGTTCTCTAAATTTGCTTGCAGTGCACAATTAATCATGAAACAGCATCTCACTATGAGGAATATTATGCCCAAAGCTTCGCCAAACACCCAGCACTGCGGCTCCAATTCAAAGGAGATGTTACGTGACATTCAAAATTCTGTTCACCCTGCACCTCAGATGCACTGCACACCCCTGCATCTAACAGCATTATTCAAGGTTTATGCAAACTCATAATGCTGTTAAATTGCCTGAGCAAAGTTAAGGTGCTTAAGTGTAGGTCCAATAATCTGCCAGTCAGGAAAAACATGACAACACATAGCTCCCCCCCCCCCCCCCCCCACACACACACACACACACACACACACACACCCCCACCCAAAAAAGATAAAATAAAATCACAATTAATCCTAATTTAACTTTGTGCTTTGCTGGCCTGATTACAAGCAAAAGTGTCCTCACAGGAGAGAGACAGAATAAAACACATTACTTGGAGAGAACAGTGGGTGGCTATGCAAATAATTCAGCTGATATTTGAGTTTGAATAATGCATTTCATAATCAGAAGTGGAACATGAACACTGCCGGGACATAGTGTGTACTGAAATATTATTATGACTGATGGAATTCGCCAGCAGCAGTCCCAAAGTTCATCAACTACGGTGCAGTCGCTAACATTATGACCTGCAGTGCCGGAGAGCCGCCATGCTCCTCCAGTGTTTACGCTGTGATTTATGCTGTTTTGTGTTGCCACATTAATGGCAGATGTACTGTAAAGGTTTCATTTTGATTACGGAAAACGCTGACACGTATGCGTTTACCTCAGAGCTACGCAAATGGTGAATTCATGATTATGAAGGTGGCTTTTCAGTTTCAAAGTAGTTTTAATCTAGCCTCAAAACATACATTATACATACAGCAGAATTACACAGACAGCTGATTAAATTATTAAAGGGATCCTAAAGCTTCTGTTCGTGTCAGTGGGGGACACATCTGAAATTGTTACGCTTCTGACAGCACGTTCAAAGGTAGGTGCAGTTTGTCTTGTGAGGCATTTTTGTTCCACACACTTTAACAGTGTGGGAATCAACATGTAGAACTTTTAATCTACAGTCCACTTAAGCAGTGATTCAATCTAAAACAGTTTAATTTGTAAACTGGGTTTTTATTGCACTGTTTTACTGATGTGTTTGAGTTATTTTCCAGCTAATTAGATACATTTATTTTGCATTAATTGGGAAGATTATTATTTCTCTGAAATGCATTCGATATTTTTGTTCCTTATTCATTATGTTGCATTGTTTTGTTCTATATGCAGATTAGATTAACTGTGCAATTACACAACATTTGGCTGAGTTAATTATTCCGTGTGACTAAAGGCAAGAGGAAGAGGCAAGAAAGTCGGCAGGAATGTTTAAATAGAAACCTCAGTTTGTGTGTGTGCAGTTCTGTTGGATTTAGGAAGTAAGCAACCGTGTGTATTTGCAACAGTACTTTGAATTACTGTGGTCCTTTGTGTGTTTTCACTCATGTTGACTGTTAAGGTAATCTACCTGTATTCAGCTGCTGCAGAGTCATCCATCACACATTATATAAAAAAGAAAACAATCTGGTAATATTGGATTTCAATGCGCATGTTTACGATTCAGTAACTTGTACTCTGTGGGTGGATCAAAAATAATAGATGAAGGCAAGGAGGCCTACCCACACTGGCCTCGTTCAATCATCTGCCATGAGTGATATTGAAAAGGTATAAATCATAAAATTATAGGATTTATACCTTTAATTATACACCATAAATGGCTCTACACTAGGCAATGATGAAAAGGACTGGGCTTGCGGGAACAATTAAATTGCATTTTGCCCATGTGAATATTCAACACATTCCAGCCAACCACTGGCACTTAGAGAGGAAAATTGTCATTAGTGTTTTCAGATTTTTCATTTCCATTTTGGACATTTATCTGAGGCACTGAGAACCCAAAGAAACACAAAGACAGAACACAGTAGGACAGATATTACCGGGTAATTAGTCAAAATCAGGGTCAGATCATTCAGCAAATACTAAAGAAATACTATTTTTGAGAATTATTGTGAAAAACAATCTTGATATCTGGCCCCAGTTTGTGCCCCTCACATTTTGAATAGCCAACACATTATGGAAAAGTAACCCATAAGGTAATTTAACAACATATTCCACTGTTTTTATTTCCAGGATTACAAAAAACTATCTCACCATCTGGATGGAAACGATAATAATAATAATAATAATAATAATAATAATAATAATAATAATAATAATAATAATAATAATGATATTATTCTTATTCTTATTATTGTATATATATATATAAAATACACACGTGTATATATACATATATACATATATATATATATATATATAGATATATATATATATATATATATATATATATATATATATATATAGAAAATACACACGTGTATTTTTTCAGACTTTTTTATGCCTCATTTTCATAATATTAGTATAGTCTCTGGTAATGACATTTTGCTCAATGACTATCAAAAAAAGTATTGACCCCTGTGATGCTTTCAAATATCTATTTCCAAACAAAGTAACACATTATTATTTTGCTCTTTTGTCAATCAATAATGGTCTATGTTTTCTTTCTGACGAGTTCTTAAAGATTTGAGAAATACCAAGAGAACAGGGAAGAGTGAGACTTTTTTAAAGTTAATCAGGTATTTTGTCTCCATGAAGTCAAAGGCAGAGCTGTGTGACTTCAAAGATTATATATGTGAAGTTCAAACTGGGGCTTTTGTAAAATCTAACCCTGCTGGTGTCGGTAAAGTGACTGAGCGAGTGATTTGATGAAAATCGGTGGCGCTTCAGTCCTTGTCTGACTGCCTCTCATCCTAACTGCTCCACTGTTTATTCCAAACAAACCACTCTTGCCAGGTGGAATCGATATTGCGTTGTGTCAATCCATATTAAAGTCACAAAAAGCATTTAGGTGAAAATGTTACACATCATTACTTTAAGTGTGTCGACAACCACTTGTAGGGAGGCTTCATTTGTCGCTGTCTGTCGAGCTGACAGTAGTTGGTTGGGTTTTTTGTGGAGAAGTAAAAGATGTTTATCCGACAGAAAGCTATTGTCCTTCTCAGCATGAATGACACCACCTACATCGGTGTCTATTTATCTGAATCTCATGGTGATGAGTGCGGTGTTCGTTTATCCATGTGATGCAAGGTATATGCTTACAGGTAAAGGGATCATTCAGCATTAGAGTACATTTAGGAGTAATAGATATGACTATGACCCTTATCAAAGTGTAGACAGCATCACAATCAGACTCACTTTAAAAGCATAGTATAGTAACAGTCAGAAGTCTAATGTGGTGACATTTCAACACTGATTTACTATGTGAACTATTTACAACACTGGAAAAGTGTGCACTATCAGGCAGAATAAAGACAAATATTCCCCCTCGACTTTTTTAATAATTGTTGTTGCGTTGTTCACTTCGCATTTTTCAAAAATGTTTCTAAAAATGTTCACACTTCACACATTTTCTCATGGTAATCAACATAAATCCACTTTCTGGTCAAAATGGTTAAAAAGTAATCCCTGAGCTCTCCTCCCATTGGCTCTGGAATCTGAATCTGAGACGGCAGGCGTTTACTCCTCCAGAAAGTCTGGCTCTGCACCTACCTGTCCCCTCCAAAACAAGCCGGTATCGAGCAGCTGAGCAGCGGCTTTGGGTAATTATTCTAGATGATATATCGACAACCAGAATGTTTTCATGACCTTGGAACAGAGTTGAGGAAACAAAGTAATCTCAAAACTAAGTTGTATTTAGTGGCTCTCGAGTTTAGTTAATGACATTTGCTTGGCTGTCACAGATGATAAGCCTTAAAAAGTGCTCATACAAAATTCTTAATTAGTGAGTTCATTTCAAAATGTGCCATTTCATTACAACTGGGCAAACACCATCTGCCGATATTATACAAAGCTCAGGTAATGCTACTTGATGAATGGGAAGAAGATTTATCTCAATTAAAGATGCACATCTCAAAAAGTAATTAAAAATCGGTTAAAGTTAACTCCTTGATCTAATAATCATCAATTAATGATATCAATACATTATTTTAAAGTTGTGTCTGTTGATATTTCTCTTGTCGTGAACAAATCCTGTGAAAAACTAATCATGCTAACAAAAGCGCATGTGTAGTTAAAGCCTGATACACAAAAGCACTTTCATCCTTGTGTCAAAGAGCAAATACACTTACATACAAACATATCATTGAACTATACTGTTGCACTGACATGACGAACAAAAGCACTGTTGTCGCTTTTGAGTCAATCAGATGTTCTCTGTCCTGCTGCTGCCATTACACCAACATGTTATGAATCCATTGCTGAAAGTAGCGCTTAAGAAAAGCACCACTTAAACCTGTTTGAGCTCATTTTGCTAAAAACGACGCTGCCCAGCCATTTCAGGGAGATTACTATTTGACATAAATTAAATGACTCGAAGTTTACATCTTCATTTGGAACTAAAGGGCTTGGGTGGACAGCCGCATACAAGTAGGAAGGGTGACTGTGAATCCTCTCCATACATTTGTTGACAATAACAAATAGATAGGAAAATCCAAACTTAATCTTTTAGATGCATTAGTTACTATGCTTTGATGGTGTTTTAAAAGGCTTGTGATCTGACCTGTTTTCAATACTTGAATGAAATGGCAAAGTTAAAGACATCGCTGTGAAGTCAAAATATGCAACAAAACATTAAAGATTCAAACGGCACTTCAAAGGGCGGAATAAGTATTTCAGCTCTCCTCTTAAGTCAGTCAAAATACTTATGACCTTCAGGTTCTGAAGCCCTTTAGTCATCCGTTCCTTTTGACATCTGTTTTGCAAAAAATAAACGGTGTATGTGTGATGTCAAATCTTTTTCTCCAAGTTTTGAAACGTGCTCCCGGGACGCTTTTAATCACATGAATATCCAAGCTTTTCGGGATTTGGCAAATGTCAATCTCCCGCTGTCGTGACGCGCACCTCAGCGCATCAAGAAGGATGTATCAACAATACATCTGACTAACACACGGTTGGTGTCAGTCACTCTTCGGCTGCAGTGCAACCGTTTTCAAGTCTCTACTTTCCAGAACTGCCGGGTTGAATGAACAGTAAACATAATACATATCCATCAAGATGACAGGCCTCCCTCTTATTTTGGGCCCGCCTCATTAAGACCTCAGCCTCCCTGGTCCGTTCGTGTGTCCAATGTGATGTAGCTAATCTGTTCGTTACACTCTCTGACGGTAGAGACACATCCAAAGCAATCTAATGTAGGTCAATGCAGCGGAGAGAGACCACAGGGGACAGACAAAACCTCATTCTGGCTCACTATTTAGTCTAACAGAACAAAAACTTCTTGGAACAAAGCTATCGCTTGAACAGGCTGACTTATGTGCACACTATTTGAAGGTAAGGTACGTCTTGGGCCTCAGCTCTTCAGATCAGTGGAGAATATGTGAATAGATGGAGAGCTTTAAAATATGAAGAAGGCAACAGAGGACTGGAGAGGAGATACTGAGAGAGCAAAGCACTTGCCACCACTTTGAGCATCAATAAAGAAATACATACCTCTCAGTTGGGATAAACCTTTATGTACAGTAAAGGCCCTGAAACAAGAGAAACAAAAGACAAAGTTATCATGTTTCCTGTTCATAATCCATAACTGTTTCATTAGTTTGATGGATCTTGGTGAATAGATGTGTCCAGCGGTGTGTTAGCAATCAGACACGAACACTTTGGTACCCTACCTCACATGTCATTGTTGTCGAAAATGAGCTGGTAAATGCTCAGTTTCACCGTTAGATCCTGAGAGAAAGATTCTACTGAGAGACACAGTCACAATTAACCTGTGGTGTTTTTAAAATGTTACACAGTGCGCACCGATGATTTGGCAGCAGATCATTGGCTGCTGTGAGTGCGAGATCAATAAATGTGTCTTCGGTGAGGTTTTTTGTTTGATTCAAAGAAAACAGTTAATAAAATGCAAAGCCCATTAGTGCACTATGCAGTTTTGGGGGGGGGGGGGGGGGGGGGGGGGGGGGGGTGAAGAAATTGTAAGAGAAGAGAAAGAGAGAAAAGGAAAACATTGGTCATGATTGATTTTCATGACTGAATGAGTGGAATAAACAAACTGTCCTCAAAGGGCAACACAATTTAATTCTGTTCTACTTTGTTTGTATTTGCTGGATCCTTCTAAATAGCCATCTCCCGAGCTCGAAACACACCTGATTCCCCTCTGAGGATGGTGTGTTCATACTGGAAATACAGAATAAATATGTATTTATTAGTTTGTATTATTATCTTGTTTGTATTGAGAATGTAGACTTTCTAAATTAGAATTTCTTTTCAAAAAACTGAGTGACAGTACATAACATTTTTTGACTTGAGGGCATCTAGTTCGACTCCTCAGACAAGATGGGAAAACTCCTAACTCAACTTTATTGAACTGACATTGACCATACTCAGAAGCCAACAACATAAAGGTAATGTACTAGACCATTCTAATGTGCAACTAAACTATTATTCAGCTCAGTTAGCTGTGCAGATAGTCAACTCTGCCTGGACTGGTGTGGGAGTCTGGAGCTCGGGGGACTGTAACTTTGGACTGCCTGGAAGAGGAGGCTTTAAGGCCCACCGAGGAATGCTGGCGGGGAATGTTCGATAGTACTGGCACCAGAGGCTCATTATCCTCTATAGAGATCATGACAGAGGTGAAAGGGACCCAAAAGGATGTTGCGGAGGAAGCTAAGAAAAAGAGTGGCCGGGGAAAATGGGCAGGCAAGAATAAATCTCAGACTGGATTTTAGTGCTT
This sequence comes from Acanthopagrus latus, assembly GCF_904848185.1. NCBI lineage: Eukaryota > Metazoa > Chordata > Actinopteri > Spariformes > Sparidae > Acanthopagrus > Acanthopagrus latus. Next base: position 16,997,669 of record NC_051046.1, read on the forward strand.
GGCAGTAGCTTGGTGAAAATAAAAAGGCTTGCAAGACAGGCACCAAAGCTGGCCATTTTTTGGTGTTGGAACGGTAAAAAAAATATATACTTGCTGGCTTGCATTGTCTTTTTTTTGTTGTTGTTGCACTTGCTTGGTGTCTGGCATTGTAAGCTGCAAACTTGCTGGGTTTTGATCAGTGTAATCATCACAGCTGCACCTGCACAACTGTCCAAATGTAACACGGCAGTGCAATGTGTAACTGCGGTGGTGCCAGATCACACCAGAAAACAAAGAGAGAGAAAAAAAAAAAAAAAAAAACTTGCACAATGTTGCTTTTATATTGGCACATTCATCGTGTCTCGCTGTGAAGCTGCACTCTTCAAGATCCAATAAAGGGCTGAACGAAAGCATCACTCTTTTTTTTTTTTTAAAGTCTCTGCTCATATTATTCATGTTCATCTTTATTTTTATCTTGAGAGTAACAACATAATGAACGCTCTTCCAGGAGCGCCTACAAAAGCCATCAAATGAGCATTTAAATATTATTGTAACAGAAACTCATAATGTTAAGACCTACGTAATGGTCCTACGTAGGGCTTTTAACACTCAAATTAGTACCGCGTCTTATTAAGTTTTCTTTGTTATCATTGCGGCGCGGGCATTTCACTGATGCACATCTACAGACCGACTCGCTGCACAGATGTGAACGCAGAATAAGCCTCAGCTCCCAGATCCCCCTGCGTTATAAGCAGACAGCGTTAAGCCGTGTGAGATTTAGAGTCATGGAGACCCGACAGTGTTGCTGTGAGCCTAAAACTATCACGTAAGAGAGAGAAAAGGGAATGAAAGGAAAAGGAGCAGTTAGAAGTAAGACAACGAATAAAACCACAAGGAGATTATTTGAGCAAACTAGGTGACATTATTTTAATAAATTCTCACAGGCACAGCCGCTTGTAATACACACTTTTTTGGGAAAAAAAGGGGAGATTTATTATGAGCAAAGCATTTTGCTCATAATATGCCCAAGCATTTTTGAGCCATTAGTGAAATACATTTGCTGAAATCTGCCTTGCTGCTGTGGCAGGACGATAACTTTTTTTTTAAACAATGAAAATTTTGCTTATCAGTGTGTGTGTGAGGTTTTTTTTTTTCCTTCTTTTTTTCTGTTTTTTTTTTTTCCTCCTGGGGCACAACTGTGCCCAAAAGAGACATTCTGCTGTTGAGAGATAACTTCTTTTCACATTAGAAAAACCTATTATTAAAAGGCATGCACCAAACATAAAAGCAAGGACAATAGCCCACCGACGCACTCCCGAGATAGAGGAGCAAAAGCGGGTCCTCTCATTGTGGAGATTTTCAATATTTGGTCAAAGGCTTTTTCATTAAAGGTGCATCTTGATAAACCACAGACGTTTGCTAAGAGATGCAAAACTTTTTTTTAATTTTTAAATACGGTTAACTCCATTGTTGCCTCTGTTTTTGGTCTGAAAACAGCTGGGATTGTTACCTTTTTTGACTCAGAGCGAGCAAAAAGTACAGCTGTCAGCAAAGTAGTCATTCTACCTTTGAGTTGGCAGAAAGTTACTATAAAAAACTTTTCATATAGCAACAGCTCCCAAAACATTTAGCAAATAAGTTACAGAAAGTGTGTTTTATTTTTGGCCTTTTTGGATCCATGAATTTGATTGTGAACAAACTACAAGGACAGGACGGCATTACATTCTCCCTGCTGACTACAATACTGCTGCAGCTAGTGTGCCTGACATGTAATGGATTATGATAAATACAAGGCTGGATATAATCCTCGCCCACTCACCAGCAGCGTGTGTGATTTTTTTAAACCGCAGGAAAGTCAAATATTAAGATTGCTATTCCAGCAGCTGAGTGAGAGCAGGTTTTTTGCTGAATGCAATCCAAGCAAATGAAGCCACTGTAAAGTGGAAGTTAAAGCAGGAAGCCCACCTCGCTTTAGCACTCATAATTAAGGCTTAACATTTCCCTTAAGCACTTTACTACATTGGTTTATCCCCCCTTCTTCCTGTGTTTGTTCCCAAACCAATCAGCAAATTTCCTTTTTTTTTCTGGATATTCCCAAATCATTTATCCCTCCGTCTTTGGATACCTGCAAACCTTTTAGCCAATCTGCTCACTTCCCTTTGTGTTCTTGTAATGAACTGCTGCCATGCCACTTTGAAGATGACAGGAACGTCACATGAAAAGTTAAAAGCCAATGCACGGGGAGGTCAATCTCCCCTCTTCCATGGCTGTGCAAAGAAACCAGTTACTTGTCGCTGCTTCGGCCTGTTTGAGTTCAGCACTGTAGGGCCTCCTCACTGGACGTGTAGCTCTCTAAAACAAGCAAACTGCAGTGCTCAGCAGCTGAAAGGAAGGGGTAACATATTTATGTCACTATAGATACATGACTGGGGCGGATATAATGTTTAATTAATGTTTAGTTAACATTTAAGGCTACTTACATGTTACATGTAATACACATTACATGTTTATTTTGCTGTTACATCAGGAGGTGGAGGCAGGAGGGGGTGGTGGTGTGTTTTCAGATGACAGCAGTTTGAATCTGCACTGTGACATTTATACAGTAAGTGTGAAATGGATGACTTTGACAAGATCTGCCATGTTTGAGGCTACCAAAACTGGATATTTTGGATGGTAAGTCTGGCTGTCTCCAGCTGTGTTTGTGGCAACCAAAGCAGGAAATATTTTTCTAAGAAAATCGGGAGATTTACAAGCATGTTGGTGGACCTAAAGAGGTATTTTAAGCTAAACCATGAGGTTTACCTACACGTAACCAAGTGTGTCGAGCGTAATCACAACATTGTGACAAGTGAGAAATAAAAAATAAAGAACATAAATTCATGTGAAGTTGCAACATTAAGATACAGTCAGCTTGTCTGAGGTTTTACGGAAACATTGTCAATTAAAATTTACTCCAGCAAGTGGGTTGAAAGTTACTGTTGAGCTTGATCAAAACCTCTGAACAAAGTAAAAACAGTAACTTTCTTAGCTTTAAAATGTTTTGGATTTTTTGGATTTTGTCCATCCCGCTATTTATTTTGTAATCACAGTATTAGTATTTTATGAGCAAAACACCCCTGAAGCCGAGCCAGCTCTGCAAATGTAATATTATTACAGACTGTTTTCAGCTATACTTTCGACAGAGCCTTTACCTTCGCTACGTCGATCTTTTTGGTATTGATGTAAAACTATGAATTCAGAACCCTCCTTCCCATCTTATATTACACACAATATACGGGAATAGTTTCTCTCAACAGGGTTTTAAATCTGTTACTCGTGTGTGCGAGCAAGTGGCACACTGAGCGATCATGCTCCCTCCCTGTCCCTCCTCCTGCAGCACAAAGTGCAGTCCCACCATGTGCCTGGTGTTCAGCCACAGGCTATTCAGCTGTTGGCCTCTTTTTTTTTTTTTTTAAATGTCCTACTTTCCAATGAGGATGGCGTATCTTTGGAACCTGAGGATAAATGCTCCTACATCTGCATGCGGTACACTCAAAAAAATCATTTGTTCGCAGAACGTAATAAAATTATGGAAATAATTTCCACCTAAACAAAATGCTTTAATTTAGCCAGAAACAATTTTGTCGAGTGACCTAAATATAAATATGTTGGATCAACATGATGCATTTGTGTTACTATGACTTAATTACTAGGATTATGTCCAACTAGATTTGCAAGGGTAAATGTTACATACTAACATATTTTTGTTGGGCCATTTAAACTAGTATGATATAATTACGAGTTACTTAATTTAAATGGGTAGTTGCAACCATTATTTTAAATACAGTTACATTAATTAATTGTGCTGAGTCAACAAAACCATAATTATTAATAAAATAAATAATTTAACAGTATTTTTATATTCCACAATTTATACAAATGTCAACCTATTTTCCCCAAGCTGGTGTCAAGTTTTGGAAAAGAAAAACACGAAGCAAACTGGATTTGTTGGAATAACACTTTACCAGAAATGGCAAAACTCACTTTCAAGCAATTGGCTGAAAACATGTTGCTGTGAAAATACAAACAATTTCAAATTTCAAGTGTAAACCACTTAAACAACCAGTATTAGGTGTCTATATTTGGAGCTTTCTGATGACCAAAAAACAAATCAAAGCTGGTTATGAAGCTATATGCAGAATACGGTCCTGGCAACTGTGTGCAAAGAAAAATGTTAAATACAGCATTGTGCATCATCTCAAGTTTCAAAAGAAAACTTTGTTGTTTGACAACTTTTTTTTTCCTTCCCTTGTTTAAAGAAACACTTCTAAACATTATTCTCCTCTAACCTCCAAATATCAACAGTTTAAAGTATCAAAACACATTAACAACAGCTTATCATATTTGAAGGTAAATGCCTGAAAGGCTTCAAATAGAGTCACTGCTACCTGAACAGTAGTTTACTCTAATGAGGATGACTAACGTGCAAGTAGTGTTTTCAGTGTTTGAATTTTTTTTGAGAGTCGGTTTCCATCAAGCTCCATGATAAGCTTCTGCAAAGCTTCGAAGGTGTATCGCAGCTCTGGTGGATAGCTGAGGTTGAGCGCGTATACAAGTGCGAACAACATTCCCACGGCAAGTGGTACGTTTCCGAGCTCATCCAGAACTTGCACGCCCTCCAGAATGATACCTACATCTTCCGGTCCATCTTTTGGCTCTGCATCTTCTTTGCGAATGACAAATATTCCAAATGTAGTCTTCATCATCGCAGCTTCACTGCTTTCACCATCTGTGTTCTTCACAGAAGAAAGGGGGGAAATAGAGGATATGCATGTCAAAATGGTACTGTAGTCCCATTTTTTAAACACACAAATTTCTGTAAAGCAGCTGTCACTTATCTTATGTGAAAGATTCTAGTATTACATTGTCTTTTCTTAACCCTCCTTTTGTCCTGGAACAAAGAAGGGAGGAAGGAAGGAAGGATGGAAAGAAGGAAGAAAGAGAGAGAAAGGTGGAGGAGGGGAACTGATTGGGTCAAGAAAGGAAGGAAGGAAAGAATGGAGAAAGGAAGGAAAGAAGGATGGAGGAAAGGAGAAATAGAATCAAGGAAAGGAGAGAGGAAGGAGTGGGAGGGAGGGAGGGAGGGAGGGAAGGAGGGACAGAAGGAAGGGAGGAAGAAAGGAAGGAAATTAGAGACAGGAGGGATGGAGGGACAGAAAGATTTGAGGAAGAGAGGAAGGAAGGACCAGCCAAAACAGATTGGATCAGTTTCACCCCAGAGGACAACAGGAGGGTTAAGTGTGTAACTGGGTTGTTTACAGATGTCAGAATTGGGACTGGAGAATAAAAACAAAATTACATACCATGTATTCTTTCACGAGGTTCTCTGGCTCTTCATTTAAGTAGACACACAGGGCTTTGATGATGCACTCTCTTCTGACATCAATGGCATCGGTCTGAGTGTGTAGGACAATAAAAAATTGACAACAAAAAGCAATTTTAAAATCAACAGGTAGAAAAGATTTCACAAACATTGAACAAACACTGAAATTAACTTTTTTTTTTAATGTAAAAACTTGATTGATATTTTTATGATATGTGAACTTACATTATCCTTGGGTGGTTTGGTTTTATTTCCAAGCAAGACATTTATTCATGTGTCCCAGTAAACAGTAACTACCATTGTAATGTCAGTGGACATTGTCAAATGTGCCCGACGTTCGTATTTTATCAAATCATTCTTCAATCAAGTACATTACCCCCTCTCCATCTAGTTTTATTTACCTTCATCCCTCTTACATTTTCCCTTAAAATGTCAAGCATGACATAAATATTATGGCTGTTCAGTTTCTTTTTTTTATCCTCATACCTGGGTGATGGGTATCATGATGCTCTTGATCTTTCTTCCTTGACCGCCCCCTTTCTTGGAAAACACCTTCATCAGCTTTGAAGATAGAGCATCCAGTTGGGAGAAGAACTTTGGCAGCAAACTGACGGTTGTAATCCTCTTGAATTCAGCAGTTAGCTTAAATGAGAGAAGAAAAAAAAGGTACACAACACTGAATTACTTACTCATATTTGTTTGGCTTACACTAAATCACGAGCGCTCTGTATTTATTCACCCACCTCGCGTACACAGAAGAGAGCCGGCCATTTGGTTTTGAAATCAGCAATCAAGGGTGCATCACGAATAACCTCTTGCCTTCTGTGTGCAAAGGTCTTCTCCATCATGGCCGCCACTGTGCCCTGATTGTTCCTTTTCTTTACTTCTAAAAGCAGGGTCTCTCTTATTTTTTCAAGTGTCTCTGCAGATTCATCAGATGGGTAGGTGGGGCAGTAATTTACTTCTGCTCTTCTGGGCTTCTTCACACCATAAGCAGGACTGCATTTGTCTGCAGGTTTATTTGTCAGCGAATTCAGTTCAACTTCTGGACATCCAAGCCGCTTGAGCTTCCTCCGGTAGTTAGCAAGTTTGTACTTTAAGCTCACCTTCCAGCCACCATATCCAGTGGCAGAGCCTGGCTCTTTCAAACATGGATGGGATGACACAAGGGCTTCAGCAACCTCTTCAAACTCACTGTCTGAGGGGTACACTTTGTACCGAACAATTTCCTCAGCTAAACTGTCAAGAATGGCAGTTTTAAGTCTAACATCTGGATCCAATAAAGTTCCACTTTCTTTGAATGCCGCATTGGCCTTGTCCAGCTGAAGCTGACAATCATATGGGAAACGGGGTACAACAAAAACAACAGGCCATCCAGAGGATCTTGAAGGGGTGGACTCAGGAGAAGACAGGATGTCTGTGTCACACAAGCTACTAAATGAAAGTGATGAGTCATCACCAGACCATGATGTGGCAGGAGTGGAGCAGGGTGGAGGTGGGGAGCCACCAGGCAGGGCAGAGGCAGCGGGAGCTGAATCAAAGACAAGCTTTAAGGTACTTTTGTCCTGGATCTCTAACACTGAAGTCAAGTTGGTGAATTCATTGCCAAACTCAGCATCCATAAATTGCAGCCTGAAGTGGTCCTCTACCCCACACTGCCTCTTAATGTGCTGAACAAGTTCACCAATAGTCTCTGGGATTCCGTCCTGCAGGATCAGTCTCTGGGAATCGTTTTCTCCAAGGATGACTCTGAGCTTCACTGGAGCAGCCATTTCATCAACAATCTGTGAATAAAAACAAAAACATATAAAGACATAAATATAAAAATATATTTGTACAAGAGTACTTATCTAAGGTTGAGACTTATTTTCATTGGCAGTTCAATTAACATTAAATTTTAAATCAAAACGTCATCATACCTTATACATGTATGTGTCTTTTCAATGTCACCATTCTTAGAGATCCAACAAAGTAGTCTGCCAGAGGGTAGTCATCTGCTAGGTCACTAAGCTCAATCAGATCTGTGTCTTTGGTTGGACATGACGTGAGCTCAAAAGCCCTGTAATGCTCACTATACCATCCACAAAGTCTCTTAACCATAAAAAACAGTCTCTCCTGAATAACAAAAACGTGAACAATCTGTCCAAAATCAGGAAGTCCACTTGTAGACCCATGAGCTATAATCATGTCCTTTTTAAAAGTTACACCTTTGGTTGACACAGATCGAGTCATGTGTACCTCTCTGGTACCAGGAAATCTTTGTTCAATGTTCTCAACAATGTCTGTTTTTAAAACATCAATAGGAACTGTTGAGACATTTGTCAGCTCAAGGACAGGCTTTTCAAAACTGGATGCTCTCATGTGATACGAAATCATGAGCTGATGCTTAAAAGCTAGCGAGAGGGGCACGTTTTTGAAGCAGTTGGAGTGTCGAATTACATGCTTAAAAAAACTGTGCTTGGCCTCGAATCGCATAGTCCAGAGACCAACGAGAGGACCAAACTGCCTGATGAGTCCAGGATAATGGTCTAGGTAATGATGTTTGGGTAGAAGCTGCACATTAGGAAACAGTTCTTGGTATCTTTTGCGGTGCTCTGAAATTTTGCACTCAAGGTAAGCAACAGAGTCTTCTGTGTGTGTTGGAGCAACCACCAGCTCTACAACATCTTTTAGAACCATTAAAATTTGCCATGCCATTTCATCTTCTGGCACAAGATGCCCAATGATGAATGGAAGAAATCTTATCAAAGCCCAGTTCTCATGAGCGTTCCCCCCGATTGTTTTTGAGAATGTGTGTGGAATTACGTGGGGCCTGTTAGTCTTGTCTGACCACTTGAAGGGAAAACTAAGGATAGACTTGTTCAGAAGCTCAAGACTGAAATATTTCTTGGATATCAGCAGTGACAAACAATGTGCAAGCTCCACAGGTACGATGCCTTCAAAGACATCATGCATGATATCTGGTGGATAACCAGTCAGAACATTAAAGTGGGCAAGGTTTTTGGTGATTACACATGGGCCTTTCACCCCAAAACAGCTTGAACTGTTCTGCTGGGCTGAATGCACATGCGAGTCATGTAGTTCTTTAGTCCTCAGATCAAATAAACCTGATTTCACATCTCTTGTTTGGATCTCTGCCCGTGTTGCTGTGCAGAATCGGCAGATGTACCCACCAGAAAAACTTTCATTAAAACCTGCCACACTATGGGCACTGAGGTTATCCGCTGCAACAACTTGAATTGTGCCTTTAACACATTTACCAAGCAATGGGACAAAAATTCCTTCCTGCTCAAGTGTTTTTACATCTTGAAGAAGAGGATGCAGGACATTGTCATAACCGTACTTCTTCACATTATCAGATTTGCACAAGATTGCCAGGTAAATCGCAGAAAGTGCTGAATGTGAGCCTGGTGGCAAATTACTCAAAGTCCAGTAGATACCACAGAGCTTATGTTTCCTGCGCGAAGTGCCAAGAGGATTACACAGCTCGAAATCATCTATGTACAAAGTTAGCAAGATTCTTAACTCACCCCCTGAAAGAAAACCATTTCCCTTAAAGTGAGAGCCATCTTGAAATGATTTATAAGTACACTGTTCTCCTGTGACCCCATGACTCTGATGTGCTCTGTGATTTTCAACAACTTTATCCACAACATCTTTCCTATTGAAGAGCTGTTGCAAGCTCTTCAGTAAAGGCACATACTGAAAGCTTTTGTTTTCCTTTTCATCAAGCATGTACTCAGTGGGTTCAATGACATTAAAGTTCTCCCTGTAAAATTTGTTTCGGAGATATGATGTGCTCAAAGAGCCACCTTTCTCTATAGATTTTAGCAAGGGGTGAGACGTGGCAAGGGCTGTGGCGACTTCTTTTATCACTGACTTTTCAGGTACGGAGCCATGTTTCTGAAACATAGTTTCAATAGTGTTAACAGTGAGAGGAAATGCAGCTGAGCATAACAAATAGTGTAGCTCCTGTAGAAACTCATCAACTTTTGTGCCTGGCACATGTGCGAAATGTTCTAGTTTAAGCAAAGCTGCAGCAAAGTTCTGCTCAATAATGTCAGGCAGGGTCTTGCTTATATCATCATTATTTGAAGATGCACTGTTTAATTCCACTACACAGTCATCTGGGTTAAGTGTATCGTCCTCTGCACTGTCAGTTGATTCTTGTGAAACTCTGGTTGTTGTCACTATCCCTGGTTTAAAATCATTTAATGTATGGGGGTTGTGTTTCCGGTTCTTGTGGGAGTGAAATGTTGCATAGATATTTGTTTTAAAAGTACAATCCCCAAACATACAGGTAACAGTTTCATGACTCTTAAAATGAATGCCAATATGTGTGAAAAAGTCCCTCTCTGTAGAAATATTGCTACAGTTGCACAAAGGACAACAAAATGTTTTCAATTCCAGGAGCTCCTGACTTTGAGTTTGCTTAGGATGAACTCTACTTAAATGTATGCGCAACGCATTTTGCGTCTTAAAATTGCATGGACAGTTTTGATATGGGCATGAGTGAAGTCGTCTATGGCGGTGATGTAGTCTTAAATGTTTAAGTAGATCATATCTAGTCGAAAAAGATAGACTACACTCCTTGCACCTCCACATATCAGTAACACACAATGGTACAATCTAACATCTGGGCATTTAACATTTTTCATTTCCCATCTTTCCCTTTTCACCATACTTGATCTTAAACAGTTTGTCACTACATTTGTGTACAAACTTACTGTCTACACTGACCCTGACACTAGCAGATGACTCCCTTTTCCTGCAGTCACTCTTGTTTGATGATGCCAGAAGAGGACGCTTTCACAGGAGTATGGCCAATGGTGGTGACTTGTATGATGGCACTGGACACGTTTACTGCCACAAATTTCTGTGATGAATTGAGAGAGAAAAGAGAGACAGGGTGAGGGAGAAGTACAATAACTTTAACGTACATAATAATAAAGAGAGTTAAAACAATAGTTAATCCAATGTATGACTGGTTCTATTATTTCCAGTGGACAAGTACATTAAATATGCTTCTTTATGTTTGTGGAGGGACTGATTTGACTGAAAACTACAAGTGCGTGAATGTGGCGCGGTGCGATCGAGAGATACTGTAAAAATCCATAGCAAAGCTGCATGTCACGACAAACACCTGATAAGTGTGCCTTGGAGGTTGGTGGTGGCTACACCAGGCTACGAGCTAACGTTAATGCACACAAACCGTGCAACAGTACTTTTACACTCACGGTAGCACACGTTCTCTCCCTCCTCAATAACGTGAATAACATCAGACTGTGGAGAGCTCCGTAGCGCAACGAACTGCTGTGTTTACACTCTCAGAAACCTAGCTGCACCAGAGCAGTGGTCCAGCCCGAGGAGATTTACGTCGAGTTAACAGAGAAACCCTGCCACGGCGGCGGCCGAAAAAAAACTAAAATAAAAAAACAACAACACTTGCTGCTCGCCAAAGGTGGAGTTAGTGTCGACTTTTTGTCGGACTCCAGGCGAAAGCAAGACGCTACTTGGGGGATTTTTAACTTTACCGCTATTATTTTTAAAACGTTTTAAAAACTGTTTGGTTTGAGCGGTTTTGTAAATGAGTCAACGCCGTCAACCTGTTAACCTTAGTTTGCAAGCTTGCACATGGCGACAGTCGGACATGCACTACAATAAAACACGCAGAACAAAAAAAAGTCATTCAAAATGCAAAAGGCGGCCATAACTAACTGTCGATAACAATTCTGAACTTTTATTACCTTCTTTTCAATTGAAGATAAAGGATTAAGCTTACCTTCTTCCACATGTGCTGTCTCTTCTCAAAATGTCTGCTCCTCTTTGCCCGCCAGGGACACACCTTTGACCATGATTAAAGAGGGGCACTACTGATTAGGAATTTGCTCATTACTGCCACACATGCTCCGGAGTTGTAAACAGAAGTGATTTGCAGTCTTAATCCATTAGAATTATGTTGTGTTAACATAAATCAGTCTAGTAAATTTAAATTGTTGTATCTTTTGTTAAAACTACATAATTTAGAAATGTTCAACTCTAAAACATGATTTTATATAATATAAGTTACATACTGGATTTAGGTTAAGGTAGCAGACCCCCAGTTTGCTTTTTTTGAGTGTATTCTTGCTCAGTGCTTTACGACTGATGTCTTTCTTTGTGGAGCTGTACGTTACGTTGTGCTTTTATGAACGTATCTCACTTGTGATGAAGGTACAGACACAGCTGGAAAGGAGCCAGGTATTTTTAACCCTGTACCAGTGACAGCTGCACTACTGATCTTGTGGTTATGTGAGAGTCCCATTTTGGCATCTACGTATTGAAAATGCCACTTTTATTGTAAATTGCTCCATTTGATTTAAATTCCATACTTGTTTATTGAACACTCGAATGATTCTAGTGCCCGTCTTGAAGACATTGTGTACATCATCTCCCTAATTCTGCCCATTGTCAAACGCTACTTACTGTTATTCTTCTTATTTTTAAATGCACAGATTTATAGCTACACCAAACAACAAATATATTTGGCTGTCATAATGATAATCTCATGAGAATCCATTAATGTTTAACCTGTCTGACACATGTGCTTTATCCCATGAATTCTCATGCCCGCTGCTTAAACAACCAAAATAAGGCGTCGTAACTCGGCTCTTAGGCCGTGACAAATATACAGGAATGGATGCAGTGGATGGTAGTAAATTAAGTAATTATTAGAATAGTGTAAACAACTGATGAAACCTTCTGGTTGAAAACCTCTGTCAACATGTAGTAGAGGATAAAACTCTAATGAACAAGAGTCATACAGCCGGATGGACAGATAACCTAGAGCTCCTGGCTCTGTTTCTGGCACCATATTTCAAAATGCAAGAAAAAACACAATTCCTTTATAGCCCTGGATGAAAATGTATTAGCCTGCATTTACCTGGATTATGTTATTACTTGTGTACTTACAGGCAGAGAACAAACAGTGCCCTGGTGTCCTAGTGGTGTGGACATGTACCATATAACTGGTCTGTGCGATGTGGTGGAGGTCCTCTCTTCCTGTCCCAGTCTGTCCTGTCTGTAAGCTATCTATCGTGTCATGTGCCCAACAAAGGTGAAAATGCAAAAAAGCCCCTGTTCAATAGGTTATATGGTCAAACCGAGCGCTGATATGGTGGCCTTTGTTAGATGGAGACCTTCCTTCCAATACGGCTCCACAAACACAGCTTTACATTTTTAGGAGTTTCCTATTCACAGGCATTAGATGCTGAAATGACAGTTTGGCAGTCGGCACTAATGCTAGCAACCTTGGCTATCTAGCCTCCACTTTCCTACCACAAAACAAGCATAACTGCAACAGGGGTCCTGCTGATTGTTGACTGAAGATATCACCAGAAAGATGGGTGTCCACCTGTCCTGTAAGGAATAAGGAAATGCACACTTCCTATTCAAATCAATTCATACTGTCAGTTTACAATCAGCCACCTTTGTGAGCAGTTGCTAAATGGCCAAACCTGGCAGCTGTTTACTTAGCAGTTTAAAAGAAACATTACAAATTTAGCTGAGGCTTAATTATTTTACAAGCAACAGCTGTCTCCAGCAGTGGAAAGCAACGCCAATGATAATTTTTGTTTTACTTCTATTTCTATTGCTGCTGAATGAGGTTTTACTACAGGATCGGGTGGTCAGACTTTGCCCTTGAGGCCGGGCTGTGGATGTGTTCAGGAAAATCTGGATGTTACATCAGAGGTGAGGCTCTGTTCATTCCCATGGGAATTGCTCAGTGGTACAATTACTAAAATATTCAAAGTTTCAGGCTGTTAAATTACCCAGATCTCCAGCATAGCTTCTGTATTGTGGAGCCTATCAAGCACACCAGAGACTTCCTGTGGTCAAGCAGCTAACTTCCAGTTTTTGCTCTCTGCTAACTTGAATGGGGATACAATGAGACTTCTATGCTTTCACATTTTTATTGGACTGAACAGTGTGATTCATTACAAGTCATATCATATGGACCTCATATGGAGGTTATCCAGTTTTATAACCACTTCTTCTGCAATGTAAGCCTATGGGGGAAAGAAATCAGTGTGCATCAGGTACTGCTGTAGTTAAATGATTTTGGCTGCTACGCCAAATTGTCTTTCAAGACCCAAGTGGTATGCCGAAGTTAGCTGGTTAGCATCTTTACATCAGTAAATGTCTGCAACAGAATACACAGATGTTTTTGACACGATGTCAAAGCTGCATTTCTTCACATTCTGCTTAACATTTCTGACTGCTTTAAATTAATATAATAATACACTAATATCTGTGAATATTTGAATAAAGAAGCACAAAACTTGACGAGTATTGGCAAGCTAAGTGACACTTGGCAGCTAGCAGCGCACTGACGACAGCTTATCTCCTCACAACACCCACTCTCAGTTGTCACTCAACTGATGTCACAAAAATTGAAAATTTTAATTCCGATTTCATAATATATATCATGTTCCTGTTCTTTTGACCCTTCCCACGTGTACTGTAAGTGTGTTTGCAATACTGCAAACGACCATGATGGGAAAACCAGACAACACACATAGTGAACAACTTGTGAAAAATTAATTTGCAGATCTAAAAATAGCGAGGAGTCCCTGTAAGATTGCCAGCTTATGCGCTGATGTGCATCGTCCAGAGTGGAATCTCATCAAACAGAATATATATTCCTGTCTGAAATGATTACAAATACCCATGCAATATTTTAATGGAAGTGAGTGTGAGCTTTGTGTGAAATGACATATCGTGAATAGTCCGGGTGGCCTTATATAACTGTTTGCTCATGGCCGTTAACACACAAAATTCCTATTAATACATAATGTAAAAAACACTAAGGGTCGTATGAGGGACTTAGGGCGTCAACATGACCTCGAGAGAATCACTAATGAGACCGAGGCCACAATATGTGGTTCATCTGTGAGCTGAGGAGGATGACTGCTTGTAAATTCTGCTCGAGAAGTTTTAAATGTCTTAATTTCCCCGGACTCACTAGTGGGGAAAATACACATATAGGAACATTCAACACAAAGGAAGGCAATTAGGCAAAGTTTAATGAATGCCACAAGTTTGTCTGGGGCTAAAATGTAGCAGGATGATGAATACATACATTAAGCACAAGTTTATGTGCATTACACAAGCACACTATACATTTTTTTTTTGGGGGGGGGGGGGGTCACACTTTTGCAAAAAGGGCTCATTATGAAGGGAAATCAATAAATGTGATGCACAAAGTGTGAATTATTTTCAAGGTGCAACTGAATCCAGCAGTCTGAGTGCTAAGTATTCAGTAAAGGTCAAGTGAATGATTCCCCTGTCGGTGGCACGGCCAGCTCTGCTAACATTTCGACTCATTCTGTTGAATTGTTTATCACAGCTGGAAAAATCACAGACTTATATGTTCCCCGTCTTTTCCCCGTTGTGTTTTTTTTTTTTTTTTTCATTCGCATGGTAGTTTCACTCGACTGCTCAGCATTTATGACTTCCATTAATGGATTGTTTTGTCCTGGCATCAAATCAATCTCCTATTCTCACTGACACACAACATTTGTTTTGTGCCTAAGGTGTTTGAAAAGAAACAAATGGGAAATTGCCCATCACCTTGGTGTGAAGTCTTCAGGAATCCGCTTGCTCTCAGTCACTAGCATCCACTATAGTTGATATCACTGCTCCTAATACAGCCGTATCAAATGAAGCAGTGCAGTTTTATAGCGCTGAGTTGGATGGCTGCCATCACATAAGCAGTGAAATGAATATATTCCTTGCACTTTTAGAGGGACGGAAATTTAATCAATTGAAAACAGGTCGAGGGTATATTATTGAATCCTTGCCAGTGCGGCCCCCATTAATAAAAACCTTATTCAAAATTCAGAGCTTGCAAAAATTTGTAGACACAAACTTAACACAGTGGGTGCATTGTTATTTAAACAACAGCACTGCTCTTAAAGGAAAGTTGTGTGGTCCTTGGCTGATGGATGGTCTGCTTCATCTAAATCACCACAATTTGAGGGGCAAGATCGCTGCTGCATCTCTGTGTGTGTAATAGTGACACACAAATGGGTGTTCTGATTATAACAGGTACTTTAATTTATTGCTCATTTAAATCTCATGACATGACGACAGGATATTTCAGTTGTCCGCCTGGTAAATTCTGAATTCCACCGGTACCGTCGGAAAATATCAATTTCAGAAGCTAAATTTAATGTTTACTCTGGAGAGTTTCCTCATTCCTGGCAGGTTTATAACAACAGTTATTTGGTTTTGCTGCTAAAATGTGCCCCGAGATTTGCTGTGGTGGCATGACTACGCACATGGAAACGTTTAAAATGAATAAAAAGCAGCCTTTCTAATCATTAAGGCAGTGGTGAACCCGCCAGTGGCATGTTGGCGCTTCTTACAATCTGAATAATTTGCCCTTTATATAGCAGGCAAAATATTGTGCCATCGGATAGAAAAAAGCTCAGGTAATTTAACACACTGATCCTTAGTCCCAGGGTATTATACACTAATGCAAATGAAATTATTAATTATACATTTCATTCCCACCCATAGATCCCCCTAAATCCCCCTTGATTCTACACACTGGACCTCTGATGCACTGACAGATGCTATGGTCAAAACGTTAATCCCTTCGGTGGTTATATGTCCACATTGCATCAATATCACCGCATGGACACTAAAGCTGGCCTGTAAAATTGATACTCTTAATTCCTCAGTCAGGAACACAATGGCCACATGTAATGTTCCTGCACACCATCTCATCCACCATTTGTGCGCATGTGTGCGTGCGCATGAGAGAGAAAGAAGGGGAGTGGTAATGTATAAATCTGTAATATGTTTGGGACAACAAAGTGTGTGAGAGTGAAGTGTAAACCTCACGTTGGAATATCTGCCAGATGATATAAATACATTTCATTAATTTATTCTCGTCCGCCTGCTCCCGATCTATCAAGGTGGGATGGAGGCATTCAGCAGCAGATGTTCTTCATTATGCTGTTGTTTATACAGCGCATCTAGCTTAAGGCTGCGGCACATCGAGCAAAGGGCTGATTCCACTTATTGGATACACAAGTACAACAAACCTATTAAAAGTGGTGGTATGAACAACAGTATTACAAGCCCAGAGGTGACAATTTCATTAATATTATTATACATTTGGAAAAACAACCATTTAAACAGCAAAAAAAAAAAAAAACGTCCCCCATTTGTTTAGTTTGAGGGGCTGATCATTACTCAGTTTGGTTAGTATACTGAACTTGGAAGTGCACACCGCAGGCAATATCTTGTGTTCTCACGGAGCGTTGTGATCTCCTCACAGGGGAGGAGAGAGGCTATAAAATCCAACAGCCTGCAGCCGAAGCTTTACAGGCTAGATAGATGAGTTTCCTACATTCAAAATGAATGGATTGTACTCTGACAAAATGAACGAGAGCAGAAACTAAATCAAATGATGATACTTTTTAAATGATACTGGGCGACAATATGACACTGTCACATTCCTTCATGGGGGACTTTCCCCAAACAGGATCTTTGTATCTTTATATTTTAACACAGGGTAATCACCAGCTGTGTACAAGCACATTCTGGTTCCCCATTAATTACTTTTTCCCCACATTTTGGTTTAGAGGTAGAGTTTTAATCATTCAGGCTGGGACTGACCCCAAATGACAACGAGTTACCTGAGGGTGGTGAAAGGTTCCAACATCAGCAAGAGTTGATAAGTTTATCCTGATCATGGCTGATTGGACTACTTGTATAACTGAGTCAAGACTCAGAATGGTTTCCATCATCCTTTGATCAGAATTTCAATCATTCTCCTGCCAAGCTGAAACAGAATGATCAGGATGCATCTTGTCACTAATGGTTATTAAATAATGGTTTAAACAGTCGCCCCATTAAATGTGCGACTGTGTGATTTAGCATCCCTGCTCATTTTCCCTGACACAAGGTTTTTTTTAAAGCGTGATAATTGTTTTGCTGTTAACAGAGGCATACAGCTCAGAAAAATGTTTTATATAGTAAAAAAGCATGGAAAAAACAACATATAAATTATACTAACATAAGCATTTTAAATGATACACTTCTGCGTTCCTGTCCTTTATCCTCTTAGCCAAGGAAAACTCCAAGTCTACTGAATAAGATGTCTTAAAGGTCCGGTGTCTTGACTGGCACACCGTGACCAATGGGGCTTTTCCACTGGCACTTTAGTCTGTGTTGAGTCAAACCATGGCGGGCTGATTTGCTTTTTCATCAGCAGCATTACTGCGGCGAGTTGAGGCGAGCCACGCCAACTGGCGGTGCACCATGGCCGACTCTGTTAAAGAGGACATGCTCACTCTATTGAAATTAAAGGGCCTTTCAAAGCTAACAGAATCACAAAGATTCAGAGATTTGACTGTGATTTTGATTATACAATAATAATAAAGATATTATAATAATAATTATAATATCAAGGTCAAGAGGTCAGATTCAGTTGAAGTTTTCTGAATGGTTTTCCAGGATGTTCCCTCAACTTTAATTAGTACTGTAACCATTCAAACTGTGACATTTACTACCCTGGAATGGGTTTTCAACCCTGGTATTCAAATTGAAAAAAGTGACTTCTTGACATATAATTAAGGATAATTAAGGATACAAACACCTGTATTACCTTCACCCTTACCTCGCTCATCCATTATGCATCAGAAATATGTTTACACGATATAAAGCAAAACAAAAATGACGGAGTGGCACAAAAGGCTTGAGAGTGGAGCAGTCATTTCTGGTAGATGAACGTCATATCACCGTGTGTGAGTCAGCTAAACGCTTTCTTGTGCCCTTTGCCTCAAGCTGGCCACGAAAGATATGATTTTACTTTTATTATAAACAAAAGCCTCAGAGATGCCAAGATAAATGTATTTAGTGTGTATTTCTCCCCTTGTGTTGTCCTAATTTTGCATTGTTGTTTCATATGTTCAGCGTTCCCTCTTGAATTTCAGACAAACACAGTGTTGATTCTCTTCATGAATATCAAATGAGAATGAATATTAATCAATTCCCCTGGCAATCCTCAACCAGAGTGAGAATAGAATCAAACTATGAGATGTCACAGTGAAGAGAAAGACTCTTGCTGCTCCTGCATCGAACATATTAAAGGAAAAAAAAACAAAAAAAAAAACGTATTGGGTCTATTCAGCGCCCCTGACTGCCCTCTTGACAACGAAAAGATTTTATTAAATCCAACACCACTTCACAAGAAAGTCAGTTTGTGCAGGCCTTATTTCCCACATTCCCTGGTTTTGTTGAATATGCTGATGCAATCTTCTGCCTGGAATTTCAGATAACACCAGGGAGCCAACTGGCAGGGGAAAAACTATTCAAACTTTCATCCCACTGCAAACACAGAAAATGGAATCACACAGCTTTAGAGAGGGGCTAAATTTCATTCATTGCTGTTAGAACAGCACTAACGCCTAATAACAAACGACCGTCTGTTAACGTGCAGTTGATTTTGGTGCTAAAAACCTTAGCGGGAGAGCCATCGAGCCTCAGGTTTGTTTCCATAGGAGGTGATTTAATATGCTGGATTTAATACATGAGTTCTGCGGGGACTTGGCGTGGTGTGTGGAGAGGTGCTTACTGAGGGGTGGAGGATGTGGAGTTGTCTGGCTGCTTGGGAGACCATGCGTGCTGCTGCACCCAGTGGGAAGCTAATGACCGATGCACACCAGCTACGCAACGAGGAGCGCCGACACTGCTCTCCGGCGTTCTCTAGCAGAGGGGATTTTCTCCAGTAATTGAAGCTGAGAGTGGGTCCACATCCCATTTTTGGGGGAAAATGGGAAGTGAGATGCTGGAGTTGATGCAGGAATAAATACATGTTCAGTGCACTTACAATTCTCTAGTTTATGTACAGGGGCGAGAATCTTAGCTGATGTTGTGATTCGATTTGATTAAGACTATCCTCATATCATCAGCAATGATCTATATTACTGCACAGACACTTTTTCCTCATGTAATACAAGCAGTAAGATAAACTTAAAGATCCTTTCAATTTAGCAAGTCCGTTCAAAAATCAGACTACAAGGTAAAAACTGCATCTTCTGATAAGGCTACTATCGATTGTGCCACCCACCTGAATACATAAATATTACACAAAAAAAACCCAATACACATATCCATCTGCAGCGCATTACACATGTGCTGTGAACTAGTCCTGACAGATCTCTCATCTCCTGATATCCACCCACAATTCGAACCTGAAATTTGCATTGCCCTGTTATGTGCCAACTTAATTGTCAGCCGATAAGGTCCTATGTGTTAGTTCAGTTGATTTCTGCATTCCTGTGGCTGGTCCCTAGTCCTTGAGTGTCATTCCCACAAGCCTCTATGGTTTGTCCTCCCTTTTTGTATTTCTGTTCAGTTTCAGGGAATCTCCTTGTTACCTTATTGTTGCCTTGCCTTTTAATACCTGCATTTTGGACTTTGGAATTCAGCCGTCATTATCAAAAGCTCACCCTTTTGTTGTTCAACCTACCTGCCTGTGTCGGCGTTGGGACACAGGAAACACGAGGACCAGGGAACAGACAAGGGAATGCAGAGCAACAAACGCAGACGTATGCAAAAACAAGAAGTAGAGACGTGGGGATAAACTCTCAACACAAAACAGGAAATACACTGAACCAAAAATCTAGGACCATGACAGACGAGGCCAGAAAATCAGCAATCAACATAGTCTGTCTCTCTGGTGTTACATGAAAACAGAATTGAATCACCTTGGGGTCATGAATTAATGGAGTGGTTTAATTCACTTTAGGCATAGTTGACTGCCCTATTGTTAGCTGTCCCAAGAGAGAGATTGCTCAGGTGTGTTATGTGAGCACAACCAGGCACAAAAATAAATCTGCTGCTAACAGTTGTGTGTTTTACTGGCAGATAAAAAGAATGAAACACATGCGCACATATGCGTGGCTGCCCAACATGCAGGGAATATGCTACAGAACAGAGCTCGATGTCGTGCACACACCCTTGATTCTCAAATAAAAATATTCGATTGAAAAAAGATTGAAGGTGGTAGGAGGTTGATTGGAAGAAAGATGCATAGAAACCAACTCAAGTCTGTGATGGCATCCCTCAGTACGTGAGAATGATGGTTTTTGCTGCATTTAGATTATATACGCTGGAAGGTACAGTTGTGTCGGCAAAAGAGTCTCATGTCCACATAACTGGACAGCCCGGTGGCTGCCAGTGCCATTATGCTGCTGCTACACTCATTATTGGGAATTCCAGCTGTCTTACATCATTACTGCCTTATTTTTAGGGGTGGTTAGTGGTGTTGTTTTGCTCTCAAAATTAGCACATTGGCATTAATGAAAACAAAAACACAGAGCAAAACAAACAGCTACTGTTCTTCGAAAGAGGTCACATGTATACGTAACAAATATGGTACAGTATTTGGGCAATGGCTACTGATAACAAGTGTGATTTATACATAGTTCAAATCTGTGCATGGGGATTATTTTAATATTTCAATTCGATTAGCATTTTACAAATGACCTTGGCTGATGTGAAATAAACATATTTGGTTGCTTTTTCAGGCACTCCTTCTACAGTTGTTAAAAGAGCTGCCCTACCCACCTGGGATTGTTTGGTTTAATGTATTTGGTCATGTTGTCTATGCTTGACTCGAACTGTTAACTCAAAACGCAGATCTGGTAATGTCTATTTTTCGTTTGGATTTCACACAGCAGTATATGAGCCGTAGTTTTGCGGGTAAACTCATCAACCCCTTCGGCCTCCCTCCCACTCTTCTGTTGTTCCTCTTGGGGTCATTCATCCTCCAGAGCTGCTCTCCGCTGAAACGGAGCTGCCTCTATGGAAAACAACAACCTCTGCACTAGCAAGCTATACGCTGAAAATGGCAAGTTAGGCTAACTCCAACCAGGTTGCTATTGGTATGAACTAAATAGAGCTAGCAGCTGTGATCTTTGCTTTTGAGGATGTTTAGGTATTTTAAAGCCACAGGCTGGCCTGCTGAGTGTAGTGCCCCCACAAAGATTATGATTTACAGAAATCCAAAAAGGACAGTTTTTATCATTTTTTTTCCCCCATACCAGAATGATAGTTGGTAGAGTCAGACCTTTTTCCACTGTGGAAAGAAAGACTTGTAATATACCTTTTCTTATGGTAGACATTTTGACTCATCACAGCAAGAAAAGCACCAGTGTAACTAACATCATTAACATGGCTCTTTTTTAAAAAAAAATGTACTTATGACATAGAGCCATGTGAGTGAGTCACGACGCACAATACCGGAGCTCTGGCACTGGAACACCTAGATGGAAGGCGGCCATAATTAATGTAATTAGTTACACCTGTGTCTGACAAGTCAAAATGTCTCCTGCAAGATCATTTTAACTACCGTCTTCTCTCCAAATCTGCAGCGAGCTGTTGACAGCTGATGAGTGATTAAACACAGGTGTGTTACCTCCAGGACTGCAAATGATTGTGCTGCTGTCAGTGCTACTGTCAGAGAGGCTTCACAAGTCATTGAGAAGTTCACCATTAAATATTTCCCAGATCCAAATTTAATCCTCCCCTTATCATACAGTGTAATCGTGAACTGTGCTCACAGTATTTATCAGTTCTCCAGAACCCGGCTGCCTCTCAGTGTGTTCAGATTATGCACATAATTCAGTGGTGGTCATAGATCTGTTAGTGCCCCGAGCAGAATTTCAATGAATTGAAGAATATGAACGAGAACCATGTAAATCACATACATATAAGTGGATCACGTTGATGCATGTGAAATTGAGTTGAATTACAAGTGCAATATAGAAGCCAAACCAAATCAAAACAAAGAAATGAGCACATAACCATCATGTTAAGATGTCGACCCTGTCGTTATTCTCTACCTAAAGATACATCTCTCTAGTCTGGTCTATGCTCGTTTTACATGCGATGCTCAGAATTATTGTAATACATCAGCATGGCCTGTAGGACTACAACTTCACCTAAGGCAGGTAGTTAACTTACAGGAGCCCTGTGGACACGAAAACATTTTTATCTGCATAAGAAGAAGAGAGTGGTGGGTGGTCACAGTATGGTAGCAAGGCATGGACTGGAGACACAATGTTTTTGAGCAGCAGACCCCGCTGGCATGTTAAAAAGATGTGTTGTAAGGTGCTCTTTGAGCACCGAGAAAAGGTAACAGATGTAGAGCCTTTCATTCTGCAAAACACAATGCCTGCAGAATGAAATTCATTGTGTGGTGTGTGTGTGTGTGTGAGGTGATGGTCACAGTGGATGGAGCTGCAACGATGATTAATTCAAGCTTCACACCTGTTCGAAGGTCTATATATGTGATATGATTGAAATATACACCTTTCCCCACAGATTTTCAAGATATAAATTGGTGGTAACTAAGTTATCGAAAGTCTACCTGCGCTCCTGACAGAGAGATATCAATATTCATTTCCATGTCCCCGCTTCTAGCTGCTGGCGGAGCCACACTTAGAGCTCATTTGTGACTCTAAGGAGTAATGACACAGAAGTAGCAGTGATACTGAGAAAATGCCTGCTGGCCACACAAACACAAAAGAGTGATACTGCTTCCACAATTGGACATTTGCTTTCACACATCTATTTGGACATTTGACAACATTTTTTTGTTCACGTTGTTTACTTGCAAATATTTCTTGCGTGCTCATTTCTTTTCATCTGACATGTTCACTGGCCAGCTAGCAAAACATTTGCTCAGATGAAATATATAATCTGCAGGAGGGGAACAAAGAGAAAAAAATGCTCAACTGAGTACAAAGCACCTTCAGGATTTCTTTTTGATCCATTGCTTCATTCTAACAATAAAGAGATGGAATGGCTCTGATGATAGTGCAGGGGTTATGATTGCTGTGCAGGGTCAGGGTTATTAGATACTCTAATAAGATGGTTAAATAACTGGCTTTTAGAGGGTTGCTTTTGTTAAGAATGTCCAAAGAAGCAGGAAAAAAGGAATACAAGTCTGACTCCACTTTGTTCGGAATGCAATAACGCTTTTAGCCAAACCTAACAGACAGCACCCTATTTCTGTTTGATTTAGTGTCTCTTCAGAGCCTGTTCATTATGGAATTCAATTTTCTGATTATTTCGAAGGTGTCACATGCCATCCTTTTTCTGAACTTTTCATTCCAAGCTTGAATGCAGCGAATATCCTAACTCTGGTCTTTTCCTGGAGTTAAGGTAGGTGATCAGGCTTTTGCCTACAGGGCACTGTTGCTATGGAAGTACTGCCTCTGATGTTCTTATTCTCTTTTATCTGTGTAGCTTTTGAACAGCTTTAGACCTAACCATTCTTTTCTGGGGTTTGAGCACTGTGTGTGTGAACCATACTGTGGTTTTCAGACTGACACCTAAAAAACTAATAACAATAATCTGAGGTGATGCTAACTTTTTTTTTTTTTTTTTAAAGATCCCCTATAAGTGTCATAAGTTAAGAATTTGGACTGCGACACTGAAGTGTCTGTGCTCTGTGGTGAAATATTCTAATGTACTTTTGGCATTTTTGTACTATACTCCCTGACAAGTGCACTTATTCTCTAATATCTGTAAGAAGCTAATATCCATCTTAATGTGTCAATTGGTAGAAGGACTCAGTGATTTGTTAGGAAAGTCAGATAATCAGTCCACTGTTCTTGAATGCCATTTACCCAAAAGTTTGCTCATCTTGGCCTTTAGGTTACACATATTTCCCTAATTCTGTTTTTATGAAACATCTGCATTAAATAGTTTGAGTTAAAAAAAAAAAAAAAAGAAAAATTAAACTTTTGTGGAGATCCTAATTCATACATGAAAAATATTCACATACCAACATGTGTGAAATTATCTATAAACTGTGGGACTCACATGTAAAATTCCTAATGATTTAACATCTTCATTCTTTTCCACACCTGGAAAAAGTTAAGCACGTACAATTGTATGTTATTCACATGTGAAAAGGTTCACATTAAGCAGAGCAGCCGATTAAAATATATTGTGTGTGACACCCTTTTTCCCCCCCGATGAATACACTTGTGACTTTATTTTGATAAATCATTAGACATTGAAATAACTTTTGTCACAATAGCACTTCCATAATAAAATTCAAATTTTGAGGACTGTGAGAACAGACAGGCTGGAGATTGAGAAAAGCAGGTGAAATACGATTTTCATTATTTTTGAATACAATTTCGGGATGATGTATCCCTGACTGAATTTGGGAAATTGGATTGGTGTGGGCAATCAGTGCATGAGCACATCCAAGTCATATCCTCTTCTCCCCTGACCTTGAAGAGGACATGTTAGGTGAGCTCTTGGAAATAGCTTTTGGAGGGTGACATTAAACTCACCTCCCTCGCCGCCCCTGAAGAGCGGTGGTCTGATCCCCTCTTGTTATCCAGCGGAAGGCAGATAGTGACTCCCTGACAACATTGGGACTCAATTGCCTGTGCTTATTATCCTTTGGCATAGAAACATCTCACGTCTGGCTTGCTGCACAGGCTGACCTCTATTCCATCACTTAACCGCTGATGATAAGAAGGGGGAGACTGGAGCTGACTTATTCATGTTGAACCAATCGAAGATGAATACACAGCATGTCAGAGTTGCCTGGGTCAATCATGTTGACACATGTCAGTTGTTCGATGAATCCAACGGTGACGGTTAGTTCTACGTGTTCAACTGGCAGCATAACATCTTTCTTTGGTTTTTGGTAGAAAATTGTATTTTGAAAGTAACAGAGTTAAGTTTTGAAGGAGTTGTTTTAAACATCTTGCATTGATGTGCAGTACGACACTATATATACAGTACCTTTTGAAAATTGACTACACGTACCATTAAACATTCAATATCACTTTCTGCTGCAGTCGTAGGGTTCATTCTGGAGGAAAGGTCAATGGTGTAGTGTTTGGTGAGGCTATTGGATATCTGCAAGCTAAACCAATCAATGCTCAACCTTATGAGAGAGGCTTCTAGGAATGGAATTGTTGGACATGAAATGATGGGCAGGTTTCAAGCATTCAAGATCTATGAAATGAATCTCTCACAACCGGTGGCTAAAATATAACAAAGTCTTCTAATGCTGCATGTAACCTTCTTTTACAAAGGACTGTGGCATCAATTCAGCATGTTATGTGACATGTTGTTCCATTGTGTTGTTTCTTTTTTGAATTGTTGTGTCTGTTTCATGGAAACAGGAGGACGTGATAATCAAAGTGTTTTGAAAAAAAGAAAAAATAATTTTCGGGGTGCTGTTTTCCCCATCATGCATTTAGCTGTTAATTCATTTTGAGAGTTAGTCGCCTCCTCATTGATAATTTATTTGGTTATCTTTGTAATTTATCATTTGGGGCATGAGAAATCAATTAAAACATAGTTTGGGCTTCATGTGCTGTCTGAAATATAAATGAAAACATTTCTACCCTTATTTAAATGAGAAGTTGTGCTGCATCAGTCACATGTTGACGTAATAGAACATATTACATAGACTTAAACACTAACACACAAAAGTGGTGATTGAATAAAGGCAAACTTTTCCAAGTAGCTCAATCTGCTTCTGCCATTTTAGTGCTCTATAGACAAAAACTTTGCACTGCATGCATGTGGGCGCTTTGAAGCTGCAATCTGCTATCAGCGGGTGCGTCAAAACACCCTCAAATGCAATTTGCCTTCACTTTCAAAGGTGCAATAGAAGAGAGCCTGCTCTGTTTGTATCACACACACACATGCACACACACACACACACACACACTCTCGCCCACTCCACCATCCTTTTAACAGGTTTTGCAGACAATTAACGCATGGCATGCACATTTCTAAGGAAGCACATGTGGTGTAAATTTATGCTGGATGGTTCCCAGGTATAAGAAGTTTACATGTGTGAACTGCCTGGTTTGATGACATGGAGATGAATGGATGCTTGTTCCTAACGAAAGTAGCTGCTGTGTAATTTAATGTTGCATGTGATGGTGAAGGTAAATGAAGTACTGCTATCCCAATTTACCATTGACTTAATGTTAAGACTGAGCATGCATATGGCAGGAATGAATAAAGATGGTTCTCCTGCACTCCCAATTTTACAATGCTAATTTGATTTTCTCTAACTTTTAGTTTGTTTTCATGAATAAAGTAATGTTCGTTACATCTACCAAGGATGTTGTGCTTTTGCCTATAGCCATTTGTTGGTTGGTTGGTTTGTCAGCAGGATTATACAAAAACTACCCAACAGACTTCCACATTTGTATGAGTTACTTCAATTTCATGCAGATCAAAATATAATTCCAGATTTATTGGAGTTGAATCTGTTTTATATGACATTTGATTAGACTTGATGGGGACTATTTGCTCTACTGAGTACTGTTCTAGTTTCTTTACTGTATCATCTGGATCTTTTGACTATCATTCCCAGTGTTAAATATATATATGGTCCATATTTGTAAACTTTTCTGTTCAGAAAATGAAGCACACAAGACTTTTTTTTAAAGCAAATTCTGGAATAAGCCACATCCAATGCACTTATTACTTTGAATATACTTGTGACATAAACCGATGCAGCCAGTTGCTTTGCACTACCACCCTACTCCTCATTTTGTCTATGCTGAAAGTGGGAGGAACTATGCTCCAGTTTGCTACAACAAAAGTGGTGAATTCTGCTTGAGGTTGAACAGGTAATGGGTATGAATGGACAGAAAAATCAATAAAAAGATGCGGGGTGAAAATGAACTCTGATTCACTCTTGGCAGGAGAAAGATGTGTCTGTTCAGGTCAAAGATGTTGTAAGTTGGGGAAACAGCTCCAGAGTTTTGCAGAGTTCTATGATCCCACTTCCTTAATGCAAAAACAGAGAGAGTGAAACAGAGACGGCCTACAGTGGAGAAAATAACAGCTTGAGTTGAGTTTGAAATCTGTCTGTCTGACCTGTCACATCCATACATACACAAACACCACTCACAGAGTGAATGTGTGTTATAACATCAGACGTCAGCGCTGTCAGGGAACTAGGCTATTGGCTATTTGCGGCCAAAAGATGGACTGCAAAAACAGCCCAGCTGTCAAATACGTCCAAATAAAACCAGACAAGTTGCATCTGAACACAGCTTGTTTGTGGGATGCAGCAGTCTCTTTGAGTGAGAAGGAACACTCTTAGTTTTAAAACAACTGCTCTGGTCAAAATAACGCCCCTCCACTCCCACTCTGCACTGCTGCTGCTTGGAAACAAAGGCAGCCCTGTTCCCTTTTTTTTAAAGTGAGATGCGTGGAAACCCATCTAACCAGTGGCTCTAAGTCTGATTCAAAGGGAAAGCCTTCATGCTGACAGCCACTCTTATTGTACTTAGAAGGGTTTGAGCTGTGGAGAAGGACAGAATGTCCTTATGTGGGTTTTAGGGAGATTCTCCTTCCTCCTCAAGTCATGTACTTATATCAGTTTACATACACATTCATTTTAATTGCAATGTGTCATGAGAAATGGGACATTTTTCTCCATCTCTCTTGGTTACTTATACAAACTCTGACTCGGGTCAGATTTTCCATGACAAGTTCATGCTCAAGTGCCTCTTCTCAATGCGTCATACTGGGATTCGTACAGTACAGTTGTTTTTTGTTTTGGCCAGTTGCCATGTTGCTAATGCAGCACGACATCACTGTAGATATTTTTTTTTTTTTTCTTCCTATGGTTATATCACGATACTATACACCTTGGGATTATATAGCTTCTACATGATGAAAAATGTGTTCCTTTTGCCAAAAAAATGCTTGAAATTAACCACAAAATTAATACCTGTAGCACTGGAGATGTAATTACATGCCACTGTATTGCAGCATCATGTCTTCCAAGAATTAACAGAAACATGTCCATTGGGGACCTGATATGACAGCACCTGGCATCACAAACATCACATTACAGTCTAATTATGCATAATATGTATAATTCATACTAATGAAGTATTCCATTTTACAATATTACAATCCAAATGGCTCAAGATCATAGCCTCAAATTACACAAGTGTGAATGTGTGTGTGGTTGTGTGTGGATTATCGTAGCAAAATAATCCATTTCCCAGATGGTGAAATTTGTCACCCTCCATAATGTCACAGTCATGAAATAATAATTAAAGGCAGTGATACTAAAGCCTCTGAAATGTTGCAGCTCTGCTGCAATAAAGTTGTAACCTGCTCCTGCCTATTGACAACTAACTACCTTGCAAACAGAGAAACCCTTCAAGGCATTATATTGCCATTACTATAGCATTTCCAGACTTGCAAGTGCTGTTACTCAAGTTAGAGGAAGTTCAGCATTAGCAGCATAAAGCTTTTGTTCACAGTGAGCAGGCAAAGGTTTCAGTACTGTCCAATTCCTGGGGGGAGCTGCCTGCCAAGGACTGAGTTGAAAATCCAATCAGACGAGGGAAAGAACAAAAAGGATTGATCGTGCTCTACCTGTTCATTCCATGTAAAGTATTGACAGTGCGCTGTGCTGCAGGGTAATCCAGTCAGAGAGAAAGGAAAATCTCATTCTCGAGCCTTGGTAAACAGTCCAGAAGTTCTGGCACAATAATCTTTTTCCCAGATGGTAAAATTTGAAGGCGATGATCTCTTATTTCTCTGTTGTTCTAAGTTGATTTCACTCATGCACAATCGACGTCCTGCTGTTGTTTTCTTTGTTCGGTTTGGTTCACCTGTATTCAGTGTTGCAAGGCATTATGGTTGACTCTCACAAGGTTTCCTACATTCATCCAGATCTGAAACTTAAGTGACATCATGGCATCAGTAATATTCGCCTGTTAACACTTACGTAATGCAGCGCTTTATCTTTGTAATACCATACACAATGTTAATACTTCTTTATTTACATTTCAAATGCTGTGTTTAGATGTAAACGAGTGAAAAAAACACAGCCGAGGATTAAACCAAGAGATAATCTCATTGAACAACACACTTTGCAGGAAGGCTTTACAAATAATCCTGGACTCCAAAGTCATATCTAGGTTCTTAACGTCAGTTTCTGCTTTGTGGGCTGCACATTCTCACGGGGGGAAAAAAAAAAAAAAAACTATGCTTGTATTAAAAATACAGGCAATACAAATATATGAGATTTATTTCAGCGCCTCAGCAGAGACATTTCCTGTAAACGACTGTCGACTCGACTATCTGGTTTCACTTCACAAGAACCTAATGTTGACAAATGACACTGCCTTGTCAAGGTGGTTTATTTATGGTGGGTGTACAATACCTATTGTGGGCACAGCTCAGTGACTTGATGGTCTGACCCACCTCCACCATCTTGCATCTCGGCTCTCCTACTCATTCTGTCACTGCCTCGGAGAGTCAACTCTGCCTGTGTTTAATGCTTGTTTGAACCTTTCCTGAACTTACAAGTAAAGAGAATGAGGAACATTCAGTCAGCGTATGTCATCCAAAACCTCCTCTCTTCCATTCTAGATTATTTTCTATCAAAGAAAAGGAAGAGTATTAGAAAGGGAGGAAGGTAAGTGAGTCTGAATGGTGTTGATATATAAAAGAATGTATAATGTATGCCTAAAATAATCTATGTAGGTAGGGTGAATTCCCAGTCTTTCCTTATTCCTCGCCAAACCTCGACTAAAGTGTCAGGGAGGACGACTCACCCCTTCCTCTACCTTGAACCCTCCCCTGCCCTCCCCGTGTAGTGTTTATTAAATCACACAGCACATGAACGCTTTATTAAATGAGAAAATATTGAAATTCAGACATTCCTCTCCAGTCGAGTTTGTTCTCACACTTCTCTGCTCTTAAATTGATTTCACGCTCTGTGGCTATCTGCATGGGAAATAATGTGCAGCATTATTAACTGGGAGAAGGGGAGGAGAAAATCACAGGGGAGGACAGGAGGCTCTGACTAAGAATCTGGGCCTCAGATAAACGCCGCCAGTCTGTCAGCTAAGGCTGCATCCAAATCTAAAGTGGGTATTCAGTTCAAATTAGCTTTGTTCTGTTGATGCTCTACCTCGCCTATGGTCTGAGGCATTTGAGCTTTCTCTGTGTTTGTCAGGGAAGCCTTTGTTGATGAGCGTCTCGACTTTTTTCCAAGACTGCTTCCAGACTGCAACCTCCTGTGCCCTCATCAGCAGTAAATTGATTTCAGTCTTCTCTCTTGGGACCCAGTTGCTGGGGAAAGTCACCGTAACAAAGGTAAATCTTAACCTTAATGTAAAGGTAATACAAAGTCTTTTGTTCTGTGTTTGGTCATTGTTTCTGTTTGATTAAAGAAAGGGCGAGAGAGTACGCTTAATGAGGAGGTCAGGTGGACACAAAGGGCTTTTACTGATATATGTAAAATGCGTTAATGTAACGAATGATCATGATCTCTTTGTTGGCGCTAAAAAATTAGCTTTTACTGCCTAAACCTAACCAAACTGCATCTATTTCACAACATTAACCATGAAACCCTCTTAAGTCACGTACACAATATGATGTCATATATGTAACTTGTGGCATAAAATGGTATGACATGTTTAGCTCAAAGAGATTTTGAGGTAAACATATCTTTTCAAAGTTCCAGTGCTGTGCCATTGCATTCATTGTTCAGCCTGGTTTCGGAGAAATGTGTCAAAAAAAGTCGTTTTCATCTACTGTCTTAATTTCCGCCTCAGCTCCCACCTCTGATCTGACAGTTCTCTGTACCTGTATGGGGGGTATCCCCCGTTGTTCTCTGGAGGGCAGAGGTACAAACAGATCACTAAAAAGCGATGTCAGCTCCCGCACTGGGGCACCTGTGAGCAGATCAATCATCCCGCCGGTTCAGGTCCATTTTAAAGCTGCCCCAGCAGTTGTTACGATTAGTAAAAGTAGATCCTGGTGAGCTCATTGCACCAAACCCCAAAGTCACATATACCTTTAAGTGGTCAAATCAAAGCCTAATCATAATCGCAACTGCTGTTATACCAGGTGTTCCATTTCACTCAGAAACTGGTCTAAGACGACGTGATGTGAAAGCCAAAGTTAACACAACTGAGGCTGTTTGGAGCTCATAAACTGGAATGAGTGAAGCAAAGGTATCATATTGGTAAAAATAATACTGTGCTCCCCCTCTGAAGATGTCGTTGAACAGGGGAGGAACACTGGTTGGAATTCTCTATGGAAGCAGAGCAATGTACTGGATGCATTTTTGTACAGTGTGTACAGTTGTTGCATGATGATGCATGCAGGGTATAACTCCAACGACAAAAGCCAAAACAAATACAATCCATTCATCATGTCATTGTTATTTGTGTGGCCTCGTGCTTTGACATCAGAGACAACAAATACAACTAAAAGGCCCAAACACAGCAGCTTCTGAACACATTGAGTCAGATGGCTGGCAGCAACGTTTCTGGGAGAGAAAATCAAACTCCTCATCAGCTGCCCAGTATCACAAGAGGAATCCTTTGATGATGGCAGGGAAGCAAATTACACAGTTTGGGTTCGACTACGAGTTTAGAGCTCAAATCATGTCGCAGACCAAGCTGTGTTGATCAACCAGTTTGAGCATTTGCTGCCACACTGCTTCATGGTGCACGAGCAGATCTGCTCAGCATACAAACACTGGTGTGAATACAGCAACGAGGCGATTAAAGCCTCAGATTGTGTTTTACTTGCCTAATAACTTGTTGTTTACTCCAGTGTGTGTTTATCTTTCTCAGGGTTTTGTATAATCCAAATGCAATAATGTTGTTTACACATGCGATGGCAATCTAAAAGCCGTGCTCGCTATCCATTTGATGCCAACAGGTGAAGAGATGGCACTGTAATGGTAGCAATTACTTGAGTTATAACAAGTGCTATGTGGCTGGTCCCAAAAAAAAGAAAGGTTGATATTAACAAGTACGGGTTGTGATAGCCTCATAGTCCATTGCATAACCAGATAATAGAGTGCAGATGTTATGGCTCATCGTATTAAAAGCAAATATGAGCTTCAGCAACTCTGGATCTTTTATGAAAGCTGTGTGTAATGTGATACGTACTGTATGACAATAAAGAAACCTTGAATCTGGACTCTTCAGGACATGGGAGGTAAAGATAATCACTGATTATTGCTAGTAGTGTATGAAGGTAACATTCTTTTGAATTTTATCTTTGGAAGGACGTGTCTGTGGGGTGAGCCAACATGATGTTGCTTTGATCAAAACTATTTTGCTGGAATCAAGTCAATATAATAAAGAAGTCACCTTGACTTTCTAAATGAGAAGTTGGCCTGAATCAAACATGTGCCCACCCCAGCTTACAGTAGGAGTTGTTAATGCACGGACACGAGACTGACAAATATATTCTGATGTCACTGTCAGAAGGAAAATAAATAGTACATTCTCAACATGGTACATATGATGGTGCATAAAATCCACATGATTTCACGTATTTCCATCTCAGAAATCCAGGATCTGGATCAGCAATTCAACTCAACTCTTCAACACACACAATTATCCATCAGCCTGGGCTCACCTGCTTTTGATTCAGTTCACATATGTTAGTCTCTCCTGTCAATCTTTGAAGCACTGCTGGCTCTGCCCATTATTTCTCATGACACTGAACAGAACATACAGCGCAACAGGGACATGACATGTGCCATGAATTGGAATCTGAAGAGGAGCTGGTCAGCAAAAAAAAAGAAAAAAAGAAAAAAAAGAACACGTAACAAACCTTGCAATCTGGCTCACAGTGGCACAGAAAGTGCTTTTTAATCTAATAGAGAGCTTTTGAGCTGTGAATTAGTGTGTGTATGGAGTGGAGGTAGTAATCCTCAGCCTGGCATGAGCCGGTGCACTGATTCCTCCTACGCTGCTACAGGGTGACACAGGCAGCTCTCTCAGCAAATCATCTTCCAGTCTCTGGCTTGTTAGCAAAGTATGAGAATATTTGTAAACAGTGCAGAGAGCACCCACTGTGTCTGGTCAAATACTGAATAATGTTAGCCGCACTTCTGACTGGCCTCGCAGGCTTTAGGCCATGTGTCATCTGCGCTGTCTGATGCTAACAGTACAACAGTAGACTAGAATAGTACTTCATGCTCCATTTGCACGTAAATACACTCTGCTTAGTGCACTGACCTTGGAACAGCTTGACATCTGGTGCCTTGTTCAAAGTCATCCTGACAATGACGGAGAGTTTGTGTAAAACTAGACGCTCCCGACTCATTGGCTCACATTTCACTTGCATCACTAGCACAAGCGTCATCGTGTTAATATTTCAGCTCAAAAAAAAAAAAAGCTCTCAGTGGCACATTTCTGTTCGCCTACTTTTCAGAATGAGGAAGTGGAATTCCATGTTTCCATTCTTCTCTCTTATTAACAAGATCACTTCCATCTCCCAGTGAGTCACTCCAGGACGCGGGGGGTTAGCGGGGATAGACGCTGAGGGCTGAATATCGGTCAGGGGAATTGAAGCATTGCTTTGGAGGACAGTGAGCGAGCCTCCGATGCATGCAACTGCTCTGTTGGACCTGACCAGACATTTCCACTGTTTCCACTGCTTCCCTCCTGTGTCCGACCGGCTCTGGAAATAATGAGATTTACACAGAACAACAGCATCCTGGTAATCTCTCCCCAAGCCCTATGTTGTTTGCAGATTCTTCCTTTTAATAACACTTTGTCACTGTTTAATATTTCATATTTCTGCTAAGATGAGGGAACTGACAGCTTCGTAAAGACACTGTTCAAGATGCCTTCTAAACACCTTATTATGCACACGATGACAGCTGAAAGACATGGAAGAATCATGATGAATAATTTATGCCACAGAACAGACTGATGTCAGTTAGCAGGTCAAAAAGCGCTTCTGCTAAAAATGCCAGTCGCCGGTAAGATGCTTATGAAACAGGAGTGACAAGATTGAACATAGATGTGCTCGAGCTGTAGTTTTCCTCCAGGCTTTTAAATCGCCGCCCACATTGCAGACTTTTTTTTTTTCCCACAATTCAAATAAGTCGGGTGTTGTGCTCTTCAACTGCCGCTGCCCTGGTTGAATATTTAAACAGCAGTAAGAGTGGCGCAGTCAGACTCTCATCATGAAACATTATGTTGGGGATCCGTGGATGAAAATTGTCTCCAGATATCAAATATAGTTATTCTGTGAGGTAAAATATTTATATTTAAAGCTTTTAAGAGATATGTTGTGGCGCCAATTTCTTTTGGAAAAAGGTAATTGCTTCTGACCTTTACAACGTGGCACAACAAAATATAAAATGCGAGAAAATACGCTCTAGTGAGGAGTGGGACTGCATAAAGTATTGAATATGTTCCACAGTTGTCCTATTCATTTTCCTTTTCTATGATGAACTGGGTTTGTTGATCTAATTGTGTGAACTGCTGAAGGGATCTGACTAAAATGATTATTTCATGGTAATTTATGTCTATTTAATTGGACCATTTTTGTGTCCAACTGTCTTTTTGTCCTTTTGTGAGGATATATTGCATGCCATCATATAATCAGGTGTTTGTTCTTGCCTGTAGCAAAGTAAATCAAAGACAGAATTAGGGCTAACTTAATAATATAATTCATTTCAATTGATTAATGATAGAAAAATAAAGGCATTAAAAAAATAATGCAAATTAATCACACTCTTTGAAGCCCCTTGAACAAAACAGCTTTGTCCTGAATGTAATGTCTTATGGAACGGAAATTATAACATAAAGCTATATTAAAAGTATTGCACATCAGTTAGGAAACATGAACATGCTGCTCTTTCTTTGTTGCTGTTGCAGCTAACTAGATTTTATGGACGCAGGTGGGTTTTTCCGTCTCCAGCACTTCGTTCACACTTGCCACAGTGTGACTGACTCACACCCCAATTAGCCAACCGTGCTAATTTCAGCTCGCATGTTAATGGCATAAGGCGAAAAGTGTCTCGGTCGAACTCGTGCCAGTGAAGTTTAGTTCCACATCACATGCATCAATCTGTTGTCTGCGTGCTCCAGACCGAGACCTACAGACCAGAACATGACTGCCCAAGTGTCTAACCATATCCACCCAAAAACCAGAAAGATATTTGACATGAAAATGCTGACAAGTGTGGATGAGACTGAGGCAGTTTTACAGGTTGGTGTAAGTCAATTTAAAAAATGGGCACATTGCTGCTTTGAGTAAATGCCAACTGTTGATGTCAGACTGTGTGACACATAGCTATCTACAGGGTAAAACAAAAAAAAGTCAATTGTAAGTGTGAAAATACATCTGCAGTTGTCTTTGTGGCGACAAAAATAGGTATTTGCCAAACCTGGATTTTTTTACTTTTCCATAACCAAGAGCTTACTTAACCAGAGCAAAGAACATAACATTGTGACAAGAGAGAAATCTAAAAAATAAATCCAAAAAACTTAACATCGCAACATAAAGATACGTAAAGCTTTAACTTATCTGGGGCTCTGCTGAAACTTACTTAGCTAACTTTTATTCTGGCAGCTGGGTCTGGTATTTCAGCTGTTTACGTTGGGATCATGGCGAGGGAAGATAATAACACAACTTCCACCATGATGCATTTAAACAGCTTCCACAATCATGCATCTGTTACTCAAACTGAACCTCTTGGATCATCTGCTCATGAATGCAGCCCCTTGCATTTTTCAAAAACACCTCTGTTTCCAGTCTGAATGCCTCGACTGTTTGCCTGAAATAAAGTTTTTTTTTTTTTGTATTCATTGCGTGCAAGTGCAGAGACTTAACTTTTGTTAGTACATGTTCAACTCATCGTTATTTCAGAATGTATTCTTCTTGATTTATTCTTTCACAGCTCTCGCCGAGGACGACTCGGAGGCCCCCGAGTAAGCGGGAGGCTTTTGTGGGACAACTGATATGACCGCAACTGCTGACACATCCAAAGATCCCACAGCATCCTGTACTAGAGCTATTGTCCCTGTGCACAGTCTTAAATTGTATCTTAAGGTGCCACAACTGCAGAATTGCAAAGGAACAGAAATACGAATAGAAAGAATAAACAGCAGGAGGATTTGCAGCCAGGTTATATTTATGTATACAAAGGACAGCTTGAAGTAAACATGCTTTTTTTGACCGAACGTATCATAAAGTGCAAATCAGAAACAAGAGCACCTGTCTGAGAAGGATTTTGCTAGTACCAATCCTTGGGATTGTTACCGAACATTGACCTTTCCCCATGGTTTGCATAAAAAAACAAAACAAAAAAACAAAAAAACAAAAAAAAACACCATGGAACTATTTCCTTGAAGAGTTGGAAAGACAATTTGTCACATTTTATTTCCTCTCTGTCTGGATTTGTAAGCAGTAGGCTGAACCATACACTTTATTTGCTTGCAAAATAATAACAGAGCTTCAACAATGCATTATGTAAATGTTAAACAAATCAACATTTTGCCTTCAGCTTTTCCGGAGAGAACACTTTTCACCACATCCGTTTTCACACCCCATTAACGGGGTGTAGTGACAGATAAGGTGTCTCGGGTTACCTGGGAGGTGAAAGGAACACGCGCCTTTCCGGGCCACATTCAAAGCATCGCCTCTGACAGGTCGGTGAGAAAACTTCGCAGTTTTTTCATTCTCCATGGTGAGATAAAAACACTTCCTAATGAGCCTGTAAAATGCCTTTCCGCAATAATTAGTAATTAGTGCATATAATAATAATAATAATAATAATAACAATAAAAATAACAATAAAAATAAAAATAATAATAATAATAATAATAATAATAATAATAATAATAATAATAATAATAATAATAATGTCATAGGCTTATAACACATTTCTAAAAGGAAACATGTCCTTTGTTATGGTGCCAGTGAGTCTTTGTTTATAAGATGCACTCAGACATTCACCTGTCAGAGAGCAGGTTTGCTGCAGTGGCACAAAGAGGGAGGGGTGCACTGGTAACATCCTATCAAAGAAGCTGCTACGAAATGCTTTGTCAAACCCTATACGTTTACCTGCTGGAACAACTTCTCCGCTTGCACACAAACGAGGCAGTCATGCATGTGCCTGTCGAGATGGAAATAGACATTTGTTTAGCCCACAGAACGGACATCTTTGCAAGTGAGGAGTTGAGGTGCCAACTCTGATTAACACACGAGGGCCTCAGTAATGAGAAGAAAAACAAGAGGTCATCCCTTGTATACTATTTTTCCTTTAATTAAATGGCACAAAGCAACTCGACAACAAAGCACACTTTCAGCCCCTCTAGCCTTGCTCGTTATCTGTTAGGCAACCATACAAGAGGTTACCCAAAACCATTTAATTGTGCCCTTTGGTACACAGCTAGAGTATCGAGAAAATAATAACACCTCTAACCCAAAACTTATAAAAAATTCAACTTATATGAGTGGGTTAATATTGAGAATATATTGAAGTATACATTTTTTTTTTCTCACACCTTACACTGATTCTGACTACTTAAAAAAAAAAAAAAAAAAAAAAAAAGACAGTATGATGTAGTATACACTATAGAGTCACAGAAGATCAGGGAACTATGGCACGTTGGCTAATCTGTTTTTCTCTGATAAAACTATTATGTGCAATTACCACTGTTGTGTTTCAACTGTATGACTGTAGCATTGTAAATATGTACATATGTGTACTCAGTATTGCAATATGAGCAACACCCTCTTATTTATCATGCACTATGGGTGTGCAGTTTCTTCTGAAACTGATTAATTGCTCAGATGGGGAAAGCCATATGGTGCCATTGTAGCGTTGTACGACGGCGCTGATCACATGTTGACTTGTAAGGCTCATGTATCAAACAGGTATTTCTTAATGGAGGCTAACATAGCTGAGACTTTCAGATGAAAGCCTGGCGTCATTAAGCTTTTTCGTCATGCTCGGTTGGATCGGTAACATTTAGACATTACTTTTTAAGCATACTGTACCGTAGAATGAACGTACAGAGTCGTGATTGTGCTGTGAAGCTAATTGAGCAGAGGAATGCACAATTCAAAAACAGCAAGGCACACAACAAGGTGTCAAGGTACATTCAATTTGTTGATGGAAAATTGTAGTGAAGGCAAGTAAATGTGCTTTCAGTGTGACTGGCCAAACTCTGCCTTTTTCTCAAATCACTAGATGGTCATTTTGTTCTTGGAGGAAGCTTTTCCCATTGAACACAAGTATGACAAACACTTTGAATGCCAAGAAGCATAGAAAATAAAATAAAAATGCTGTGTGATGCTGAAATGACAAGCCCACGTAATGAATTTAGCTAGTTCTGGCTAATTTTCTCTGTTCTCCATTTGGGCAACACAATTGCCAGAGCAAACATTGGCGATTTAGGTTTCAGGGAAATCACAAATTATAAAAGAAAAAAATGTACATGTAGGTTCACTTCTCAGCCTTTTTGTTTATGCTTAGGTTAGGTTAAGCCAACAAACATGGCATGGCTGTCAGTTAACATATTGGAATGCAGACTGGAACTGCAGTCACTGGCTTGGCAGCTTTGTTACCTAGAACTCCATCACCATCCCCTCCGCCTCCTGATGTGAAAGTCAGGTTATGAACATGTTACGTGTATGTGATATGACACGTAAATGTCAATGTGGACACGCTCAAATCTGTGGTTAGCAGAAAAGTTAACTGCTAACTTCTGACCCTGGGAAATAACCCTTTGGGTTACAGATATCACTTTGAGATCTGGAGAGTGTTTTTTGTTTTGTTTTGTTTTGTTTTACATTGTCTGACATTTAATAGACCAAACTGATGAAACATATAAAAAATAGAAATACAACAATTACTGATGATATAATCAGTAGTTGCATCTCTGAAGGTATCATCACAGACGGGCTGTATGAATGTATCTCAGCAGGCTGTCGACTGAAATTAGAATATGTTTGCTGGCTGGAACACCACTCAAACACAACAGTGTGATCACGTGGAGCCTTTATATAATGACTAATATTTGCCGTCTGAAGAGATGCTCTGACAGAGGAAAAATACCAGATGTTGTAGACTGCGTGAATCCTTGCACCAGAGGCTTCTGAACAGATGAATGCATATCAGTAGCTCTTAACGAGGTTGTGGGGCGACACTTGGAAGGGAAGTGCATGCAAACGGTCCTGCTATAGGAGCTGTTTTATCAGCAAGAGGCAAAAGAACGAAGTTCCCCCTGGGCCTCTCAGTTTCCCTGTAGGTGATGTTAAGGAGGTGGGCACAGCTGGCTGGACTCATTATTTCCACTTCATGCTTTCTAGACTTTAGAATATTTCTATAGGTTAGCAAACTCTTTAGCTTTAAATTTGTAGGACATTCACCCTATGTTTACTTCTTTCTACGACTCAAAGTAGTAATCAAGAACAGACAGTCCGTGCTCTAAAGAACATTCAACAAAATAGACTGACATTAGAAACGTTTAAATCTGACCAATTAAACAGGGAGGTAGAGCAATAGCTGATAAAAGAATTTAAAGAATCATGACGCCGTGAGGTTCACAGTTTGTGCTGCAGGATTGAAGAACGCAAGCACTAAGTTGAACTATTAAATCAAGTTATCCTCTGCTGGCTGGTTGATCCACTGAATGAAGCACACTGATATGTTTTATTTTCATCTGTTTAAAACTTTTGGGATGAATGAGTATATCTACTGCATGTAGCCTGTAAGTGTTCAATGTTGACTACATTTTTAAAAAAAAATCATACGAATGAAATGTGTTACATATATGAACCAATAAAATGTGAAATCACTCATTCTTAATATACTGACATTTTCATTAATGTCAATGTGATATAAACATTTTAATTTTAAATTCTGTGTTCATTTGAAGATGGCTTTTTCCCCAATGTCACTTTCTTTCATGTCGCATTTTTTTTTTTTATTTATCTCTCACATATTTCATTTTAAAACGTTGAATTTCATGACAGTGTAATTGTCTCTACTGTCTAACCTTTTCTGTTCACCTGCCTTCATGCACGCAGTATCAATGACTTGAGCTAGCTGGAGCAACAGCAGCGCCAACATTATTCCTGAGGTGCTGCTGTAAGCCAAGCTGCTACTTGGCTTGCAAGGCTCAGGTTATGAATTCGGAGGATTACTTAGAATAAAAGCCACAAGCCAGAATTAGCTGGGTCTGCTAACTCCAGTGGGCTAAAGCAACCGCAGAGGAAGACTGTCAGCACGGGCGCTACACTTGCATGGGAGGTTAGTTTCTAAGTCTGAGTACTGTGTTTATTCTCAACAACTGATTCTTCTGTAGCTGGCTGATTCAGGATGACTTTGACATTGCTGTTGATCAAGGTAAAAGGAGAAAACTGGCTAAAGTGGTGGAGGTCACTGAGGCGGTGTCCCTAAACGAGGCAACGGGATTGTGACTGGCTGAGAGATGAGGATAACAAATTAATTTCTGCAATCATTTGTTCTGAAATAATATGTTATTTATGTGTTTAACAAACATTTAAATAAGAATTAAACCAAATGCAACAATAATATAACAATTACCATAATCAACATCCACATTTATCGCATGCCATGCTTTTTAAGAGCAACAATCCGGTTTCTTTACACAATCAAATAGCTTCAAATAGTAAGATAAAAACAAACAAACAAACAAAAAAAAAAACTGGAGAACAAATAAATTGACTCCCTGAAGTTTTTTTTTTTTTTTTTTTCTAGATTCATTCTAACTCTCCTCAGTATGTCTGTTTTTAATAATGCTCTCTCTGTTCTACACAACTTTCATTGATTTAATTCAGTCCATCTGGAATCTGGGGGGATTTATAAGTGGATAACTCCCTAAACAGAAATGTCTGGATGTGATGGAGCTCCCTGGCTGTGAGAGTCAACACAATTCATCCTTTTTTGTCCCTTTCCTCTTTTCTTATACCCGTTCACTCCCCCGACCCGCAATACATACAGCGAGGCTCATCCATCCTCACTGTACGCATCTCTTATATAAACAACCACCTACACAGACTCCTCTGCGACTTCTTCTATAATTTCTCCTGACACGCAGTCTGTTGATTTTCTTTCCATCAGTGCTGAATTTGAGCTGCACACAAATACAAATCAAACAAATGCTTTTCTAAGGTTTGTTTATTAGAAATGTGTGCAATACAGTGATGCATTATTCTAGGACGGATCAAGGTTAATCTTGTGTGGTCTCTCTGCATGAATTATAAATAGGTGCTGCAATTGTGTGTATGTGTGTGTGTGTGTGTGTGTGTGTGTGTGTGTGTGTGTGTGTGTGTGTGTGTGTGTGTGTGTGTCTGTCTTCATAAATGAAACTGCAAGAGAAGTATACAGATCTAATTGCCCGTGAGAGATGAAGAGCCTGTGTTTATCAGGCTTCAATCTGTGCAATGTTTATCTCATGAACTTGCAATTGTGTCTAATCTGATTTAGATCAGAACACTTGATGATGACAAATGTATTTTATTTGTCTGTTTAATATTTAGTTTTAATTTTAGATGTTTTTATGTTGTTTTATATTGCATTAAATAACTAAGGGTCAAAACCAGCACATATAGAAACGTGTTTCACATTCTCTTGCATATTCAATTACATGAGAAACCACAACGGATTAATAGAAATTGTAATTAGAACATTTCACATGTATTTATGTATATGTATGTATATATATATATATATATATATATATATGTATTATATCATATTATATTGTATTATATTATATTATATTATATTATATTATATTATATTATATTATGTTATAGAAGAATCGCAGAGGAGTGTGTAGGTGGTTGTTTATATAAGAGATGCGTACAGTGAGGATGGATGAGCCTTGCGGTACATTACAGCCCTGTCAGTTATTTGCTTTATTTGATTCTCTTTGTGTTTGAATTAAATACTGTAAATGCGATGTTGTGTATGAAAAATGTCAGTTTAAGAGGCATTAGCATTTTTGTCTTTGCTTGCAGTTTGCCCTGTTTACTGTCTATATGCTAAGCAAAACCTAATCTCTTCCTGTCTCCAGTTCTATACTTCAATGTGAGTCTCGGTGGGGAAAAAAAGCACAAGCATATATCCTGTTTTTTTTTTTTTTTTCTAATAATTAACATCTAGATCCTTCATAATGGTTAACATTTGGGGATTTTCTTTCAAATCCTTCCTGGAGGTAGAAATAATATTGTTGCCTAAGTGCCTCCATCATGTATACAGCTCATATGACACAGGATTATGTAAAAGTCCATAGATACCAGTTCAGTCCCTGTAATGCTTGTTTTTCAACCACTGTTTCACACATCGTTAGTAATTTAAACACTACACTGCCTTCCCCCCCTTGTTTCCCATTAATTTTACATTTACCCCATTCTTATTATAGAGGCCTTGTTGGTAGACAAGAATAATTGATGGTAGAATGCAACATATTTTATTTGGCCTCAAGTTCAGAGCAAACACATTTACCTTGCACAGATTAGTTTCGAATTAAACTTATATAACATGGGGTCTAAGCAATCAGACCTCTCTCGGTAGCTCTCCGCAACTCATTTCTTTGACAAAGTTTAATTATCTTTAATGGCAAAGTCAGGCTCTGCATATCTGGTGAGAAACAAGGTCCATTCCTCATAAATTCATTATACTGTTGGGGCCTGGGTAGGAGGTGGCGCTTAAGGCAAGTAAATGCCTTGTGTCATTTATGGAAATGCAGAGAATGAAGTTTGCTGCGGTGTTTTGTTTTGATTAGACGGCAAAGAAAATCATCCATTGAGACAGAAATAATTAATTGTAATCAACCCGTATAATAGCCATGCCCACAGTGACGGATGGACACTTTTTTTTGAATACTTTAAACTAAATTTGTGTCAGATGTGCAGGTGTGTAGGGGCAGGAGACTCATGCCAGACAAAAAATATTTACTTTCATCATCGTTATCACTTTCTTTGCTGGATAAGGGTCCAGTTTAAAACCTGCTTGCGGTAAAGCTTACATTATATCATTTTATACGGTATAGGTATAGGTAAAAATTATTTCAGTGGTAAAAAATCTTCTTTGGCGTCTAAATAATCACAAACATCACTAAAAAACCTCTCTGACAGACACTGTGAATATATTCTTGCGTCTTTTGGAGATTACCATTGTTTTGTTACCATGGTTACTTATGTCTCCTTTTTTAATGACTTACAATATTTTACATTTTTGAATGTTTTTTTCTTTTTTCATAATGCACTGTTAGAAAAATAAACAGTTACTTTCAAGATCCCCTTTAATATGAGCGGTTGTCTTCTGCGGTCGGCTGTCATCGGCCCGTGTCACATGAGTAATAATGCATGAATCCTGCGTGTGTGTGAGGTCAAATGTGGGGGAAGGATGACGTCGGAAAGATTACCTTATTAAATTTCATGCAGATTGGCGTTTTGAATTATTCAGACATTTCTCAGAGTCAGACCTGCTCACCAGACGGACACGATCACATTGGCTTTGAGTTAAACCTACTGTAAATGGGTAGAGACAGAAATCCACCACCCACGTGTTTTTCTGGCTGAGTAACATTACACTGAAGCTCAGACAACACAAGAGGAGGAAGAAACTAATACTGTAAAACCTTCTCACACTGACAGAATGTCATCTAGTTAATTGTTTACTGTCGGGTAGACGGTTCACCCTTACTGGCCAAGTTCATGGTTTTGCACTGAAGTAAAGTAAAATATACTTATTGAAATATACTCATTATGCAGAATGGCCCATGGCAGAATAATGCATGTTGTATCCTCGTGTTATGATTATGTTTATGTCAGTTTACTATTCGGGTTGGTAAATGTGGGGCTAATTTTATGTATATTACTTTTGTTCCTTGCTGGGCAGCTTGTAAATTTTGCCTCTGGGATAAATTAAATTGAGTATTGTCAACCTGCTAACCTGCCAAGAGTATGAGCAGGCTAATAAGTATAGTATATCTGGAAGAAAAAGCAATGGCAGTTGTCATTTCAGTGTGTCATCTACAGCAGATTATTTGGCAATTGCTAGGATTTCCTGAACTTATTAAAGTTCGTTTGTGAAACAAAAAAGTAACTAATCTGACTGGGGGACATATTTTCTGTTCTTTCTGCCTGGAGTTTCTGGGTATGTTTGTTTGAATGTTGCTGCCCACACCATGAAAGTGACCTCCACCTTCCTCTGTTTAGTTTTCACCCCAGAAAACCCCTTGGGCCCTCCCAGTTTGGAAGGCAAATCGT
Organism: Acanthopagrus latus; assembly: GCF_904848185.1. Classification (NCBI taxonomy): domain Eukaryota; kingdom Metazoa; phylum Chordata; class Actinopteri; order Spariformes; family Sparidae; genus Acanthopagrus; species Acanthopagrus latus. Next base: position 17,042,124 of record NC_051046.1, read on the forward strand.
CTCTGGTCAGATGGAGCACAGCTTTTTGCAGTGAGAAGCATCTTTTCCATTGTATTCTTAACACAGCTGAGCACACAACAGAAGAAACACGACGATAAACAACACATCTTGAATGAGTTAAAGTTTTTGCAGTGAGTGGAGAACAGGGAAAACAAAATTACCCTCTTCCATTGTATAATAACCAGTCAACCTGTGGTTGTTTTTGATTTGTACATCCATCCATCCTCCTATCAACAGATGCTGCTTCTAGTTGTTTTGATCTGTGAAATCCTCAACTGTATATCTGAATCCAGCAGTGACTGCAGTGAGAGGTTCTCTCTTGCGAAGCTCATTAACAACGAGAACAACAGCAACAAGAAGAAAAACCTGTCTGCATTTCCCCGGTGTAGCCTGACCATTTCTGGCAGTGGCTATATACAGTATCCATGGAAACAAAAAAAATAACTTGGCAAACTGAAGAGGACATTGGCACAAAAAAGAGGCTATCAAGTTTATTTTGTATGTCCCCGAAAACAAAAAGCAAACAGAGCAGACACTCAGACATATCATAATTCAAGTTCATGAAAAGAAGCCTTACACCTCACTGCTGACACATATAATGACTCATTGTCTAGGAGGCTAATACCAGTACTATTGGCTTAGCCAAATGGCATTGATACTGGTTGTTTGGAGAATGTGAAGAAATGACTAAGGGACCCCCAGAGCACAGTCTTTCCCAGGGCCTCAAAATGGTTGAGACAGGGGCTTTGGGAAACAAAACTGCAATATATAAAAACCCTGGCTTTGACACAGCTCCAGACCAAGACACTGGCACTCAGACCGTAAATCAAATGAAATAAAATCTAGTTTCTGTGAGACAAAATATCCTCCCTTCACAGTGAATTCTCACCGTCTGTAACATTGAGAAAATCTTCCCAAACACAAGCTGGACCAATTAAAACGAAAGAAGTCGTTGCAGTAAATCACATGTTTTTAACAACCTTGTTTATCACTCTATCAGCTCAGGAGGATTCCTGTAATGCCGACTCTCATTTATTTGTTACAGTGTGAAGCCTACGAGACCAACGTGTTAAAATAAAAATGAAGGAAAGACTTTATCCGAAAAGTGACATAACTATGGCATTCAACATTGCAGTTTGGTAACGCAGTTTCAACACAGCCCACCTGTGTGAAATATAGATCTTTCTTCATAAAGCAAGCTGCTCCAGTGATTTTCTTTTCCTTTTCATCTCCATCCCCCTGTGTTTCACCTCCCTTTATCAGGTGTGTAACTGTCATGAATTATCTGTGCCTACGCATCTGTGCCTCTGCACCTTTTACACGCCTTGCACATATTTTAGTAACAGCGCCGGCGTTGTTTACTTTTGCTGTATCTCAGTCTGCTCCATTCCTCAGACATGCCAAGCCATAGTGTAGCAACACACCTGCTTTTCACTGTACCATCGAAGGTAGTAAGCTCTCAGCTTATACTGCTTTCTTGGTTCCAGAGATCAGAGAGCTTTCAGTCTCTCGAGTCTCTCTTTAATGTGTCAAGAAACCATTCCTCAGGTAAATTCACCCCAGGAGCACTTGGACTCTGCTGTCGGATGTGTCACAGATCCTGTCAGAACAAGGCATTGTGGATTACTGAACAGATTCTTCCTCACTGGAGTGTATTGTTCCAGATTGCTGATACTGAGATAACCAAACCCCAGCAGGTATAAACTCCTAAGTGTTGTCTCCAGAGTGGGGCTGTGCAGCTCAGATGTCATCACATCGCTGTTGAAATGTTAGGGATGTTGCGGTAGTGGTCATCATCACGAGCTATAGTTTGTCCATTCCAGTCTAGGATAAAATTATTCTGCAAACCACAGATACAACTAAAATTTGTATTTGTCATAGGCTACATGCTAAGTGTACATGTCTGCAAATATGCAGGACTAGAGACCAAAGTAATCCTTCTGAGAAGCCAGCAGAGGCTGATCTGGCAAACGGTTAACCAGCGTCTAAAGCCGGTGCCGGTAACGTGCTACATTTGGCTCAATTCCCCAGTCAAATAAAAGAGAAGAAGAAGAAGAAAGCCCAACCAGCAGCTACTGTAGCTAGCGAAAGAATGCTAGTTACCAGCCAGTGAAAGACAAGCCGGTAGCTGATCCAGTGGGTTGCTAGGGTTACCACCTTCGTGGAATAAATAGTCAGCTTCTCATTTCCCCCCACTGAATCCTCACTATATCCCGCTGGCCTCCTAGTTACCAACACTGGCTTATTGTTAACCAGATCTGTAACAAGCTTCAACAATGATGCATCCTCTGCCAGCTTCTCAGTAGTATTAATTTTGTACTCAGGACATCTCTAGCCATGTTTGTGGCAGTAGTATTTTTTGTGCCTAGTCTTAGCCAGAGCAGAGGCGCAGCATTGGGATGAAAGAGCAAGGTTTTTAGAATTTAACCCAAACAAACAAATAGTAAAACATAAATTCATGTGAATTTTGAATTTATTTGTAGTTTGCAGAAACTTTGCCAACATTTATTCTAAGGTTAGGGTTGCCTTTTTTCCCAAAACTTTTAGGTTCCCACGCAGTGTTTGGATGTGGATGCACTCATGCACCCAAACGCTTTCTCATCCACACTTTACCACTGAGCAGATTCACACAAGGAGGTAAGCCTGAAGACGGCCCACAGGCTCCTCGCAGGCAGCTTCACTGCCTTTGAGCAATGTAAATATATATATATAATTTGGCATCATACAATTTAAATTAAGAAAACTGGTGTGATATGTCTTTTTCTTCCCCTATTGCACAGCCCTAAATAGAATTTACCTGTTATTAGTCTGGAGTTTCAAAGTATAAATTGTGGAAAGCTGTCTTCTGTCATAAATGGCAGTCCATCCTGAGGTCCCAAGTGAATAGAGGTCTGCCGCATACCTGTCAACAGATAACAGAATCGAACTATTGGGATTTGGGTTGCAAGCGATCTGTAACTTAAGGTGACAATACCAACCTCACATCAAATCTTATGCATCGTAGGTAACAGTGACCATAACATGAGAGAAAGTTTCTTGAGAGTGTTGTTTTAGAGTGAGACAGGGGCCAACAGTAGGCGAGTGGGTGTAGGCAGCTCACAGATGGGTACGTACTCAAGCGAAGTTAGTCAGGCCAGAAAAGAACAAAAAGTTCCATGGCAACTTCATTCAGGACAAACAGAAACTAAATAAACAAAATGTGCACATCTTTGTTCAGTCGAGTGAAGAATGCTGCATTCCACAATTACATGCACACACGACATGAACGTATGCGTCGTCAAGCTTGTTCCACCCCAGTCTTGTCCTTTTTTTAAGAGGCAAACTCTGAGAAAAAATCAATTACGTGAAATGGAAATTTGGAACGTTCATTCTGTGAACTGAATTGAGTCTGGAGCAGAAGTCAACACAGTGGTGAGAGGATTGCATTGTGTTTGTGCAACATGCAGAACCAACCTGCCAAATCTGCTTTTGTGTTTTCTTCCTCGGGAAACCTCAGCTCAGGTTGTTCTGTCTCGTATGTTAATGTATTTTTTGGGTGCAACCTTATTCTGATTGTGGTTGTTCACACATTTTTGACTGTAGAGCTTAGAGAACTTCTTTTTTTTTCTTTTTTAACTATTTGTTCAGCACTTTTCAGTATGTAATTTGGAAATAACATCTTGACAGGCTCTCAGTTGTGACAGTACACCCCTCTAGGGTGGGGCCTGGAGTTATGGGGGGGGTAATGCCGCGAGGCTAAATGAATGAATTATGGTTCAGCACTGCTCTGCACTGCATGGACAAGTTTATCTTTGTTTGCTTGCAGATTGTCAGGATGCTTCTCCCCCTTTGTCTTTGCTAACCCCAGAATAAATAATAGCCAAGTAGATAAGTAAAAACTGAACGTTTCTTTATGTTGCAACTTTTCATCTATGTAGGTTCATTTTTCTCTCTTTCTTCACAACAGTGTTTCTATGCTCTGCTTAGTTTAAGGCACAGAAAAGCTTGGTATGGGTTGGAAAAACATCTTGATTTGGCCACTTACGTCCCCTCCATCACCTGATCTGACAGTCAGTCACAATGTGAATGGGACATGCCACATTTGGAACAAATGTCAACCTCGGACGTATCTGTGTTTTGAAAACACCTCAACTGCTAACACTACATCCTGGTGACTCAGCTGTGACGTGGCCATCATTCCTCTGATGTTTGATAAACCACTGAAACGGGGAAGAAAGGCCATAAGCATGATCTGCCTTGCAAGATATGGTATCCACATCAGAGTGAGACACCGCATATGGCCTGTCATATTAGTAACCTATTTCACAAACGCACGTACACTGTACATTCCAGACAGATGTTTTTTAACTTGTTTTTTTTAGCCCATTTCTGCTTAAATTGACAAACCACTCTACCTCATACAAAAAAGTAATTTAAACACCAAGAGATTTTAGGCTTACTTATTTTGCCCTAATTAGATGTGCCAACTTTTTCTCCCGGCTGACCTACTAATGTAGTAAATGATATGGTTTACCTCACAGTACATTTTCAGCAGTCACAGCTACATGTTGGCCATCTCATATCTGGGACAACTGGATAGTTAGACTCTACAACAGGGTGGGAATTTCACAGCGGCCATGGCGGCCATGGCCCCCGTTGCCCGACATGTTGGCCTTGATGCCCCGTGGGGAAAAAAAAAAAAAAACGTCGTAGCCACAGTGGCCTTTGTATGGTCTCTGCAGCCCACCCACTGGTAACATGAGGCTCCTACAGGCTATTCAGATTCAGCTCCTTTCCTTATGTAACGAAAGGAGTCATTATCATAGGCCGGCCTCCTCTGTGGTGATAGGAGATATCTGAGAGGGGGGCATTCATCCCCGAGGTGAAGTTCAGTGTGTCCAGCAGTGAGACAGCAGTGTTTCACAATGTCGTCACTCAAAGCTAGACACGCAAATAGCTCTGTTGTTGGTTGTAAAAATCAACATCAGTGCCTATATTCTGTCCCAGCTACAGAACAACAGAAGAAACAGTGGTTGGTTTCATTTTAACAACAACGCGAGGGCTGCGATTCGTGTTAGTTTGCATGTGTGTGCTAACCACTTCACATCAGACTGCTTCAGTAACGAGGGTCAGTACAAAGCTGGCTTTGCCTCGACATTGACCCTTGTAAAAGGATCAGTCCCAACTATACCGGACCCAGCAACTGAACCCGCGCCACCTTAAAGTGTGGCCGTGGTTTGATAGTATTTACAGTTGCCTTCGAGTGTGGTGAAGTCAGCTGGAAACTGGCTAACTAGTTAATGTTAATACTATTACGATGGAGCTTGGCTGTCACAGTAACAAGTCTGGAAACATGTGCAGACTGGAGACAGAGACGATGCGAACACTGTCCAAAAGCTTGGAGACTGAGTTGGAGACAAACACAGCTTTCGCTAGCTGTTAGCCATTAGCTACATGGCAGTAACTGTAACAACACATACAAACAAACTAACATTATTCATGCATACTAACCATTCTGAAACGTCCTGCTGCAGCCACCGAGTCTGTACTTCTTCAGGAGCCTCTCCTTCTGGGTCCGATTCTGGGTCAAACTGGTATGGTTGAACGAAAAAATCTCTGCAAGCCATAGTAACTTCCACCATAAACATTAGCACGTTACTGCTAACGCACGGGGAATCCGCTCCCTGCGAGTGATGTACAGGCAGGGCTCTCCAAGTAGGCGTTGACAGCCAGAGCTCATTAGCATTTAAAGGTGCAGGTGCTCTGTAGAAAAACTTTTAGACAACTGGTTGTCAGTGTCAATGTGCAACCTCCGGGCTGCACATTGACACTGGTCTCTATGGTCAGCCATCTGTGAGACGAGGGCGCAGGGATCGTCTACAAAGTGCAACACCGAAAACAGATACTACCAAAAATATTCAATAACGTCACTATAATTCAGTGTAGTATCACCAGAATCATTTCACACATCACATCAATGGTCTCCTGCTGGTTATTCTACAACTGTTTGTTTGGAAATGTGCTTTGCCATAATTTGGGAAAATTCTACTGGGAGAAATATTCAATAACTCCACTAGTATTCAGTGTAGTGTCACCAAAATCACCTAACCCTAACACTTCAAATGTAACATTAACTTGACATTGGTATTAAAAAATGTTTTAATATATATTCCATGTCTTGTAAATTAAGATGTTGGTATCAGTTTGAAAGGTAAAACCGTGAAATTTTAATCAATGGCCTTTGTTATCTGTCATATGGCCTTGCCATAAGAAGAAGTGAAGGCCAAATGGCCTTGCCCTCTAACATGATGAAATTCCAACCCTGCTCTACAGCCAGCACTGCTCCCAGTATCATACATCTGCATACATTTATAAATACCCATATTTATTATTATTTGTAAATTCACTGCCACAATGTTTTTTTTTTTTGTTTTTTGTTTTGTTTTTTTGTGTGTAATTTTTGTACACTATCAATGTTCATATGTATATAGGGGTTTATTCTTTCTATTCTATGTCTTACCTGTTTAATTATTTTGTCAATTTTTCACTATTGTTATTGGTTTTTTTAAAAAAAATACTACTGTCATTTTGCTTCTGTGGCAAAGAAATTTCCCACTTGTTGGACAATAAAGGTATAATGATTTTGATTCTGATTACTCTATGCTTTTAAAGCTCATGCTAAATCAATAAGTGAAAATGATCTGATGTCCTTTGGTTCATTTGTGAAACACCAAAGCTCGACAGGCCGTCTGGCTTTTGATAATGAATACACCTTGAGCGAGACACACGAGTGGTGGCATTGATGTGTTTCTGATACAATAACAAAGTAAGTCTTCAGTCAAGCGATGGTTGAAAGTCAGAAAAAAGGGAGAATAAAAGTATTTTTAGAGAGCTCTGTATTATTTTCAAAGACAACTGAGGCATCTCAAGGGCTCTCGCCTGCAGTGTAATGTGAGAGAAACAGGATTTTCTCACCCTCATTTTTCTCCTTGTGACTCCTTTTAAATAATTGAAAGCTGAGCAAAGCTGGGCAATTCTGTCCCATTGAATGAGAGAAAAATTCTTCTGGCAGGCTCCTGCAGTGAGACTGTTGAAAAAGCCAAAACAGCTTAGATTTGTAATATCTCTACAGCTATGTGGTGTCTCGCCCATTGTTGTACTGCTCATCCCCAGGGCTTTGCAAAGAGAAAGTCATTGGTGAAACATTCAACTGGTTTCTGACATCTAGACTATTTTACTCTGAGGCTTTGGGTCTCCGAGAACAACTGCATTGATCACAGTTCCTTTTGAGTTGTTACGTCTGTCCTCACTGGAACTTTGCGATATCAACTGATCTGCTGAAATTACCCTGTCATACAATTAGTGCCTCTATAGGCAATGAGTAACTGCCTGTGGAAATGGCTGTATGTGATAAGGCCCCCGTTCCATACAGTAATTATGGTATTATCAAATGTAAGTGATTTCAAATACGTCTGTGCTTTCTAAGCACGGCCTGTAATTAAAGTCAGTCAGTCTGAAGTCCGTTCACTTATAACATGAGCCATATGCACCTCTAGTATCAGGAACACATTTGATCATAATGATGACAGAATTTTTTAATGTATCTCTTCATTGCTTTTAATGAATGTTTGAATCTGCTCGATTTGGACAACACAGCTTTGATTAGGCACAGCTGTGGTTTGGGAATTTATTTCTGGAGCCGTCAGTGATTTGGGCGCTTCCGTTAACCATTTCGGGGGTTGTTTAGGCTGCCGTACACTGATGTCTGCAGTACATTGTTGAAGCTGTCCATGGTCTAATGACTAATTCTAAAGGCTATTTTTGCATGAAAATTCATCTATGTGTTCATACTGAGCTTGGCTTTCTAGTTGAAAGTTACAGTGAACAGACTTTGATGTTCTCATACATGCCTTCTGCCCTAAAATTCAACCAATTACATATTTTTTCTTTCATGTAATCAACACCAAGATGAAAATCTGTCTCAAGTCAGGAGGGGTATACTTGAGTGGGAGCTTTGTTTTTAGTTTTGAGCAAAGGCCACTCATCAAGTCTTTTTTTGCATTATGACTCTCCTCAATCAATCAATCAGCCAATCAATCAATCAATCAATCAATCAATCAATCAATCAATCAATCAATCAATCAATCAATTAGCTGCTAAAGAGACTAATAGGGTCAGCGTTATGATAGTGTTGCAGCTTAATTAAATAGGTTTGGGGTTTTACCTTAAAGGAGACATATCATGCTTATTTTCAGGTTCATAATGTTATGTTGGGTTACTGCTACACTAGGTTTACATGCTTTAATGCTCAAAAAACCCATACGTTTCCTCACACTGCCCATTGCTGCAGCACTGCTCCTGTCTTTTTAAGGCCCCTCCTCTCAAATCCCCAGTCTCCTACTATTGGTCAGCTCAAACTTCGCCTGAGCCATTGCTGTTAACAACAACAACAGAGCAGCCGCGCTACATCAGTTATTACATGCCAACCTACCACTACTAGACAAAAATTATGTGTGACATGGTAACATAGTCTGAAAGGGAAAAAAAGCAAACACATTAGAGGTCTCCTTTCAGACAAGAAGGTTAGCTATGAATTCTGGTGCATATTTCCTTCATGACAAGTCAATTTTATTTATATAGCCAAATATATGCCTCAAGAAGCTTTTACAATCTGAACAGCGTAGGATAGATTTCTTCAAGCCAATTTGATATCAGCTTTGATACGCCTAACTGAGTCAGCACATGCAGCATGCAACACTTACCAGAGCTGTGAAAAATTGTGTGGGAATGTCACACTTGCAGAGTCTTGGACAGAAAACGTGTTTTGAAAGCGGTAAGTCACGTTAAGTAAATTCCCTCACACTGTATTTATTTATTTTAAGTTGTGTTTAATGTTTCATTTGTCATAGTCATGATAATTGGAGGTTGCAATGACAAAGTTGTGCAGTATGGAAGCAAGTCGGTGAAAGCAAGTGAAAAGTCAAGTTATACAAAAGTTTTTTCCACCTTTGTAAAGGTGTGGCTGTACCCGTTTCTTACTTGTTTAGTTTCTAACCAACTGGCTATTTTCAGCATGCAGATTGCTAGCTCGGAGGTTGTTTAAGGAGGATTTTGATTACAGTTACAGGGAGATAGTGGAAGGAAGCAGGGAGTGTCACCTGAACTAGTCGCCCAATTACAGGTATATACCAACAGTCAATTATCTGATGAGTCAGACAAATGGAGGTGGAATATTAAATATCCGGACTCTCCCTTTGGCAAAAAGCATCACACAATTATTAACTTTCCATAGTTCAAGTGTGTCTAAACTCTTTTTCAAATTTCGCATAAATCACAACCACACTTAAACCAACTACAATCCGTTTTGTCATTATTTCATTTTTTTGTTTATAGTACAACTATGATGAATAATAACACATTTCTTAGCATTTCTGATTTTGCATCTATAAATCCTAGTATTTTCTGTTGTTTCTTTCTGATACAATATGATGAACCTTTAGCAACACTGAGGTAACATGATGGCAGGAGCTACCCAGACAGACAAAAACACAATATCAGAAGGCAGATGGGGAAAATAATGAAAAATGAAACCCATACTCACCTGCAGATATCTCGGAACAATGCTGACAAATGGGAGCAGGAGCCCGGCTGTGCTGTTTTCATCAGATCACGTCGTCTATCTTGCAATGGCACCTGCCTCAGCTGCCCCATCAAATTTCAGCGGCGTGCTGTCCTTGAGGCAAGTAGGCAGAAGCCAAATTATTTGCAGACTGGTTAGCCACTCCAAGGTGAAACAACAACTGAGCTCTCAATTATTTCGCAGTGGCATATTCAGGCCTTACGCAGGGGAATTGGAAATAGAACAGAATTATAGGATGGATTGGCCCCTTACCTCCTCACCTATTTACCTTGATAATAATTGCCCGGCTCACCTTGGAAACACAGCTGCCGGCAGACACTCTGTCCCCTAAAGTGAGCGCATATTGTAGGTTCAGGATAGTCAATTTGCCAGCAGTGAGTCTGTTTTAGCAGGCTGCCAAAAAGATGGTTTTAATGGCAGACAGATGCAGCCTTTTGGCTGTCACATCTTTTGAATCGGGGACTCATGACTCTTTCATGGGGTTGTTAAATAAATAAGGAGGGTAGATTGAGTTGCCTACAGAGACGTGGGCTGTGGCATATGGCCCAGGCAAAAATGGGCCTCAACAGATCGCCTGTTTGGATGCCATCCTGGAGCACGCAAAATAGCCACGATCCCGCCAAGACGGTAAAACAACAGCAAAGCAGCGAGAAGCAAGTAACAGAGGGGAGTCAGGTGGCTTTTGCTTTTCTTTTCTTTCTTTTTTTTTTTTAGCAGCGGTTCTCGGGGAAGTGTTTATTGACTATGCGGAACTGTCTGCTCAACATCAAAGCAACAGCAAAGTCCCCTCATGGGAACCACACCAGACATAAACCCCTGAACCCAGAAGGATCAAAGTCTCACCCACTGTTCAACTTAAAGCACATTAAATAAGTATGAATATTCTGAATATTATGTCACAATATAAATAGTTAACCCAGGAAAAGCTATCTTCTGCACACATCATATGGTAATTACTGTGGATATTTTTGGGGAATGGATTGGGAGTTGAAAACATTTTCTTTCCCTGGAAGTGAAATGATGCATATTTACATATCTAGTACAGCAGAGTGCTATTTCCACATTCATATATTTACATATGTATATTTGAAGAAAAAAAAAATCTAAAAAAAATATCAAAAAATATTTATGTGTATATTTATGTAGTTAATTACCTTTAAACAAGTTTGCATATACGTTTCAAAAATAAACTTCATATTTTTTTCCTTTCAACTTCATTAAGTTCATGTTCATGTTATTTTGTTTGGTGTGGATCCCCAGTATCTGCTGAGCCATCGAGGGTCCTGTGGTAAACAGAAGGTCATTCTGACCATGAAATCATCCAATAAATGTACTTGAGGATGTGCAGGTCAAGTTAATATGGGATTTTGGCCTTTATCACTCAAGCAACATCCAAGCTAACAATGATATGAAACAGGCCTGCCATTGTCTGGCTTGTATGGTAGCCTCTTTATCATCCAGTCAGTGGAAGTAGGTAACAAAATAAACTGTCATGTCCAGTTTCCCAACAATCCTGAAGAGAGAAATCCAGTCAACAGCCTCCAGAAACCGACACGCTGCTACTCACTCCTGAACAAAGGATGTTGCTGCTTTGATTTTGACTTTCACTGAAACAAGACGAGACACTCTTGGCTTTGTTTTGTGTGTCCAGTCTCCTTAGAAGAGCTGCAAACTGTTCAGCCTCAGGGTGCCCACTTTTTCAAAGGAAGGAAGTAGTCACAAAGTGTATGTTCACATTGAAGCTGTTATAGTGAATGTGATGTTCGTTCATTTTCATATCGGTGATTCTGTGGTTTTTCTTTCCAATATAATTTTTTTGATTAAACCAAGGGACTCATACAATGATATCAGTGCTAATACTCATGTGGTTTGATTCATATGTTGTATGAAGACAAGTCAATAACTTATAGCATCAGTAGTTTTGTTTTTCAGGGCAAAGTTATAGAACATTTTTTTTCTGTACATCAGCCTGTGCACCCTGTGTATTAAGTAATAACATTCCCTTGTCAGTCAAAACGTCATCTGATATTTGAAAATCTGTTTAGTTAATCCTCTACTCGTTCCTCTTTTTTTTTCCATGTACAGTACATGAAGTGCTCAGTTTGAGGTGACAGAAAAAGCAAATGACGTAAAGGGCCATTTATGATATACCACAGTTTAGTGATGTTTAAATACTCATAAAGGGAATCAATATAGAGAGATAAAATAAAAACTAAAGTGATCATTTAAAAAAAAACAAAAAAAAAAAAACAAGATTGTCCCATGAGACTTTCTGAAATGCTTTCAGGCTATGTGACACTTAACTTCATGTTTTTCTGTTTTTATTTTCAAATTTTGTTTGCTGCTATGTCCCATTTTGCCTTAAATGATGCGTGAAAATGCCTATTTGCGGCACATGAAATTTTACAACAGTGAAGCAATAAAGTTCAGCGTGTTCAGCGTGGTAAGTTCCATCCTTCTAAGCTGAATTCAACCCTTCACATCTTTGTACTGTTTTTCTTTACACTAGCATGACAGGCATTTCAATGCTTATGATAACATGCTTATTCTTATAGAATATTTCACCTATTTATGAGAAGATGTGTTTGGGTTTTTTTGGCACGAGCCCTTTTACAGTAAATCCATCTAACAATTTGTGCTGCTCCTCTAATGGTTATCACTTTGACATCTTGAATATATGAGCTGCCACTTTCAGAAGAATGATTTTGACTTGTGCTGGCTCTAGTGTAGTCCATTTAAAGCCCCACTAGGACCTGAGAGCTTGTCTTTGTGTACAGCATCTTCTGTATACAACAGTATCTTGAGTGACTGAGCAGTTATAAGCAGGATAGAGACAAGTTACTATATAACACGTCTATTTTTAAAAATAATACTTCTTCCTATTTTAAGGTGCGATATGTACGAATTTTAGTTGATGACATAAAAGAAAATGAAAAACTAAATTGATCAAAAGGAAGTGGCAAGAGTTATGATGTTATGATGTTGTACTCTACTGTCTACTGATGTTATTAGCTAATCAGCTAGCCCCAGCCCATCCTTGTTCAATGCTACTGTGATGTTAATACTCACAAGGCCGAGCTCCCAGTTCCCTGCATGGCTTCGAATTTGACAATTAGCCAATTATTACATATATATTGCACCTTTAACAATAAATGGTTAATAACAGGCTATTTACATAATTCCACCTGACATTCTGTGTTACAGCTATAATTTCAATAATTACTTTACTGTTGAACTGCATGGATGAATTATATTCTTATGTATAGCTGCCAAAAGGGCTTTTATTGTACCTAAACATTATACCTACACCTTTATATGCTGCAGTCTACAACCATATAGATATTAGCATTAGTTGTAATACTAATATACAGTACAAATGTATATGCTACACATTTAGTTTGATGCAGCTCCCTAATTAAAGTGATTAAGATTTAAGCCCTTTCAATTAGATGAGTGGCGTTTCAAATAAAAAAAAATATATACATTTGATCTCCTGTCCAATTATGCCTATTCAATAACTATTTCAATTAGCTTGTGTTTTAACTAACTGGCCAGCATTTCTGAAGTATATGTACAGTTCGACTTACAGTGAAGAAAATATAGGGGATTAACATACAGTAGGTGTGATATGGAAAGTCAGACCTAAACTACGGGATCAAATTAGGTCCTTTGATGTGGATATGAGAAACAGCCTTCCAGCCATGAGTTTAGATTCCACATCTAAACATAAATCTCAACAGACTTGCTTTTTATTTTAGGCATCTGAAGCTTCCATTGTGTGACAGAGGTGCCGCCAACAGCAAATTCACACTTTTGTTTGCTTACATGCAGTGTTTCCCAAATGCCATTAAGCACATGGATTGGATGAGTGCAAGGAACACCCAGAGGTGTGTCTGCATTTTCATGCTCAGTTGAGGAGAGACGACTTGTCGCACAGTGTCAGAATCCATCAGCTTGTTCCTGACCTAGAATTTTAAGCACAGATCTAATATCTGAGGAACGAAAACAATGGATGTCTCCATTACTCCCCAGGGCTCTGAGGCCTCAAGAATAGCTTCGCTCCTCTTCTATTCTGCCTGTCTGTTTTCAAGTCAGAAGATAAATGAGCATGCTTTGATACAGCTTGAGGGGAAAAAAGAACGTCAAAAGTCCCCATGGAGTCCTAACCAAGGAAGCAACGATGTGAAATAAAAAGGAATGGGACAGAGATCCGAACTTAATGCAAAGCAGCACCTTGTTTCGTGAAACTAGGCTGTCCTAGTCATATCCCTGGTCATTTCCCATAACCTTCAAAGGGTAACCTAATTTGCTCATGTTTTCGCTAAGAGACATCCCAGAATAAAACTCGAATTCGATGTGAAACAGCTTCTCTTTTTCGTTTCATGTAGAAGTCCACTAACTAATTATTACTCAAGATTTTCCCTTTAAGATTGTGTACAGAGTAAATTAATTAAAAATATTCTCCAAACATATCTTAATGTGTGCGATCCTTTACTAATGGTGGTTAATTAATGTTTAGAGGTCAGGCAAGGAATTAAGTGAACTACCAATGCCCCTGTAAACAAGTAATTAGCGCTGAAACGTATGATGTTAAATTATACTGCAGTCTGCGTCATCATTTAATGAGGTAATCAATCAAAGAAATCAAACATCATTTGGTCACTGATACATAAGAAACAAACGCAGATGATCAGACTTCGACTGGTGCGTTGGCAGCAGAACATTAAAGGGAGATATGTCACTCTTGCTGTCTTTCATAAATTTTAATTTATCTATGTAGGCATTCATGAAGAAGATATGAGGGTGGCCTGTGAGTGACAATATTAAATAAGTCATCAATGTGTAATTGGCAGGAAGCAATATGATTTAAACCCCATGGATTCATAGTTGCCATTAATGGCGTTCACAAACCACACCTATAAATTAAGATAGGACCATCGTGTGTTTAAAAAAGTCCATAGATTGTTTAATACAACATACCATATTCTCAACAATTCAACATCAACAAAATTTTGTTAATTAAAAAAAAAAATCTGCATATTACCTTTATTGCACAGAACAATTTGAATGTATTTTCCATAGATTTTCTTTTTTAGTACCTTTTTTTTTGTAAAAAGTTGGCTTGGACTACATGGTCAATATAGTCCAGGGTCAAAAAAAAAAAAAAAAAAGGAATAACAGAAACAAAAAAAAGAACATAATCCCGAGATCACTCAGGACCAAAAAGGCTAGGTACAGTAGCCACACTTTGAACGAAGAGAGCATTCATAATCAGCAAGAGGGAGAACCATGAGCCATATTCAGTGTTTTTTTTTTTTTTCCTTTATGCAAAACGGATTACACCAAAGCTGCTTCAGATTGCTCCATGGGTGAAACCATCTGTGTCACCCCTCCCATCTGCATATTCTGTCCATACTTCCATCCCATTACTGTGTCGTTGTCTGTAATGTCATCCATCATAAATAACTTAGCCTTTATCCTCACACACGTTTGCAAAGCCCAGCTGTCCACAGTGTGTTCTTGAGAAGGTAAGGCTGTAACCTCAGATTTTATATGCAGGGCCAACCGGGAGCGTAATATGCACAGTTCCTTTTCCCCTGACAAACATTGCACATTTCTGGGGAATAGCAAACCTGTAAATGATCCTGGAAGGTAATATTTCCATGGCTTTAATGGGGGGAGCATCGGCATAAATAAATCATTGATTTCACTGAACAATCAAGAAAAGAAACCCAGCAATGAAAGAAATATTCTACAGCTTCAGGAGCACATTGTATCCAAAAAACATGAGCACCACAACTTTTACTCCTCCCAGTCATGTTGAGCACAAATAATACCGTTACATAATCATTTTTGAAATGCCATTTAAAGTCAGGGATAAGAGCCTGCAGTGTCAAGGTACCAATGCAAACCGTTCTGTTTGCACGCAGCACTGTAGGATAGATGCTGCATCTATTGTAGATACAGAGCATCTAATAACGGCATCTCACATTTCCTTCTGTTTCATCTGAAGATTAGGGATGAGTGACACTGATACTGATATCAGATACTGTGCTCAAAATGTTCTATTAGAGCAATTCCCCGGTGCTCGAATGGTATACAAAGAGTCATATTTAACAACAGGATTTCCTGCTATTTTTCAATAATCTAATACTAAATATCATTTATCTTTCTAAAAATAAAATTCTTGCAACGGACCATCAGGCTGATTTTGACAGCCCAGTACTGATAATTGGTTTCAATAGTAATAGTTGCACTGATGCATCCATATATTTGACTGAATTTATGTATCTTCAGAGTACCTAATTTTGTATCTCATTCAGCTTTTCAGGCCAAATAACGACTAATGTAAACTGTTTTACAGTTCAAATCACTGAATTATCTTGGTTGGGAAGAGTGCTATGAATTAGCTGCTGTGACATTCAACTATGTTTTATATAGTACATCACTAACAGTTTTGTTCTCCCTATTGTGTATTTCTGCTAATTTCTGGGGCACACATTTGCATTAATTTTCATCAGGTGTTGTGACACAGATATACATTGACTGATTACAGAACAATCATCACTGTAAGAAACAAAAAGACCATATGTAGCACATAGTATTCACAAATGTAACACTGATGAATTGTAATGATCATGTAGTTGAAATGCATCAACGTTGTATAAATGTGCTCAAAAACCCATACAAATCTCAGTCATAAACTGACATATAACCTCGGAAACAACAAAACAAACACTAAATAAAAAATACAGACAAAAAACAGCAATGGCCAAAACATGATCTGCTCCTCGCATTCTGGCTGCTTGAAGTGTTTTTCTTTTCTGGTATATTTATCCCGGTATAAATCCACAGAAATATGAAGTGCTTATGACAAATCTGACTTTCAATTAATGCCCTTCACAGGCCTTGTAGAAACCACCAATGCACAGCAACACTGGATGTGCGTTCATTCCCTCTCACTTGTTAAAGTCAGGAAGTGCCCTCCTCTTCAGTACATCAGTCAGGAAAAAAACATATTACTCTATGTTCACAGACCAGGATCCACAGGTTTGTAGGGGTGGAAAGAGAATGTCTTCTTTTCCATTTGTCTTATTTTTTTTAGTTCAAAATGAATAAATTCCACAGCTCCGTTAAATCATTTTCATGTTGAACTTGCGAGGAGCATCGACTGTGCTGCTGCTCATGCCAGCGTCCGATTTCCGTGGCACATATTCGATCTCAATGTTGTGCTTAGTGTTTCCTTTACCTCTGCTCCAAAGGAAGAGCAGTACCAGGCAAAACAAGACGACACCAAGAAATGAGATGAAACCCATTGTGGTTGCAATGATCAGGGTCTTTATATCAAACGGGAAAGGGACGTTGGCTCTTGTACCGTTAGCACCAGTTTCTGTTGGCTGGTTGGAAATGAAGGCAAAAGTCTTGTTGGGCTGGTGTGGCCAGTCAGGCGAGTAGCTATGAATGTGCAGGTGAGCAAGAGAGGTGTCGTTCCCGCCAGCGTTGCTAGCTATACACACATATGTACCATTGTCTTGAATCTGGGCATAGCGCACCTCAAGGGTACCATCTGGCAACACTGAGAGCCTTCCAATTGTCTTGGTGGTGATGAACTTTTTCTGCGGGGAAAGCCACATTATCACTGGAGCAGGATCTCCATCTGCTTGGCAAGCAAAATGAACAATGGCTCCCTCATCGACAAATTTCTGCTGCGGTTTGCGATCCCTAATCCTAGACTTGCGGCACGTGAAGTAGTTTGGCTGCAGAACATCCGGGAAGTCTTTGAATTCTTTGCCTTGGACAAACTCAGGGGAGGCACAGGTAGGCTGCTGCCGGTTAAAGTTCAGTCTCCAGCGCCGTCGGAAAACCCATAACAGTCGGCAGTCGCAGGCCAAGGGATTATCATACAAGGCAAGGGTCTCTAGGTTGCCGACTGAATGGAAAGCGGACTCCTCCAAAGTAGTAAGAGAGTTTCCAGACACATTTAGAATCTTCAGGTAGTTTAGACCACGGAAAGAGTAGGGCTCAATCATTGCCAGTCTGCCACCTACCAGGTGAAATTCCTGCAGACGCAGAAGATCATGAAGCTTATTCCCCTCGATGGTGTGGATAGGGTTATATGAAAGATTAAGAAAGCGTAAATAAACCAAGTGCCTCAGGGCTATATAAGGAATTGTGGTCAGGTTGGCATTTGCAATGGTCAGGGAGGTGAGATTTAATCCATACAAGCAATTTGGAGTCATCGTATCCAAATATGGCCAATTGGCTATTTCCAACACTTTCAGCCGATAGAGCCTTTTAAAGGAGTAATCCCTTATGACATTGATATTGAGGTGGCGCAGCCTGAGAGTGATCAAACTGTGGAGGTGGGTAAAAGCCTCTGTTGGTACAGAGGACAAGTTGCACTTCTCAAGACTCAGGTGCTCAAGGCTACTTAGGCCATGAAAAGCCCGGTGCGAGATGAAAACCAGGTCGTTATCACCCACCTCTAAAGACCGTAGGTTGTACAAATCCTGGAACATGTAGTCCAGCAGGATCACGATCTTGTTCTCACTTATATCCAGCTGCGTGAGATTGCTCAGGCCTGTGAAAACACCAAGCTGGATAAGCTTAAGCTTGTTGCTACGCAACCCTAATGTCCGCAAGCCGTAAAGGTTGTTGAAAGCTCCAGGTTCAATGGTGGAGATTGTGTTTTCACTGAGCTCCAGGTGTTCCAGGTTAGCAAAGTTGGCAAACTCGTCTGGGTTGATGGTTCTAATGCGGTTCTTACTGAGGTCCAGCAGTTTAGTTTCTGCAGGAATGCCCTCAGGAACTGTCATGAGTTTCTTGCGGTGGCACATCACAGAGCGCTCTTGAACATTGCACTCACAGCGGGACGGACAGCCTGTGGTGGAGCCAGACAGCACGGTTCCCAGCATCAGGATCAGAATGGGCTGCCAGCAAGCCACCAGGTAGCTGTGCCCAGTCGCTTCCCCGGCTGCCATCTTATCGGTTACCTGGGGAGACACAGAGACAAGGCAAAGAATTTTGTTAGAGCATGAAATTTGTCCGTCACACTGATGAGTTCGACTACTATACTCAGATTCACACAAAATTATACGATCTTCTTTTGAGAGAGGAAAATTCAGTGCAGATTGTAGAAAATTCTCAAACACGGACAATAGGAGAACATCATATGAGGTTGTATGGCGTTCGCTGATACCATTGCTGTGGGCTGGTATTCAAATAAGATGTTCTCTGCTGCATTCAGCAATTTGACAACACATGTGGTGGAAGAGGAGGACAGTAGTATGAACTGACAGCAGGCTGAATTTGTATTAAAACACTTTCCTTTGACCACTGTGTTCATTTGCTGCCAGATGGATAGTTAAACAATCACTATTGCTAAAAGGATGCCATTCTCATGTGACACATTCCCTGACAGCATTGAGAGTATGAATGCTGCAATATTCATGACACAGACTAAAGGTGATTAGAGGTGGGTGGTTACGAGGAATAAGGTATGTGCATGCATAATTGAGAGTGCTGACGGATTTGAATTCTGGAGAGAGATTTAGATGCGAGTAGCTGTTGTGAATGTGCAGCATTACGTTAGACCTATTTGTGATATAGAAGTACTGATTCCAGCTAGAACATGGAAAGCAAAATAATTCTAATAATTTACATACATCTTCCACTGCACCCTCACTGCGCTGGCTGTGGAATGCTGAACGCCATCTTCACTTCACACCTTACAACGATCAATCAGTCAGCGCTATCACCCTGATATAAAGTGAAGGGGCGCACCTTCAAGTGGAATTAACTGCATTTTTCAGACAGTAATTCAATTCATGCTGTGCAGACCCATATGCTGAGTGTGTTCTGAGGTTTGTTCTGGTACTAGGAAGTCTTTTTCACCCACCCCTACTCTTTTTCTTCCTGCTTCCAGCCTGAATTTGCTGTGCGAGTTAAAGAAAACAGTAGGGGGGTGGGGCAGCAGTAGCAGGAGGACGCAATCAAAGACTGATGGTGACAAGTGTGATGTATGTGCTGTGGCTTGACACTCGGTTCACACAATCTTTTACGATAAAATATAGACTATACGCCAACAGGTAATTGGATACAGAGAGATAAATATAAGGTTTAAGAAGAAAAAAAAAAAAACATATTTAATTTCAGTGACATCTGTTAGGATGCCTCCAGCCCTTCCACTGACAGTGCAATTAACAATAGATTTTATCATCTCAGAATTTCCATGTATATGCTGAGTACCATGATGGCACCATTTTCATTATGGAGATAGCGAATATAAGGAGCATCCTTTATGCTTAGATTTGGAGACAATTATTCAGATGGACTTACATAGTAATGATTTAGATTTTAATAAATGATTTAATAATAATCTAAACCATGTTATTACTTACATCCAAGAACAGGGAGTTGGATGGTAATTCACTGACTTATGTATAAAAAAACACTGGAGCTAAATCCCTCACATCTCATTCGCACTCATCAAGACAAGTCTCCAGGGGACTCCTGTCTATGTGTGATGGCTGTTGTCACAATACATAGAATATTGCCAGTGCTATGAGCCCTCAGCTCTTACTCTATATTTGTCTTTAAAGTCTATTTCTAACTGGTCACAGGAGCGCTTCCTCCTGATTCGAAGAAGGTGGGAGAAGAAGAATAATGCCCACTTTTGTGCTTCAGCAGATTTCATGGAACATATTACTTGTGATAGATTTAGACTGCAGAGAACTGGGGGGGGGCGGGATCTTTGATATCATGTTTGACAGTTGTTACTCTGGTACTTCAGCACAGGAGTCCAGACCCTGCCCTCACAATAAAGAATAACTTTATTCTTGTAGGGCAAGTTCCTAATCAGAAGAGACTGGTGTAGAGGGGATTCATCCAGCAACTAAACTGTCTTTTTATCCAAAGCCTTCCGCGTTACCTTTTCACCTATACTTAAGATACTTTGTGAGAACATGACAGCTCCCTTGTAAGTTCTCAAAGTGATCACGGTTGCTGGAAATAGTTTCAGTTGCTAGAAGTCTTTTGCTGCTAGTTGAAAAGTCACTTTTAGAGTCAAGACCAACCCACAGAAACTTCATCTATGAAACAACCGGTACTTTTACATCATTGCCACTGGGGAGGGGCTGCGTGAATCCAGAAACCCTTTTAAAAAGTTGGAATAAAAAAGTCCAAATTTCTCCAGATTTTGCAAACAGTAAGTCTTGCAGAGGCTTAAGTGTGCACAGTAGCATGACATGCAACTGCTAAACCCCCTGGTTCCTCTATCAAGTGTTTATACCAATGCGCAACCCACCCAGGACTGTTGGACTCTGCGTAGCTATTGTGTAATCCTTTGATTAAACACTATCTTCAATCTCTGTCACCGGGTCACACTCAGTGATCTGTCTTGCCTCTTTCAGGCTTTTGATATCTTTCCTTCTGTCCCTATAGTGACATTTCTTCATTGGTTAACTAGTAAGCACGAAGTGGTGAAACAGATGTGTTACAGAAATAAGAGGCTAGACGTCTGGCATCTGGAGCGAATCTTTTTTGTCGATCTTTTGATCAAACTTTACATTTCGATCAAGGCGCTTCCTAATTTTTCCACCATCTGTGCTCATCTCCTCTGTACTTTCTATCAGTGGATTCATGTCACTATACACAAACATTTATAAAGTCCAAAGATGAATGACAAATTTCTGCATAACGTTTTCATTTACTATCATCCCTTGACAATAATCTTTAACAATTGAAATGTTCATTAGATTATCCTTCAACCTGACACCTTTTACTTTTTAGCAAACACATCTCACTCTATTTACTGTTGTTTCTTTGGTTTTGTTCCCAGTAGTTTAGGGGCAGGTTTGGTAATCATTGACCAGGATCAGTTCTTCTATTTTTTGTCCATGTCCTGTCTGAGTTGCCTTTGTCTTAATTCTGCAGCCTAACAGAGTTATTGTCTGGGGGTTTCTCCATTTTTATGTCCTTTGACATGGAACTCCATTGCTGTCATCACTAATAACTTCTGTCCCACTGAACCAATAGACAACTGGACACCAGACTCAAAAACAGGGGTTTATGGGTTCGATTTGCTCCACTCAATTTGTTTGCATTCCCTCCGAGGTCAAAGTTCAAGTTGGGGATTTGATGAAACCATCTGTAATCAAGTGAAACCAAGTGATTTCAGAGATGATTGTACATCTGAGATCAGACACCTGCACCAGTGGCTGCTGTGCTCCTTCCCGCCTCCAGCCATGCTTAATCATTCTTATTCCCTGACCCCCATTGATCAAGTCAGTGCTGAGCGCTGTGAGATGGATTGGTGTGAAGCTTTGTATGGTGTGCTGAGACACCTAAGAAGAAGGAGTGTCCTTATCGCAAGCTCAATTTCATCTGTCACCCTCTATCATGTGGCTATCGCATATTGGATATCAGTCAATGAGATGCTATTACGTCCAACTCTATTACCAGTGACACTCAAACCCAATCAGCAAAATGATCAAATCGTAATCCCCTGTTGCTAAAGCTCCGTGACTGCAACTTCAGCAGGTTATGAACCGCAGCCAGGCACCTTAATGAGTTGTCACACTCCTTTACACAGGTTCAAAATCCCCATAAAACGACACAGCATTTGATAACTAAATCACAATACATCTGATTTTCCATTAGGAAGAGACAATGCTACTGGAGCCTTTATAGTAATTCCTTCAAAATGCCAGCCAGTGTTATTTTATTTTATTTTATTTCATTTTTTTTCTGACAGAGCAGCTTTGACATTTATTGCACATGACTTCAGTGGGAAATATGCAGCGGAACAAGTAAAGACAGGGACACATTAAGATGAAGAATGCCATCCATGGGTAAACATTTGCAGCTCTGTTTTGTTAATGATCTGGTGTTATCATCCCCTTGCAGGCATGTGGTCTGAATGCAGTTCTTCATTCCAATCAGCACTCCAGTGAGATCCCAGAGAATTACATTAATTGAGGTGAAGTGAGTGTGAACGTAGTCGAGGAGAAGTGAGACAACAGTGCTCGATAAATGAGGACTCGCTGGTCCAGGACCAGTAATAACTAGATCAATGAATGGTGAGATTAATGCCTTTATGACAGAATCCACTGGGATCCGGAAGATGTTGCCTCATATCAAGAAGTGGATGGTGCCCTATGCTCCTATTACGACAGAGTGGCGAAAGAGTAGCCAACTCATCAACGGATTGGCAATCATAATTAAAACGACGAGTGCGATTTTTAGTGTCCCTTTGTACATAATAACTCAATGTGTATGGTTCATTGGTCACTCCGCTGGACTACATCTAATTCAACTTTTAATCAGTTCTTAACTGTTATGTTCCAAGTTAAAGGTCATACTGATAACCGTTTTATTTGGACACATCTTTTAAAAAAAAAAAAATCTACAGCGCATGTAGAAATATGCAGAGTAAAAGTGTATCTTCTCCTTAAAAACATTACTATTGTGAACTAATATTTTTTTCTAACAAATGAGCCAAGAGTACAACACCATTGGTAACAGGTGGTATCTGTGTTTCGAGTCTTTGTACCTAGCCGAAATTTCCATGTGGGCTAAATATGATGTGCCATTTACATTTTATGGTTCCATGTGGGTTTATCTGCAGGTTCCATGCTGATGCCACCTAGGTTTACCCAAAGGTGGCCCATATGGACATGTTGGCAGGTATAGTTGCCAGTTCGTTAAAAAAATAAATAAATAAATAAATAAATGTAAAAATGGCTGATTTCTTTAGTGTGTCCCCAACATCTTGTACTGCCCTAATGTTAGCAAACTAACTTTAGCAATGATAACTTTTGCTAGCTACTTGTGGGGGCAGATGATTCGAATAACAGCAGTGTTGTTGAATAATTGTGAATGTTAGATTTTGTGACTGATTGTTATCAATAACACCTTTTAGAAAAGACTTGCCATTGGACAGTTTCATTCAACCACCTGGGATTTCTCAGAGCATCTTCATGTCTGTATTCTGGGACCCAATAAAGAATCAATTTCGAATCCAATCTAATAAAGATATTGTTCTTCATGAAAGGACATTTATTTTCGGCAGTTCATAAGATATCCTTTCCGTATGATTCTGTTTGTCTTTTGAAAGAATTAAGCACTTCTGGACTTGATATAGTTAAAATCTACTGCTCCATGTTTGCAGATTGCATATGCACTTATTTGTAACAATTGGTTTTAATTGCTCTCTGCCTCATATACAACCTGCCATCACTTCACTAAATCTTGCTCCAGTCGTCTAACTGAGGCTCTCTGTCAACGTTAAATAATCCTCAGTAAGTACAATCAAACGCAGGTGTTGGCAGGTATTGTTAAGACTTAAAACCACGCCCAATGCTTTAGTATACCTGTCACAAACCATCACTCCTGAGCCTTGTTAAATGCCATAGTTAAATACCTGTAAGCTACTGGAAAATCCCTGAGATGATGCTGACCTTATCTGCAGCACAAAGTGTTAAAAGCCTCTAAAGCCCATTCCTCTACAAACTGCTTATTCAGCTGCCAGGCTAATCCAGAATTTTACTTACTGTACTATTTGCATGCCTTTGATAGTCAATATGTTAAAACTTGCTGTAAGCAGTTGCCACCATCCCACAGATCCTCCTTAAGCACACACAACAAATTCATGTGGGCCAGTATGCAGCTACAGCATTCCCACAATGTTTTTGTCATTTGAAAAACTAATCTTTTTAATGAATACTTTGTATATCCTAAGAAACAAAAAAATGATATACCCATCTACTGAGATTATAAGTTAAACTGCCTCTTAAGATGCTTATTGGTTCAATTCTAAGTAGCAGCTTGGAGTTATAGCACAGAACATGGATATTGACAGCCACATTTTGGCTAAATCCATCTTAACCAGGGGTGTCTGACCTTTAGCTCCCCAAGTAAGATCACTTTCACACTGCTATAATGTCGCCTAGCTGAATTTCGAGAGAAAGGTTACCCTGGTGTCATTGAGAAGCTAAGCTGCCTGGTGGGATAGCTGGCTGGAGCCGGGCCTGTGAAATGGCAGGGCTTAAATGTAAGCCGACGCCCGACAGATGGACAGCAAAGCCCTAATCCAGGCGAAGAAGCTGGTTGGTGCAACAAGGTGCAGAATTCCTACAGTGGCCAGCTGTTGTCCTGACGAAACGCTGCCATGAAACCTGTCTACATGTCCCTGCTGAACTTCACCTCGAAAGAGGGTCATTTACTGTTTCTGTACAGGAGCCCTGCAGATGGATGCAGCTATGAAAATACTTTCAAGGAGAAAAGATCCGATTTAGGGTGACTAGGAAAACATCAACTATTGATACTGATTGACTGAGTGATTTAAATGGGGTGGAAAAAATGTGTGTCTACCTTTCTCTCTGCTAAACTCTTGCTTGCAAAAAAGTGTTAATTAAATAAATGTTACGATAATATAAGGCTTTGATAATGATGCAGCAGCATCATATGTGTTACACTGGGGACATGTCCCCACCACTTTTTTGAAATGACCAATTTTGTCCCCATCCCTTTTTAAAAGTGTAATAGGTTAACAATGTGCTTAACAGTTAATGAGTTAGGTAAGTTAAAAGGAACGTGCACCAAGATAAAGTGAGATTAAGCACACTTTGATGCAGTCTTTTTCCCACCATAATTATCTACTTTGACCTCAGGGTATCCCCATATTACATTGCCTAAAATCACATATGATGACTTAAAACTTTACTTTAAAAATGTTTTATTCATTTGAGCATTCAAGTGTTGCACCACAATTAGAGAGAACCACAAATGTTCATCCATTGTTTTTGGATGGACAGTGTTTATTTTTAAGAAGGAATGTTGGGCTTTTGCTCAGACCTGTTGAGTTAACTCATCAATTTAATGTGTTTTCTTTTTCTTTTTATCATTTTTTTGTTTTTTTGGAGACACTATCTAATTACAGAAATCATATTTAATTAACAAGGTTTTTCCTTCGAACGACTTTGTTAAGTGTCGACGTGAGTTTTGCTATAGATCAAACGATTTTCTTGTAATAATGGTGAAAATCCTTAATGTCCAAATGGGAGACACTGTACAAAGATTGTTCAGACATCAGTAGTTTGATTGTGGTTGTTAAAGATCAAAAAGTCATGTTTCAGGGCACCCACATTCACCCATGCTCCTAATTTGGGCTCTTTTTTTTTTTTTTTTTTTACAGATGTGGGCAGGTGTTATCTGTGAGCGAAGCAGCGTGCGTCCTCATGTGACTTTCCAGTCATTACGAAGCTCATTAGCCTCATTTCCCCGGCTCCGTTCAGAGAATCACCATTAAATTTCGGTTCTTGAGGAGATGTGTTTTCAAAGAGGAACAGCCTCCAGAATGTCAGACTTTTATAATAAAGATCCTGGATTTCGAAGGGACTCAAATCAGCATTAACTAATGAGAATCCGTGCTCGTTTCAGCAACATCCAAAAGAGAAATTCACAAAGAAGCCTGCCAATAGATGGTTTAGAGGAATAACACAAAATCAGATCCTAATCACAGCCAGATTAGACAGAAATTCAAGTCTGATGCTCATGCTGTTTGTGATTGTGGCAAATAATGCTCACAGTTATATTTTATCACGATCTGACTACATAACATTATTAAAAAAGCTATAGATATTCAAGTGATGCTGACTAAATCATGACAGTGTTTTCTTCTGTGTATGCTTTTATGAATCATATCTGTTATCTAACCGTCATCTTGTTTATAGAAATGTTATAATATTTCACCTCTCCTGAGTGTGGGAGGTATGAAAAGAACTAAGATAAAAATCACAAGCTTCACTGGTCATTTCACTCAGCTGAATGAAAAATAAGCGCTTGATAATGTCACTTAAATCAAGCTTCAAGCTGCCTGTAAGACCAGGGAAAGACAACAACAAGAAAGGCTGTATTAAACTATTAACAACCAATATAACAAATCAATATTATGAAGATCTATCTCCTAGCTCTAAAAGCAAACAGTTTAATCTCTACTGATAAAACCTTGATCAAATTTCCTCAGTGCCTCTAAGTGCAACAACCGAGGACACAGCTGTTCTGACATTAGCTTTGATTCATGCCAAGATCAGTGTTTGCTGTGAATTAACATGTTTATTGAAGCCTGTCAAGCATCACAAGTCAAGCTATGCAAGCAAGTAAGAGTAAATCAAACTTGATCACAGTAAAATAGTGATTCTAAAACAGCACATATTGTTTGTCTGCTATCCGCTGCTTCTGATGAATTCAAACCAACAAGGTTGAGAGTCGAGCAGCTTGCAGCTCTGTCAGGCTCTAGACACAGGAGCGCTTTGGGCTAAGTGCTAGCACCCGGATGTTGAAATGCTAACAACAGCAAAGGTAAATACTGACTTTAAGCAGCTACAATTGTTTGATGTGTTGGTTTGGTGCAGTGGCTTTTTTATACTCCGTATAAATCACTTGTTAACAATGATAGGAGGATTTTGGTGCAGTAAAGGTCACCACAGTTTTATCAGTAAACTGTTTGTTAATTTTCCCTGCATGAATCATATCAGTCACACTTAGTTTAACTAGTATTTTTTCCAGTCATCTATGCCCCCCTGCAGCGGCTCATATTCATCCACCCCAATTTGAGAACCACCAATTTAACTTGGCAGCATGTTAACTGTTGCTAATAAGCACTAGAGACGAAATACAGCTGAGGTGAATGATGAGTTCTGCAGTTATTTGGTCATAAACCAAAGGCTAGGACACTTTGAAATGTTTTCCTGATAATGGTGCTAGATGAAAAGCCAGAGTATCACCAAGTACTGAAAATATGCACTACCGATTGGTCGTATCCCGTCGTATGTATTATAGCAGCTTCGGTGCATTTCGAGTGTTCGGGAGCAGAGAGTAACTAAGCAGAACAGCCAGATTGTAAAAGATTGAGCTCCCCCAGAGAGAGCTGCTAGAATGGCCGTTTCCTCCCCCCCAAGGCCAAGACAAAATACTCCACAGGCAGTAGAGCTGCTGCAAACACACACACACACACACACACACACACACACACAAAAACACGCTCACACAAACAGACGCACACAGATGCTGTTATAAAATGTCCGTCTGTGTATTGCTTTGTCCCATAAAGCTGCATCCCCCCTGCTCTGAGGCCCGGTATTTTTCAGTGGGGGACAACTTGCTGACAGAGACTGGAGGCGATGGTGTCACAGGGTCACACGGTCACACATGGACTCTTCTACAAGCACCGCAGGAGATGCCAACCTCCAGCGCTCCGGAGTACCACTCGCTGCTACACTGGCAAAACTGAAAACACTGCAGCCGTGGCGATAAATGTAGGAGAAACAATATCCGATGAAGGTCACAGGGCTTGTACTTGTGAATTTTTATACTGGATACTGATCTTGGATGAGTGTTTTAGCGTGTGGGATGAACCTGGCTTGTTCCAGTTTGTTTAGTTTGCAAGACTGAGAGGCCAGCACTAACAAGGTCCCATGAGGTGCCTAAAGAAAGTCTGTCTCAAACAGTGGGCCAAAGAGGATTTTTTTTTTATATATATATTTATATTTTAATTTTATTTTCACACTGAATTTTGAGAGATACTATTTTTGTTTTCAGATCATGAACTTTGTTTCACCGACAACTAAAATAAATGGTTATAAAAAGGCAAGAGTGCATAAGGAAAGATGCCAAAAGACTAAAGACACAAACGCCAACTGCTGCAGTTAGAATAATCCGTTAGTCACTCAACAGAACACATTTAACAGGTTTGATAACTGATTTTTCATTGAAGTGATTTATCAAACAAGAACATCAATTGTTTGCTCGTTTTAGTGTCTTAAAATTGAAGTTTTTGACCATTAGAAGTGAATATGATTGGCTTTTCCGTCAGACAACACAAACACTTGTGAAGCAGTTACATGAAGCGCTGAGCTGCTCCTCACTGTGTGCCTGAGCCTAATTATGCAGATATTTCCAACAAAGACACATGGTTTGCTGCTATTTGCAAACACAAACCGCTCAGTCACTTACATCTCTGCAGCAGACATGAGCTTATTAAAGGTTATTTCAAATTAATTGTTCATGGTGCTTCAGTCCTGCTTTAGATCTTGGGTAAACAAAGCAGTCCCTAAGGCGGAATTAAAACTTAAATGAAACTAGCCCCAAAATATTTCTCATTCTGTGAAGCTGCTTTGCGGATACCAAAAGAAAAATGAATAAAATATGCTACTAATTGCACTGCCCATAACAATTAAGATAACTAAAAATAACTAAGACGCACATTCGTCTTTTGTCAACACTTTGTTAATCGAAAATTAAGAAACCCTTTCCTTTTCCTGCACACAGTACCCAGCAGCTCCTGATTAGGGAGAAACACTGAGGTCTCACCATTATTATTGTAATGAATTCACAGGCTACTGTGCGAAAAAGCAAAGGAGCTTAGGAAAAATAACATGTCCTCCCATCGCCGCTTTGATGAGCAGCAATGAAAACACTCACTTACGTAATCAGTGATTTTTTTCGTCACCTACATCAGACATCTACTTTTTATTTTGTTTGCACCATTTTAAATCCAATTTTGATTAAAAGGGCGAATCCAGGGGAATCAAACCAAGCTACATTTTTATAATGAGGGTTAGGAACCTGAAAAAAATCAACTTGTGGCCTCGCTTCTGTTGTTTTTGTTATGATAATCGCATTAAAGGTTTTCTTTTGAGCGTGATTACTCTCTCTGTGTTCTTTTATGTATGCCGGTCGATTAAAGTTACAGTATGTATGACCTAGAAAATACACAGCAACAAAGTCTGCGTCAGCTCACACACGCATCCAGCCACAGCATCCAGAAGCATTTAAATAATCCAGTTTTTGCTCAGAATAAATCATGCATGAGTGATGAGTTAATGTTATGCGGCTAAATCGAGCCCTTACCTCTTCTATCCCGCATAAGACGTCGTGTCAGATTTAATTTGAGAATGATGGTACTTAAATCAAAATAGTCCTCAAGTAGTGCTGTTGGGGAAGAATCATTTTTTTTAAATTTTTTTTTGAAAGGTGAAGACATTAAAATTGTCAAACTCGACATAAGAACCCTACTGAACATCTCCCCCCCAAAATTAATTCAAGGGTGGGGGGGAAGATAAACGAACGTTTTCCGAGGGGCAGCCTGAACATATTACTCTTCTCACTCAATTTGAGAGTGAATACATTTTTTCCCTGAGATGAAGTGAGTGGATTT
Source organism: Acanthopagrus latus (assembly GCF_904848185.1). Taxonomy (NCBI): domain Eukaryota; kingdom Metazoa; phylum Chordata; class Actinopteri; order Spariformes; family Sparidae; genus Acanthopagrus; species Acanthopagrus latus. The sequence goes on from NC_051046.1 coordinate 17,071,961, forward strand.
GGCAGTTGCCCTGGGAGTGTGTGTGTGTGTGTGTGTGTGTGTGTGTGTGGTGGATTGGGAGGTGTTTGTATTTGGGCGAGCTCTTATGCCGGCTTAAGGAACAACCGCTATATCAACTCATCCATATACATCTGTAGCTTTAATAGCTGCAAATGCACCGCAAGCTACACTGGTTCCTCAATTAAGGAAGTCAACACGGAAACGTGCCTTCATTTGATAATGAATAATTTAGAGCGGGTCTTATTGGCTGGCAGGAAGTGTGATGGGCACAGTGTGAGGCGGCTCAAGGCCATATTGACTTTAATTGTGACTGGCATCTACAGGCTTTCCTCCCAGTGTGGAGAAGAAAATGTCCCTCTGCTTAGCTGGCCCTGCAGCTCGCACTGAGGCCTTTAGAGGGAAATGAGCTGTAATTAGTTGATAGAGAGGTGACCCCGATGCAGGAAATGCCACACTAAGGCACGGGGATCAGACACTGGACGATAAGATCGCTGCCCTCTCTAGCAAAGAAAAGCATCTGATTAAAGGAGAGCTCCAACTACGCAGGGATAATTTTTACCAGTCATTAGCAGTGATGGGAATAACAGCGTTAAAATAAACGGCATTACTAAGGGCGTTATTTTTTTTCAGTAACTGGTACTCTAATGAACTAACAACGCTGTTACCTTTACCGACAGTTAAATGTGGCACGTTATAAACTTCAGTTTACACACACAGCAGCCTCACACACACACAAACTAGCAGAGGTTAGCCGCAGCAATGGCGAGTCCGGAGGGAAAGTTGGCATTTTCAAAGTGGAAGTACAGACGCTACTTTAATCCCCTTGAGGTAAAAGGCAAAAACATACAAGTGTACATTATGTCCCAGAGCAAAGTGTTTGTCCATGTCTGTTGTAGACAAATGTAATCTAATGAATCACCTCTCAGCGTCACACACTGGTGGCCAAAAACATGATGATCGCAGGCCAGGTGTGGGATACTTCTGAAAAATATTTGCTTATATCGTGTTTATGTAAAACGCTAAATATCTACTTAAAAGGCGATATCCTTTGGCAAACGTTTTCATAGCTCATCAAAGAGAAGTAGAATTGATAGAAGACCTTCTGTGGCCACAACTTTGGGCCATTTTTCACTTCTGAAATAGCATAGTTTCTTCAAATTACTTGTTTTTGTAGGACATCCATGAAGGTGAACCCAATTCACAGATGAGGACGGTTTTTCCTGGATTTCAAAATGGGTGCTGGTGTATCCACACATTCACAAGACGCATTTTCATCGTGAAGCATTACATTCAAATAGACTTTTTTTCCCTTCCGCAAAGAGTTCTTGATTTATGGCTCTCAAATGTACAGACTCGTGTATAAAACTGCCTGAGCAGAGTCACTTCAGTTTACCCATTCAGGATTTATCTCCTTCAGTGGTGTGGGCTCAGACAAAAACACTGTCTCCTAAGCGCTTTATCAAAAACTGGAGCTGCATCGTAAGGAACAGCACATGAGCCAGCAAAAGCTCTGAGGCAGATCGCGGTTCTGGACCACAAAAAAAAAACAAAATGTATTTTTTCTCCCACTGCAATGGGAGAAAAAAGTCAAAAGGCACATAGAAGTCACAGGTATGACAGATCTGCAGTGTGTTACTGAAGACCTGTCATCTATGTATATGGCCTGTATGGTGTGGTTTTTATTGAGTGTCGACCCAGACTTTAATTTGGTGACTTTCCGCACTAAAATGTAATGAGTGTGGACGCAGGACAACGAGGCTTGTGAAATTCATCCAGTGCTGCTCTAGCAATGGCAAACAATGACTCAGGATCTCTACACCAACTTAAAATGAATCACCTGATTGTATATGCAAACCAAATGGCGCCTGCTGAGGCATGCAAACTGATTGCAAATGAATTGTTCACACGGCCACGGTCGGCTAGGTCATCGATTCAAATGGCTTTCTGCTGATAAAACTGGCTGGACGATTGACACATTCCCGCAGTGAAGGTGAGTTACAGTATTTAGGTAATAGTGGGATTTTGTTACACAATGTAGCTTATATGTTTAGTTTCATAGGACTCACATATCAGGTGTGAATCAGTCAGAACTGAGACTGATCACTAAACCTGTGTGAACTGTCCTACAGAGGTTCTCAAAACCTGTACCACAGCTCCCCGATAGATCATTTGATTGCCACTTTAATCATAAAATATTCATATTCTTCTTCTTTTCTGAGTATCATTTCACCACTGCAACCTCATGTCAATGCTTCCCCCCCCCTCTGCACAATCTACAGGAAGCAGAGTAGGCCTTTGCCGACCTCACCGCGGCTCCAGTGCAGAGATAGGGAGGCATAATCCATGTCCTCGGAGAGATCGCCCAGAAAGATGAAGTCTTAATTAGCCAGATAAAACCCTACATAATAACGCTATTGATATGGGAAGTGAGGACTAAGCAGAAGGCAAAAAAAAGAGAACAATGACTGTATATAAGATGGCCGAGATGGGTTTCGGGAGACAGTTGGCGAAGTTACTGCAGTGGTTGAGAAAAAAAAGGGCAGTTCCCTCTCATGCTCAGACTCCGGCAAGAGGAGCATTGTCTCATCTCTCCGAGCAATCCACCTGCTCCAAATTCTCTCGTAAGAAGCTTAGAGAAAAACGCTGACCTTCATATAATCAAAGATTATGTGGAGGAAAACAACAACAGTTTTTGGAGTACTTAAGCAACAACACTCACGGGAGGTTCGAGCAATTAAAGGCAAAATTACTTGTCTAAGCTGTCCTTGCATCCTCCCGTTCCCTATCTTTGGCTCCCCGTAGTACGAGGAGGAGGTCAGGAAGACAGTGAAAGGAAGAGAATCACATCTCACTATGGCTAATCCTAGGGGGCACTAGAGGGAGCAGAAATCTCCCTCTTAAGAAAGACAATCTAGGTATTTCACATGCTACACGTGGATCAATGACAAGGTGACCCTGTGGGGTAACACCAGATGGCTTTAAGGGTTTGGCAAAGCCACTGCGAATCCCTGGTGAACACTTGTGACACCCCTTCAAAGAAAAAAAAAAAAAAAAAAGTTACAGAAAAAAATCACGAGAACTTTATTCCTTAAAGTAATTTGGCTAAAACCGATTTAAAAATGGCACAGTTATGTGTGGATTAATATTGCTTAGAAAAACCTCATTAGATTCTGAGTGCAGCTCATATCAAAGCCCATCCAACCTCAATCTGCAGAGCTAGGGGGAGAGCTCCGTTCTGCCACTCATGCCTTAATTAATGAGAATGAGAATGATTTTTTTTTTTTCCCCCCCCTTTGGTTCCCCACGAAGAGCAGCGCCTTTGTTGAAGCACGCTGCCAGCCATGATGATATGCTTGTGGACACCTGTTTTAGGATTCCATCTTTGTTGTCTTGTCATGTTAGCCTTGTTGTGGTGAAACTTGTATGACATTTACAGAGGAGGTGTAAAGCCAACTGTGCTGGAAAATGTTTGTGAGTTCAAGAAAAAAAAAAGGAATTATAATAAAGCAATACTTTGGCCGAGGGGATGAAGTGTCAGTGAAAAACAAATCCTGCCGAAGAGCTTCCACATGAAACAAAAAGCAGAAGGTTTGTGCCGCAGGGCAGCAAACTGTTGGGCTGCATTAATCAGTTAGTCGCCCAGATGGAAACTCACCAGCCACAGTTTTGCTCATTCATCAATTGCTTCGGTCATTTATCAGCCAAAAACTGCCAAACATTCTCAAGATGCCATTATTTCAATGTGAGGATTTGTAAAGATTCTGTTTCCTGTCATTGCAAACTGGGTGTGTCACCATTTTAATTCTTAAGTGTCTGAAATGAGCTTTTAATTTCATTTTTTCAAAATCAAAGCTGGACTGGAGATGCTTTTAGTATCTTGCTTCTTCTCGGGTTGCCAAACTGCCAGCGTCTGCTGCACATCTGAAATAAGTCATTTAAATTTGACGGTATGTTGACATACCCTACTTTAAGTCTGCTGGTCTGACGACAACACCGCCAGCTGTGGGAAGTTTTGACAGCTGTTCCTTTCTGACATTATATACACTAAATAATCAACTCTTGAAAAAGTGCTATAATAATCAATAATTAATGAAAATAATTGCTGGTTTAAGCTCTAGTTGTCTTACTCTTTTACAATAAAATACTATTCAGTACATTTGATATTGATAGTATAATGCACATGATGAAAAGTCCAAAAGCTTTTGAGGCTGACAGACAAGACTTGGTAAATGGAGAAGTCACCACATAGTTTCCATTTAGCCGTTTTAGTAATTATTGCCAACATGGCAGGAGAAAGGACAAGAAAATGCAAAAAAAAAGCTGAATTATTTATTTGATATTTGCATATCTAGCACCCGTTCAGGGCGAATGGTGAGGGATTATGTCATGGAGGTTTCTTATTTTCTCCTGAAACTGACAGATGCTTTCCCACTCCCTGCTCCCTTAGCTAAATCGGTAATGAGACGGAAGGGTTAAAATTGGCGGGACCATCCTCTCGCATCAGCGCTCCGCAGACCTGATCTCTCCCCTCTCTCAATTCCCACAGGTTCCCAAAACTACTTTGCACTTCTGTGGCAGCGCGTCACTCGCCCAGCGTCCAACAAGGTCAAATGCCATTTCATTTTCTCGCCTTTGATCGCTGCCTGGCTCTTTCATCAGTCTCACCCTCCCCCATCCACCCACATGCTACCGCTGCCGCCACCATTTCACTGGATGAACTGCCCTCACTCAGCCCTCAGGTTTAGATAATGTGACTGGCAGCAGCCGAACTTAAAAATATGTTTTTTCCAGGGGTAATACATGAGCAATCGGTCAACTTCAGCTTGGCAGCCTCGTAAAGTCACCGCTCTGCTTTTGCTTTTAGGATGGCAAAAATAATCCAAGCAGACCGCGAATGTGCATTTAGGTGTGGCATACATAAATCCCAAAGCCATCTACCGGTAATTCTGACGCTGCTGTCCCTGAAGGAGGCTTCCTGCGTTCTCCTCTCCCTGAATGATGGCTGAAACACATTGACTAAATGAGAATCTCCATCTTGCCTTTCCTGCTTAATCAACCCCACCCGTACACTCCTGCAGAGTCGCACCAAACAATCTGCATATTCCAATCAAATCTACAATGTCACAACCGCAGCACTTCAGTAGGCCATCAGCTATCAATTGCCATTGCCATTATTTAGATGCCTTAGTGGGCTAGGGGTTTAAGATGCTAACCATGTAATCCCATCATCGCCGGGGAACCTTTGTCATATGTCATCCCTCTCCTCTCTCCCCTTGTATGCTCTCACCTCTCTGTCTTCATTCTAATAAATGTTGTCCACACCCTAACGCTCGGCACTGTGCATCTTTTGGATCCAGCACGTGATGCCGCTCAGATGGACGGTGAAGAAAATAAAATGCGGACAAGATTGATGAATATGGATATGCTAAACATGTCAACCTGACATCCTGCCTACAAAAAAAGCGTGTGAATAAAATAAATAGTCTCAGGAGCTGTATTTTCCGTTTATCAATAAAATATAAAGATATTAACTGGATGTGGCTTCACAAGCCTGAAGAGTCGCTTGCTTCATTTTCTCTTGCTTGTTTTCATAACATTATGAATTCAGCACTTTGGGATTTGGCTGCTGGTCAGACTAAATAAGCAATTTCGACACATTACTTTGGCTGTGAAAACTTGTGATGGGGATTTGTCATTATTTTTGAAAATCGTTGTCGAGCAAATGATGATGTTTGTGGGAAAAAGAAAACAAAATACAGTAATCATCATAAAAATCATTAGCTGGAGTCGTGATGGTGGATTTCACGACGTTTGCAGTGTTTATATGTTGTGGACATATTTTCAGACTTAACGCTGATGCACATGACCATATGGCAGGAGCTCCTGCATTGTTTGTCACATTCAAAAGCAGACAGTCTAAAGTATTTACATGCCAGAATATGTCAGACTTATCCCCGGATATAAACAGAACGCGGCAGTGGAATTCAAAAATAGATCATCCTGATTATTAATGTGGATGTAAACACGTTCGGTGACACAGATCCTGCATTTCCACAGGAACTGAGCGCTCCTTCAAGTTCAAGTCTTGTTGGCATTATTTCTACGTCTTCCGTTGTCCAGCAAGCGAACATCTCCTCTTGCCACCCGGTCTGGTCGATAACCTGAAATCTGACCTCTTGTTTCCCCTCCCTGCACTTTCGCTCTCCTCCATCGACAGTATTAGCAGTTCTTTGTTACAACGTTCTGTCATTTCTGCGCCCCTTTCTCCCTCTCTCTCCCTCCTCATTGACAGAAAGTGGGTGGTGGAGAGCCAAGGCGAGAGAGAGAGAGAAAGCCAGACAGACAGACAGACAGAAGGAGCTTTTAGTGAAGTTAAACAGAGAGAGCACCAAAGAGATGGGGAAAGTGAGCTTTTAGGGAACTAAAAGCCTCAGTCCCTTTAAACCTCAAAGCGAGGCCCCTGTTGTCTTGACACAGATGATGAATGGCACCAGACTGTCGATAGACAGAGAGCAACTAAACATAGCTAACGAAAAGGAAGGGGATAATGGTCTTGATGCACATCGAAAATGTGAATCATCAGAACACAAAGGGTAGCTTTTCTATTCTGGCAGCATTTGAGGAGAGTTGTCCGCGTTCTTAATGAATTCTAATAGAATTATAAGCTGTAAATGGCACCTTCTGAGTGCTATGCTGGAACAACAGCAACAGAACACGTTCTGGGACATATTCAGACCTTATTCAGAGTGGAAAAGGAGTGTGAGGAACTTCTGCTCTGCACATTGGTTAGCTAAGCCCTGAGCAGGTCCAACAGAAAAAAACAGTTCCTTTTAAATTAGAGGACACCTGCAGCAGATCCAGCGCAAAATAACAACTTCACTTCTAAGTAGATCCTCGGTCAGCCTGCCAGACAAAGGCGAGAGAGTGGAGAGTGCTAGTGCCGCACCTAAACACCGAACTACGTGAACTCTGGATCTCAGCAGAGTGTTTTAACAGCTATCACGTCGGCGAGGTGGAGCACAAACACAAATCTTGTTCCCACTCACGGAAAATATCATATGCTCCATTCAAGTGTGGCTGTATAAGTGGAGCTGCTATTGTCCCACGAAAAAGCACTGTTTGAATGGATGCTTTCAGTTGAACAGATGCAACAAAATTGTAATTTCGCCACACAATGCTAATCAGCTCCATCGCAAAACAATTCATTCAGACACTAGTTGTAAATGCAAGCGAGAATATCAAAATGGGAAATAATGCTCATTGTCTACAGATGGAAAGGAAATGAAAGGCATTGTAAGCATTGACAGATATAGAATATAAGACCAAAAGCAGCACACCAGCTACTTTCAGGTGGCTTAACATCACTACAGTCTCCCGTAACAAGTGATTACTTATACTCAAGTGTTGTTTCAGCTCCAGCCTCCTATCGTGCGCGGCCAGGGAGCAAACGACTGCCTCAGCCGATGTAATTTACAGCCCTCAAGCAGCTTATTAAGGTGGCATATGTGTCACTCACACAGTCGTCCAAGAGACAGGTGTCTAAGTTTAAGTCTGCCTAGCAACAAGGGTGCCAGCATAAGCACTTATTAGTCCCTATGCAATGAATACAAATGTCCTCTCAAGGACCTAAGCAAGCATCGAAAGGCCTCACCAACCTCTGACCCAAACCTTATCCACCGGCATTTTTTTTTAATCTTTTTTTTTTTAATGATGCATTCTCCAAGGGACTCCAGGTGGCTTATAGCAGGATGCAATTTCAACCTTGGCAGTAATGAGCTTGCATTTTATATTATTAGTTTAGAATACAGGTGATTTTAAGGGAAACGGTTGAGCACTATTAGAATAAAAAAGATGCTGTATTTACATGTAGACTGGATGGGGTCATGACTCAGAGGATACAGTCCTCTGAGGATGCTTTAGCAACCAATCCGTTTTCGCTGGCTGTTCCCGTTTGAAAAAAAACAAAAAACAAAAAACAAACAAGTGGCAAATCCAGCCCTTCTTTGCGGACACCTCGATTTTCCGCACAAGAGGCGAGGTCGCTCTCTTTCTCCAGGCACCTTTGCAGAAATCCTCTAAAGACATTTTGCACAACACTGTGAGGCAGATCAGAATTAGCTGCACCCGTATGTGCTTTTTCTAACATCCCTTTTTAAAGGTGAATGGACCCTACAGGCTAATGTGAATGCCTGGCATTTAGACACGCCTCTGACATGCCTCTAACAGGGCTCTACAGCGCGATGACATTTCACTTAAAGCATTAAGTCAAATGCTCATGTGGTTTTAATCATAATTGGTCATGTCAGACATTCTTGCTTTTTGCTGCTTTTGCTCATTAGAAAGAGCCCTGGAAGATCTCTCACAAGGATGCTTCAATTCAAAGACCAGTGACGGTGAGATCAGGATATATTCGGTGGCGTTCCGTTACGTCACATGGCCTTGACCGTGGGGAAGCATCCATTCGCGGTTCTGCACCCGCTATCATTTATGTAACAAATGCAAGGTTACCAATTTTCTGTAAATTCTGGATTAGTGTATACGGTAATTATGTTAATGCATCCACCACGACAAGATTAAGGGAAATGAAGCCACTGTCACTCTGATGAAGGTAAAGTGGAGATCAATGCATATTCAAATATGTGTTCATACAGGGCAACATTTGCAGCAAAAATCCAGAATTAATTAACAGACATTCAACGGAGCTCTGTCAAAGCAGCCTGGTTTGTCTTGGAGCTGAGAAAAGAAAGAGCATTTTTGATTTTTGGTCACCCAGAGGCCTGCAAACCATTAAGTCCACTGTGAGAGCAGTAAAGGAGAAACACTTCTGACATGGACACCGTTGTAAAAGACAAAACCACATTTTGTTGGATGTAGCTCGGGACAATAAAGTCAATCTCCGCAGAGATGTGTCCCGCGAACTGAGCGGTATGGCGGACTCCTGCGACGACAGAACTGTGTCCGCTGGAAAAAAAAAAGGCGATATGTTTTCCGCACTGTATTCCAATCTGACTTTTGTTTTTGTTTGCAAATCAGTGTGATCGGGTAATCCTCACATGATCTTGTGATTCTTGAGCGCTCACGTGATTTGGGAAGCAGGGCTGCTTATTGTGTTCTCCGAGCTGGTTTTGTTTGTATGGAAGTGCCACATACATGAAGAATGCAACCAAGTACAGTACAGTATGGTGATTTCAAACCTTTTTTTTTTTTGGCTGAATTTACAGAACAATTACTGTCTTGTAATTTGGCAGTATCATCCGCCACTAATGACAACCAGCTGCTGCATCATGAGACACAACTGCACAGTGTTTTCATAAGTTACTCTCAGTTCGGGTGCGTTGGTGAAGGGCAGTCAAGTGAGACTTTTCCTGTGCTTGAGCCTCATTCTTTTCGCCATGTTCACAAAATGTGAAGAGTCAAAGGGATTACACTGTTAGACCTTCGAAAGAAAGACTTAAAAAAATACAGATGACTTTAAGACAGCCCTTGCAGCTGCTCTTGCTGCTCATCTAGTTCAAAAGACATCCACCAAGGACAACAGCAACTCGCGAACAGGAACTTTCCCCGCGCCTGCCATCAAACAGCTACTGTGATCCCACCGCAGGCCTTTTCATGAACATGGCATCCAGCCTCGGGCAACGGCGTATCAAGGCGGTGGCATCGAGTGGAATGGCAGCCAGGTCGTATGAAAACAACATAATTGCCATCCCGGGTGAAAACTCTCAGCACTGTGTCATCGAAGGATTTATGTAGGCATCACCACTGGGAGCTAATAAACACCTTGTCAATGCAGTAGGTGTCAGCTTTACACCCAGGGTGATTGTCTCCAAGAGATGTGCTCACGCGTCACGGCCCACCGTTAGCCCGCTCACTAACACTACTGGTCATTTGGCGTGTTGTGAGTACGCAGGCCGGCGATCGGTCGCCACGCACTAACAGCGCGGTCCACACCGCCACCACCCACTCCTCGTCTCGACTGCTCCTCTGCCCCGCACTGCTGACAAATCCGTGCTGTTTTCTTTCCTGAGATGATTAAAACGCTGCACGCACTCTTATTGGTTTGCTGTTCCATTGCATCTACATGAGATTACATTACAAACATGCTGAGATGTAACAATACCTCAGTGAAATATAATGCTGTTATGAGGAGCATGATTTTCCTGTGACATCTGATACTCTGGTATCATATCGGCCACTATGTAGAGGTTTACTGTAGCTTATTGCAAACATTGATCACCCAGTTGTAATTCAATAAAGTATGTCAACAGCAGCATAATGTTCGAGGACTGGAGGGAGGGAGCAGGAGGTGGGGGTCTTTGTTACATGTGTCCTAAAGCCTCTTGCAGGGGCAGGGAGGTGAATCCTATTGACAACTGGTAGATAGCCAAGGTCAGCAGCCGCACATTTGTTTAAAGACGGCGGGCCGGGGCGTCTGGATAAAAGCGGATCACACACTCCAGCAGCCTCTTAGCCGGCCGCGAGGCAGCCGCGACTTGAGTCGCCCGGCAGTCCCGGTAAATCAAGAGGGATCAGCAGCAGAAACCTGACAAAAATGCAGCAGGGACATAGTGACACTGAAAACATTTGGGAAGGTCAGTCTGTAGTCACAATCACGCTGAGAAAAAGCAGAGGGAAGCTGCTGAGGGTGGTTTTTTTTTTGTTTTTTGTTTTCTCAGAAGGGGAGCAGAACAAAATGCTGAAAACAAGAGAGCCCGGGAGAGGAAGCCACCCCTGTGCCACACCCTTTGCCCGAGCATCCGTGTGATATCTCAAAGTGTATCGGCCCCATCTATCATCCTTGGATTGTGAGCCCTGATAAAGCCTGAGAGGCTCTGCTGATGCTGCTGCTGCTGCTGCTGCTGCTCGAGCTACGGGGAGGCTGCTCCTGTTCTATCTGGCAGTCCGCTCCCTCCGGCTATTTATAACCAATAGAGCTACAGCACTTTATGAATGTCCGCAGGCACAGCATCACACAGTCTTCTGATACTCTACCGCAACTGTTTTTTTTTTTTTTTTTTTTGTATATATATTCTTATTTGGTGTGCTATTATAACAGGCAGCTCTGGACAATAAAGGTGCTTCTTCTTTTTCTTTCTTCCAGAGGGGCACTGCTGTCATATATTCTGTGCAAATGCTGCCTTGAATAACAAACAACAGAAGGCGTGTTGAACCACACACACACACACACACACACACACACACACACACACACACAAGTTTCACCCTGTGTCCTGTGTAGTCGCAGTGCACACTACATGTAGATCTCCATGACTGCTGTTTTGTTTAAAAGAAAAGAAAAGAAAAAAAAATAATAAGTCCCCAAAGTCGTTTCTGGGGGATCAATAAACACGCACGACTCCGTTGCAGCAGAAGCCCTGAGTCCATCTAACAGATAGCCATCTTCTGCAGATGAATAAAAACGGCATATGGGGAGGATCACGACTGCTCCACACTTCCCCACAGTCAGAAATGTTACCTCAGCAGAGCCCATACATGTCCAAATAAAGGCTGGATTAAGATAACATTTTGCACCCCACCCTCCCATCCATCCAACACACACACACACACACACCCCATTCTCCCACATACACTCACATTCGCGGGACAATTACATTTGATTAATGGCTTTAAGCTTTCGTCCTCCCAGACAGGTACACACACACATACACACACACTCCCAGAGAGATGACCACAAAAAAAAAAGAAAAAAAAAAGGAAAAAAAAAAGAGGAGATTACAGCGTGCGATATGGGCGCGGATGACAAATCTATAAATTCATTTTCAGGATCGGAGTGTATTAGATGCGTTTTCACCTGCAGAGGACGCGCCTAACCACGCTCAAGTCCCATCCTCGCCTGCTTCTCTGTCCTGTCAACCGACTGTGCCCCGATCATCGCGGACGCGCGGGCGTTATTTATCGCCGATTTGGCAGAAATAGGTTGAGTTTCAGGGTGTGCGGGGAGGTAAGCCTCCCGTGTGAGCTGGCGTCGACTCCGACGCGCAATCGTTCCCCCGATATATGAGGGGATGTTTTCCTCAAAGTAGCCCGGAGAGACCGAAGGGGGTTTAGCTGCATTATGGATTACCACCTCTCTTAAAAAAAAAAAAATCTTGGCCTCAGCCGACATTAAACTGCATCGACATGAAGAATGAGAAGAAGAAAAAACAAACAAAACAAAACAACAAACAACACACACACACACACACCGCACGTTTTCAGCTCTCCTGATCGGGACACTCACCTGCTGTAGCCTTCACTGCTTCCGAGCATCCTCTCGCATTTCTCCCCCCCACCCGACGGCAACTCCCAGCCACCAACACTCAGATTGAGACGCACTATCTCAAGTCCATCGCCTTGAAAGACAGCTCTCAAAATAATCGAGACATAAAAAAAGAAAAAGAAAGAGTGGGAGAAAAGAGAACAGCCAGCCGGTTTTTTTTCTTCTTTTTTTCTTCTCGCAGATTCCCAACGAGTTTCCTCCTCAACAGCAGCAGCAGCAGCGTCCGCGTTATTCTTCTGAGATGACAGTTAAAATGAGGCAACCCACACGTACACACACACACACACACTGAAAACGCTCTCTCTCTCTCTCTCTCTCTCTCACACACACACACACACACACACACTCTCCCTCTCTCAGATACAACGCGATCCTCTCTCGGTAACGGGACTCCCCGTGCGCCCGGACGCGTCCGAAGGATGAGCGTCGGAGAATAAAGACGGAATGCAAATGGCAGGTACAGCGAGAGGACAGAGGGAGCAGAACGACTCCCACGCAACCCGCTTCCAGATGCAAGCGCGCAGTTCTCCCTCCTTGATGCAGTCTCTCTCTCTCTCTCTCTCTCTCTCTCTCTCTCCCTCTCCCCCCCTCTCTCTCTCTCTCTCTCTCTCTCTCTCTCTCCGCTGTGTGACTTGCTGTCGTCAGTGGCACAGGCAATCCGCTTGCTGGAGGGAGGGACGGAGATGAACGGCGGAACGCACCCTGCCCGGTGTCCTACTCAAGTGTGAGTGTGTGTGTGAGGTAGAACTCTGTGTGTGTGTGTGTGTGTGTGTGTGTGTGTGTGTTTGCCTATATCTGTTTGATGATGCAGCTGTTCCGTTTTTTTCTTTCTTTCTTATTTATGTATTTAGACCATTATCTGTTCAGATTTCACCCCCCCCCCCCCCCCCCCCGCCCCTTCCACCCCACCACCACCCCGTTAACGCGCGCACAAACGTTTACGCGCACGCACGGCTGCACGGACACACACGCGCGGAGGACACGTTTCAAAGCGGAGAGTGGCGAATCGACAGACAGTGGCCACACATCGCCCTAGCAACACGCAGCAAATGTTTTCCACGACAAAAGCTGCCTGCAAATAAAGAAATGAAATCAGATTTACGGCTGAGAGACTAGAGTCGGGGGGGGGGCGGGTCTGTGAGAGAGAAGTGGCAGTTCCTCTTTTGAGAGCCTGATGGCACTGTGGGCCTCAGATACTGCAGACAAAACACACACACACACACACACACCATACAAACACACTCACAACACACAGCTCTTGTGTTGTCTGGCACATATCGGATCCTTTGTCTATCTCCTGCGACTTAAGAAAAGGGGGTCTCGGGCCCAATCAGTGCGAGATTGCAGAGGATTTTCAAAGAAGGGAGAGTAAATATTTCATAGCAGCAAACTCTCATCATGTCCAATCCACTGCTCTGTCTCTAATGTGATGCCGGAGTGAGAGGGGATCGAGTTGTTGTTTTCTTAAATATATGATGATGAGGGGGGAATTCGCCGACACCCGTGCTGAGCGCTCTGGGATCAGCTCATGGTGGATGAAGTGGGTTTTGAAATGTATTTGAGGGGAATTTTAGCATCTGAGAGATAGGACTCATTTGTAGTCACTGCCCAGGGTGCACACTGATTAGGCAAGGTTTGTGGGAGGGCAGCAACTTTGATTGATTCCTTTTACACTCGCCTCTGCTCGACCACAGGAGGGCCGGGAGTTCATTCGCTCGGGCCTGACGAGGTGAGGTCAACGAGACAAAGTTCGCCAAAAACTTCATTTCACAGGCCCGCAAAGATGTCATGGTATGTTGGTGGTAGATGCCAAACAAGACGCCAAAAAATGTATTTCAAATTTACTGAGAAAGGATGGTATTTCTTTCTTTTTTTCTACAAAACTTCCTACTGGTTTCTGCTTTATTATGCTGATGATGCCATTTTAATTTAAAACTAGTTTCTGTTTAACTTCCCCTCAGCAGGCCACTTAACTTAAGTGAGTCATTGCAGCTTCAATTTTAACTAGTTTCTGCCCAACATCTGTTCATCAGGCCATTTTCATTTCCATCTAGTTGCCATTTAGTTTCCCCTCAGCAGCCCGGTCAACTTGAGCGAGTTGTTGCGGCTTCATTTTCATCGGGCTTCTGGCTAACTTCCCCTCTGCAGGCCACAGAAGTAAAGTGACTTGTTGCAGCTTAAGGTTCATCATTTCCCCTGAACTTCTGCAGGTCTGCAAATTGAATTCTAATTTTTTAATCCATCACTTGAGCTGATCAGTCCAACTCTGGAACAGTTTCCCTGACTGCCATTTTGGTTTGTTTGTGTTTTTTTTTTTTTTTTTTTACAGTTAGCAGGCATTCATTACCAATTGACACAGCTTCACAATCAACAAATCAAGTGATTAATTTCTAATTTCCCATTTCCCATTTTAAAAGTTGAATTCCTTAACTGCCTATTGAGGCCTTCAGATCACTCGAGATAAAGGTCACTCTTCTTTTTATATTTTGAGACAAGAATACATCAGCAAATAAGGTTAATATTTACAATAATTTAAGTAAATGCATATCGTAGCTGTGTGCGAGGGAGAGAGTGACAGAGAAAAAAAACAAAGACAATGAAAAAGGGAGCCTGATTGTCGAAGTGGTGAAAATGTATGATGGTTAAAAACTTCTGCTGCAGCAACTCATTTCATTGTAGTGGCCTGCTGAGAGGAAGTTAGACAGAAACTCACCATAAGCAGAAACAGTAAGGGGGTAGCAGCAGGATCCAGAGTGTATATTGAATCGAGAGAAGGTGTATTCTGTTGCTGAACAATTTAACTTTTGATTTATAAGAGGGGGAATGTCGTGCTGTGTGAACCACTTCTTTCAGATTCAGTTGGAAACTAAGATGGCACGATCAGCAAACAGTTAGGCAGCAACCAGTCGGAGTGTAAATGTATGCAAATTAAATTAAAGTTGCCAGATAATTACACACCATTACGTTTCCAGGTAGGTCCCTTCATAATTATTTCTTAGCTCTTAGCCCAGTGAAATACCATACAAATACTGCTGTTTTAAAATTGAAACATCATCCCAGGTATTTGATATGCAGGCATGCCCACAGTCAGGTAACCACAGGAATCCTGTTTCAAACAGTGTAAAGGCAAGTGCGCATGGTGTGCTATGCCAACAGAGGCGACAGAACTTGACAAAGAGCTGTCGCAGCTCAAGTGTCTGAAAGCTAAACTAAAGTTCACAGTTCCCTGAACGGCAAACAGATGTACAGTTGACTCTTGTAGTGAGCAGTAAATTGATGTTTCTGAAACCCGATCATTGTCATTTTCTTTCATCGCTGGCAGATGTAATGTCACAAAGCTCCAATTCCAGGGTTCCACTTGTATACTGTAGCGCTGAACATACATTTACCAGGAGCTATAGTTGGCCTTTGTGGCTCTTTTTGCCTACATTAAAGCTAGATATTGCAACTTTCAACACAAATCTTTTAGGATATATTAAAGATGATCAAATCAGGAGTTAACAAATTCCATTCCATCACCCGTATCAGCAATTAGAGGCCCATGAACTTCTTGATTTATGGATGTTTATATGGTGCTTATTCAAAGTTGCCGTTCTTAAATACTTGCCGTATTATTTTAATCAAGAGAATTGGAGTGTGTGTAGACAGTGTGCTGGGAGTGTTAATATTTCATGTCTGACAACTTTTCAAATCAACTGCTTTCATTATGCAGAGATCAAATCACTGCGCATTCATCACGGGTGACACCTGAAAGGAACTTAAGTGCATTGAGCCTCCTGAGATTAGTTAATGTAATGGATTAATAACTAAATTACAGCAGTGGCTGTTGCCCCTTTTCAGACTTAGTGTACAGAGTGTTTTGCCTGCTTCATGTGGCATCACGTGTCAGTCAAGTTTTCACCCATCGTCGAAGACAGAAAATACCACTGACGTGTTTGTCTGGCAGTGTTAAAATGCGTCTCTGTCTTTCTTGCATCCTCAAGCTTCTCTGCACACGCTCGGAGCAACTTAAGCCACTCAGGCATCACAGCTACATGTGAATGTCATCAGCATCAGTTCACGCATGGCCAAGGCACCCTAGCCATGAGTACAGTGTATTTTTTTTTTTTTTTTTTGTATTTCAGAGCTGTTTGCCAGTGCTTGGCTGTGAATCCATTCCTTAAGGAGGAACATAGGGTTCCTCTTTTCCAGATCAGTACACCAGGCCTGATCTAAACTCCGCTGCGGAGGTAACTCAAAAGCTACTTTATTCTAAAAGTCAGTTGACATTATATTTCCCTGGATATGGATATGACATTAAAGAATAAATTATTTAAATATGTTTTAAATTCTGATGCCCGGCAACGTTTTTCCTCTGACATTCATATGGTCGTGCTTAAAGCTTTATGTGTTAAACACCAACTATTGTCTGCACACTAACAGCACTGGTCAAATGTATCTTCTAGGTGGAAAAAACCCCCCAGAAAGAATGAGACAGGAAGGGAAAAGGATGCACCTCATGGGAAAAAGAAGAGAGGCTAAGTTCACGGTCTTTATCCCCGCCCACCTCGTCTCCATCCTCTCTGCCCTGCTAAGAGCTGCAAACAACAACAGAGGTAACAATGGAGACCTAGTGACGCCATGGGCTTTGAAAGCATCCCATCAATAATGAATTCGCTCTGCTGTGTTTCTCACCGCCGGCACGCACGCTTGTCCTTAATATTTTGTTATACTGGGTGTGAGGGGTGTCTGTCACATGGACACCCTCGACTGTAAAACCTAAAGTGTTCTGCAATGAGATTAAAAAATAACCATTTGTTCGTTGATGATAGAATCATTTCCCCTGTTATTCAGAAGGATGAGTGGTTGTGCATGCTAACCAACAACACTGTCATTCTCCCCATTTGACTGTGCTGATCAAGTCCACCTCGTAATTATCACAAACACGAGTCACGTGATTGCCGACATTCTTGTTGCGGAGATGCAGAGAAACGTCTTTACATATTAATTCTTGAAATGTTCAAATGTTTTATTCATTTTTTTTTTACTCTCTCTGCCAAATTGAATACAGGTGACAAATGGAAACTTGCAAGTAAAATCCAAGTCTTTTGAATTGAGTAAATTAAGATTCACCGGTGGTACGCTGTTTTTCATCTTGTGTTCCTTTGGTATCCTTTGGAATAAAACATGAAAGACCAGCTCTTAATGTGATTTGCAGCTATCAAATAATATCTGATTGTATCAGAGCGTGAAGATCTCCATGATATTATCCACCAAAAAAGAGTAGTACTCAGTGAATTGTGAGTAAATTTAACATGCGCAAAAAACCAAACAAACCAAAAAAAGAACTGAAATATAGTGCAAGAAAGTAATGCAAGTGGTATTGTATTCAGAACACAGTGATCACTGTGGTTTCAATATGACTGCACTGGACCACTTTATAGCACAGACTTTTATGGCAAAGACGCGTCATAAACTGCTGAGTTGTCTGAAGGCGTGCTGACACATTTCAACAGCAAAGAACAAAATGTGAAAGCCTTTATTGAGTATTTCTAGTTAAATATATTTTCTCTGAAGCAATTCCTATTCCTCTGTCTTTTTTTTCTTTATTAGTGGAGCTGCACAAGGTCTCTTATCAGTAAAAGTTTTCTTTTGTTCTCTTTTTTTTGGGCCCAAGCAAACAATTTGCACCCTGCTGTGACAGCTGGCGAACCGCAACCTTGTAGAGGTTTTTTTTTTTTTTGTGGATAGCTCTTGATAGGAAGTGAGGTTTGACAAACCCTCCTGCTGAAAACAAACAAACAAAATCTGCTCTGAAGAAAGTGGACCCCCTGTATCAGGAAGCGAGGCTAAGTAACTATATATATATATATATATATATATATATATATATATATATATATATATATATATATATATATATATATATATATATATATATATATATATATATATATATATAGTTCTTTCAAAACAACATTTTAGCTTTGTAAGTTCCTGCAAACAACATATATAAACATTTCAACAATGTGCGTTCTGATTAGATGTACATGAGCTGACTCTCAGTTCAGGAGGAGGAGGGGATGGTGGTGGCAGGGCTCAACCTAGCAAGACATCTGGGACTTTTGGCAACCATCTCTGTGACAATCAAACCAGGTATTTTAGGCCAAAACGCAATCTTTTCCTGACCCCAGTCAATGTAAAATTACAATTCAAAACATGAAACAAATGGAGAGTTCCAACATAGCCGTACGATACGAAACACACAACATTGTACAGTGGTGCCATTTCTTCTAGCGATTGGCTTCAAAATAAGTCAGTCTCGTCCTCTGTCGCTAATAATTACACCCAAAAGCATCACCACAGCCTGTTCAGTCTGGTCAAATCAGTTTCTATTTTTTGTGTATCCTAATAGTACAAATCAGAAGTCCGCCTCAAGGGGCTGTCTGATGTGAGCATGTACAGATTCTATACTTAGCCGTGTCACAGGCTGCTTATGGTGACACTGTGATTTCAGCGCCATCACTCTGAGTGCTTTTCATTGTGTTCAGCAACATGGACAGAGCCAGACTGAGGTCCACAGCCACAGGGATGTCATGTTCTCTTTATACAGCAGCACAAACAGACTCTCAGATACATCAGAGCCAATTGTTTGCCACCTTTATTCCAGCCAACAACAAGGAGAGCCTTGCTTCCTGCAGCAGCAACTCGGAGGGAGACCCAGATGCTCCTCGGTGCGAGAGAGATACGCTAAAACTTGACACTCAACATATGAATTTCAGCTGTAACTATCATTGATGCTATGTGTTACCTTAAGACCTAAATCGTGAAATAAAGAAAAAAAAAATACAAGCATGATATTAAAATGCCCCAGTTCTTCTGTTTTTAATCTGTCTGAGTCTTTAACACCTCAAACATAAGCATTCAGCAGCAGCGTGGACAAGCATCCCAAGCATCGCCACAGCAAGACCAATCAATCATTCTGTGCTCACCCCTTGTGGCCTTTCTAGCAGTGGCTCCCTAAAAGCCTCTGTTTTACCACCATCTTGCAACACGCCTTTCCTTCTGACCTTTAAATTGAATACACTTTAGTTGTACTTGCATTTAATACATTTCCGAACCACTCTCGTGGGTTTCCTGAAAAAATGCGCCACGGAAGCTCTTCCTGTGTTTCTCTACTCCCACTGTGCGAACGCAGGCACTCAAACACATGAACATTTTCCTGCATGACACATTCTTAGTCGTTTCTGTGTGTCAGAGCCACTTCACATTATCAGCTCGCAGACAGACAAGCAAAGTAAATGCTAATTAATAGGAACATGGTTGGCAGGGTGGTGCTTGTTCAGAGGAGCATCACCAAACCAAAGTTTGAAGCAGCACCATATTTGTCTCCTTGTGACATGATAGCAAAGTGTGCCACTCAGTTGTCATATTTTCTTTTGTACTTTTTTTCTTTTAAATCGCTATTTCAGCTTGCAACATTAATTAATTCATTGTATTTTAATTGGGTTTTGCTGTAACGCTCAAAGAAACTTGGTATCGGCTTTTTAGCTTGGCTTTTTACATGTATATTTTATTTTCTGGTAAAACAGCAGCATTCAACACAACATGCTTTTTGAACATGTACAATGAAGTGAAGACGAGAACAAAGCTATTTTAATTTGATAGTTTTTTTTTTTTTTAAATAATTTTTGAATGTGTGTGAATGCATTTAAGCGTCAATATGCTGCATATACATTATTCATAACAATGTATTTAGGCTTAATTGTAGTTATGTTGTGTTTTGCCTGATGGCTGATTCTTGAATGTCCCTTATTATTTTGATGTGTTTTTCTTATATATGAAACTTAACAATATAGATGCAGCATTATTATTTATGAAAGTGAAATCATTTGTCTCTTGGCTTCAGACATGTGCTCTGTCTTATGATGATCATCTGGTTGCATAGTATGATTGGATGTATTATATATGGTATAATGTGCTGTGAAAATTAACAAAAAGGAACTGAGGTTAAGGACTTATTCATCTTGAACAGGGCTGGTGTAGGCCCTTCTGTGATCAAGTTTTTTGACTTCAGCTTGACATATGACACACAACAATAGTATAAGAAGTCTTATGTGTATCATGAGGCAGATATTGAGATGATTGGAATAATGCATTTTTGTTTTGGGATGTTACAAAAGATGAGGAGAGACTGCCTCTGTTCAGTCACCATCTACGCAGTGCTCATGTGTGACTCTTGCTAGAAAATAGATGTTGTGTCGAAATTGGTGTTTGACCAACTCTCATCTGCACTAGACAAGGGACTGGTTTTCAGTTGCCACAACATGGCAAAAATGTCTTGTGTATCTATATATTATCATGATAAAACACATGGATGGACAGACAGAATTTCTACAGCATTGTACAGGACAGTACTCTTATGCCAGCAGGACCAGGAACTTTAGTGATCAGTTTGGATAATTGCCTACTAATGGCCTCACACCTTCTCTCTCTCCCTGACACTTGCTCTCGCAAATACATAAACCCACTCACACACGCATACACCCACGCACACACACACACGCACACGCACACGCACGCACGCACACACACACACACACACACACACACACACACACACACACACACACACACACACACACACACACACACACACACACACACACACACACACACACACACACACTGTCACTCACTCTCTACCTCACAGTCACTACTTTGCCTTGACTTGTATTATTATGCTGCTATGTGAAACGCTTGATGCAGTGAAAATTGGAAAGCAGTGCATCTGGTGAGGTTGGAGGGGAAAACTACCCTCAATGGGCTTTGGATTGAATAAGCATTGTCATATGGGCTTACAAGCAGCAACCCAATGTGTAAAGAATTAGATTTGGCATTACTGACATCTGGTTTTATCCCTGCAAATGCATAACCTACACATAAACAGATTAAAAAATCCCACAGTCAAACATACTAATAACATCCTGTCATACTGTGAAGAATATTGTTTGGGGACTACACAGGGTTTGGACGTGGTCATCTTGATTTTTCAGCATGATATCCTTGGGTGAGATATATTTCTAATAAAGCGAAGGTGTCAACCTGATGTGATAATGACAGTCATCAAGATCACAGAAATCTGTTTGAAACAGTTGGAGTACACCAGAGGACAATCTTTGTGATGGCCATAAAGATGAAGAAATATGTGCAATGAGCAGCTAACTACACAAAAGCACCCATAATCATTGCAAAAGATATTCCTCAAGGTTGTATTACAGTAGTTTTTACACAGTGGTCCCCATACAAGACTTAGTAGCATCACTGGTTACAGCGTGTAGGCTAGTTTTGCAGTGGAATCTTCAAATAACAACAGATGATTTGGGGTACACTGCCCTTTTTATAATGAAGAAAAAAATACTCTTTACCCAAGCGACATTTACAAAAATCTATCCTTAATTCCGGAGAGGTAACAGTCTTATTCAAGCCAATCTCAGCAAATTGGACCTCGCTATGTTAGGCCAGTGGTCATATGAGCAACTCTTTGTCTTCAGTGGTTTAGATTTCCCACAAAACAATTGGCAGGCTGCAGCTCTCTCATTGCAACTCAGACAGGCTCAGTGCTGTGCAAGAAGGACTGCAAAGAAAAATGATGCTCCCATGCCACTGACACACATTGCTTTAGGCAGACTATCATTCCCATTAAACTAATAACAGTTAGCTTCTTATCTCACAATGTCTTGGCAAAGTCACTTCCACCCTTGAACAAAACACAATGTCTTTGAATGCTGGGGCATAATATATCAGTGAGGCCCAAATGAGACTGCATAATCCTCTGCAATTTGCCTTTCCACTGCATTTTTCCGTTCACAAATTTCCCTTTTTGGTGACAATGAGGCTGTCCTTCAACTTCACAATCAGGCAGAATTTAATTATCTTTTTTTTTTATTTTTATTTTTTTATCTTACTTATACACTGTCAGGATGAGAGCCTAATCACTCGTACGAATGTGTTTGTTTTGTCAGAATAAAACTGGAACATTTGACTGGACATTTTAAGATTCTATAATAAATATTTAAAGTTGCATATTTTGGCCAGGTCAGAGGCCAGATGGTAGGCTACAGTCTACATCTATAAAGCATAGTCAGTCAGTGGAGGACTAAGGGATGATGAAATAAATTAAGCCCTCTTGTTAAGCAGTCAATTAACAATTTCCTATACATGAACATTTACTGTCCAGGTATACACATTTTGCTATATCTCCTTGATTAAGCAGATACATATCATACAGACAAGACAAGCCATTCATGGAAGATCTTCTGCACTAACAAGACTAAACATTCATGTACAGCAGGGCTTCATGTTAAACTATGCCATACAACAGTGGCCTTTTCAAGGACCAAACTGAACTCAACAGTTTATATATATATATATATATATATATATATATATATATATATATATATATATATATATATATATATATATATATATATATATATATATATATATATATAAAAATATCTAGATTGAGCTTTAGATCTAGCTTTCATTCTCTTAAACATAGTGGAACTAGATGGAACTAGTGGTACTCAAAGTGCCAAAAAAACCCAACTATTCAACAGCGATTTGTCTTTCAGTTACCCGATTACTCAAGGTAATCTACAAACCTTGTTGTGAGCATTTCATTGAGGAACTGCTTTCTTTTTATATTACCATGCAGTGGGAAACAGGCAGGCATCTCCATGGCATATATCTCCAGAACTCGGCATCTCACACCTAAACGTTCTAGATGGATAAATGCTACCAAAGGTAAAAGTATGCATTTTTAATTTTGAGGGGAAATGTCCCTTAAATCATTTGATATATTGAGATTTGTCACATTGTACAGTTCAGGTGTTTTTTTTTTACTCATACTCAACATGAATGTAATATACGCCTGTATTATCAGAAACAACCCTGATAGGACTAGTTTTACCTGGGAAATTACATTTAAGGCAAACTTGATGGTGGGACATATTAACATTGACATAAGATAAAAACTAGATGTTTTAAAAGGATTCTTTTCACTCTTCAGAAACAAAATTCAAAGCACCTTTTCAATTCCTAGAACAGGTGTCAGCCTTGACAGAGTAATTTAGCACCTCTAGAAAAATAGGTCCCATTATATCAACAGTGGCTGACAGTTCCTGGGGGATGCCCTCTGCGTTGGGATATTTTGCTGTTGGATTAAGTCTTAAGGGTGTTAAAGCTCTTGTAGAGCAAAAAGATCACCCAAACTATTAGTGTGGTTGGCAGACAACGATGGAAGGTAAAGGGAGTTGAGGAATGGCATTGTTTTTGTGCTATCGCCTTGAGAGTCAGAGGAGTGTAATTTGGAATAAGGACTTGTGAAAGCATTATTTACCTGTCAAGGTACTGTGAATAACTCAGCGTGTCCCCATTTGACAGGGTCTGCAGGTGCAAAATATTTCCTGTTTACGAACAATTTCTAAGTTTTCCTCTACTTTTGTGAAATATGTTTTTGATGAATAGATTCATCGCATTTATTTCTTTCATAAATACATGTACAATCACCTCACAGCTGCCTGTAAACCATTGTTATCCTGTAGTGCTCAAGGCCGTTGCTGTCCCTTTCAAGTTTAAAGGGTGGGTGAGGATGCAAATATTGCAAATACTTCATTTTACAATGTCCACCACACCTTCACACCGTCTATGACCTGCATGGCTGCTTAGTTGCTTGCCACGAGAGATCCTCAAAGAAGTTAAGGACAAATTGGAATTCCTTTGCTTATTTGTGTTGTACCTTAATTTAATAAAGGAAATTGTTATATTCTGGTTCTATTTTTTAGCATTGTTCATTTGATTATAAGGAATAGATACCGTCCATTAACCGTTGAAGTTATGTTGACATTAAACAAGAGTGATAGTTTATGTTTAAATGTAAAATGAGAATGCCATGTTTCCGTGTTTAAAGATAATAAAAGCAGATCTAGGTGGTATATAAATACTGTGAATGTATCAGAACTGTAAATCAAGTGAGAAATGCAAAAGCATAAGCCCGATCAAGCCTGTGAGAGCTGACCAATCATAGTGGACTTGGGCAGTGTGAGAAAAATAATGTTTTAAATTAATTAAATATTAATAAATTAATAATGAAAGTATGTAAATCTATTCTAGAGTATGACCCAAAATACAGGTATGCACCTGAAAATGAGCATAATAAAAGGTCATCTATAAAGGTAGCTGTATTAGTATCATGAATTGAGCAATTTTTATTGTATAAGTCTGCATGTCCATTGAGTGCCCTAATTTAAAATCTATGGGTAAGAAATGTGCCTAATCATGCCTTTGCACACATTATTCAAACTAAATATATGGGTTCAGCCTAGGTTTCAGGACCTCCCATGTCAGATTACCACTCAATATACAGTATAAGTGTTGATTTCACTACATGGTGTTGGTTGTATGCCACTATGACAGTCAGTAACTGCAGATGATGTTTTATCTTGTGAAAAGAGCCATTTGGGTTTTCGTTTTACCAACGAGACAAATGTGACAAATGTGTCTCCCTATAGACAAGCTATTACGAGCAGCACTTTGGCCTCAGACCCCTGCAGATATTCTGCTCATGGCCTCTGAAACAATGGCTCCATTTTTATTTATTTTTTTCATCTGGAGGGCACCATCCATCGCCGGAGCTACTCGCCTGTCATCTCACCACACAGACAATGGCTTCCTGACACGAGAGCTCCTTGTAAAAGATGTTGCCAACCCTCGATCTCCGTGCAACACAGGCACGCACATAAAAAGTGTGAGCATGCACAAACACGTAGCGTGGGCCCATGAACACACAAATATGCACACCCACACACATGCACAGAAATCTAATCTGCCCCCGAATCAAATCCCATCTTTTGTTTTCCAGGCAGTAAAGGAGGGTGAGGGAGTGGTATTGGGAAAGGTGTAAACTGGTAAAGTAATCACTATTTCATGCGGTTTTGGGGTCACCCCCCACTCTTCAGCAACACAACACCATTCTGAAGGGTAGAGAGATTTCAATCACTTTATAGCTGCCACCATAGCTTTAGTAAATTGTTGACAGCCAAATCCATGCCGATCCTTTGAGTGATTGCATGCTGCGAAAAAGGTCTAATCTCATTTTCTCTTCAGCTTCTGACTGCCTATAAATGAACAAACATCACATTTTGGTCTTCAGTGTATTTTGCTTTTCAGAATGCAATGTTGAATCATAGAGCAAAGACATTTTATAAACTGAAATATAGTTAGGAACAACAGTGAAAGTCAAGAGTCAGTGTTGGGGACCTAATTCTGTCCAAGGTGTGACATGTCTATTGAAAAAAAAAATGTCCCTTCTCAGTAAGATGACAGGATGAGCAAAAGATGATTACTTCCTTTTACAATTCTCATAAAGACATGGATGGTCAGTGTTCACTGATTGTGCTGATGTCACACATAAAAAAATGCTTATAGAATCCCAGTGCCTCTGGCTGATTTTCAAATGCATGCACTTAATGCTATTCGCGCATTTAATATCATCACCAAAAGGGATGAGTCATGGAAAAATTATGAGGCAATGTATATGAGCTGCGTCGCTTCAAAACAGATATAAAAAGGGCTATTTCATGCAAAAACCAGACTGGTAAATTTCAAGCAAACACGCTCAATATTTATTGTATCGTTTTGCTGACCATAGTTGCACTCTCCTGTTTTACATGTACTTCAAGTGAAGCCAGAATCTGTTTAAGGGTCACATTTGATGTATAATGTGAGGAGAAGAATATACTTAAATCCTTTATTAATTGTGTGCAAATAAGTGCCTATTCAGACACGTTTACAACCACCCCAGTGGGACCTTGTCAGTGTCTACTTTGTGATTCTCTGTGTGTTCTGCTGTTTATTCATCCTGCAATTATCCATTCATCCACACTAGAGTATCTCACTATGTACTCAAAAGACATTTGGTGTACTGCTGTCTAAACATGATCCCTTTATCCACATTACAACTACAAAGGAAACTTATATCATGTTGCTTTCGTGCAGAATCTAAGTTTCAACCTCTGTTGAGCGTTCCATTGCAACATGATAAACTGTCTTCAACACGCTGGAATTGTTTGTCATCTGCTGTACATTAAAGCTCCACTGGGGCATCAAAAATCCATTATGTTTTAAACATCATTTGTTTTCTTAGCAGAACATTTTCATACTAAGCAAATGACAGACAGTTCACTTTTTAACCCGTCATACTGAAAATGTCTGAGCTGGCACAAAGCTAATGGCTCGCATCTGATGCCTCATTTGAACAAGGTGGCGACTTGGACCAAGAGTGTTCCTACTCGGTCATTTTTTCTCTGAAGGCTAGCACCATTAACCCTAATGCACTGATGTAATGTCTATGTCCCAACCTTTGTTTTCTTTATTTTTTATTTGAAAGAGGCTCTGTGGAACGTCTGTGTTGTGTCTGAAGCAGCTCATCAGTTTGTGTTACCAGACTCCATTTCTAAGCTAACATTAGCTATCCTTGGACTCTGTTAGCTGACTTGACGAGGGCACAGAGACGAGGCACACAAGAACGTGCATAACGTCACATCCTTTGGACTGTCTCAGAGAATTAGACTTGAGTCCTTCACAAAGAAATCTGCAGTCCAGCAGCGTTAAACAACTTAATTTGTAATTTTTCATGTCATGTCACAATCCTCTCACACATAGACAACAGAAAAGTGATTTATACATATACAATCTGACAAATTGTTACATAGATCCCTTTTTAATGCGTTTAAATGAATCATAAGTGTGACCCGCAGATATTAATGTGAGCTTTTGAGACATGAGCTGATGTGTAGATTGGACTATATAATATAATGGATAACTTGATGAGATAAGTTAGGAATATACTAATGAAACATACATGAAAACCTGCATCACTTATGTTCTATTTCATTTATATCTCGATGGCATAACAAGAATCATTGTATTCTCCAGCCAAGGTGACTTCACTTGAGGTTCGTGCAGCTTTCTCTGGAGCCACAAAAGACTCCATACAACGCTGTTCACATATGCATATGAAGTGTAATCAGATCTTTACGTGTCTTCTGTCAAGTGTCAAGTGTTGGTGGAGCGGAGTTTGCCCTCAGTCGCATTGTCAAACACGTCACATGTTGGACATACAGACATACAGCCGTGGTGACTATACTGCGCCTTATCTACAACCCTAAAGAACCTGCCAGATTCAATATTGTTTGTAGTGCACTGTTACCCTAAAGGCGCTGTAATTAAATTATTTTACTATATTGGTGATTAGTGCAATGTGCCCATCTGTGATTGTGGAAGTAACTTCGGGTTTGCTCATCTGGGCTTCATCTTTAGCGTTATTTATAGTCCCTGAGTATCATTCTCTGACCTTGCTAAAAGTCTACCAGCTGCTATCTGACTTCAGCACAAATCCACATGGTGTGTGGCTTATTAAACACAATGAATCAAATGAAAACAAAATCCACTGTTCTGTCTTGTTTGATTTACAATAATATCCATTCCAACACGGACAACCCACTGTGATCCATCGTCTGTCAGGAACGCAGTCAAACAGAGCTGCATCTGTCAACATTTGCTGGAAATGTTAAGAACACAAACCAGTAGAGTATACTTGGCTGAGAAAAATAGTTTTTTTCTTTAATCACCACAGGGATTTGCCTTTTATATATTCATTTTTTTTTTCCACATTTTGGGTTAGCAGAAATCTTACATTTACAGACATATTAACTTAAATGTTGAGTTTGCCTCCTCACCAAATAAATTATATAAAATGATATGATATGTATGTATATATGATAATGATATACGACAATAGTGGTACTTCACAAAACAGTTCTCTTCTTAATCTAATTTATGTCCGGTGTCATGATCAGCAGCAGAACAGTGGTTAGGAAATAGTTAGTCTTGCTCACAGGAAGTAAGCTGTTCTTATAAGCTTGTTAATGGCACATTCAGCCTGAATCCTCGTCTCCTCCTACTGTCTGCAACACTATTTTGCAAGGACGCCATCACTGTATCCTGGGTTGAGCACCTTCAAAGTTGACTGTGATGGGTTCAAAGAAATATTTGTGAAATACAATCTTAAGAGTTTACCCCCTATAGCCCAACTGACTTTTCTCCAGCACTGGGAACTGGTTGACTCTTACTAGTTCATATGAGGGTTTAAACGTCTGGCTGAAAGGCAGTAGCTCTAATCCCCTCACCTCTTTGCCCCCTCACCAGTTCATAAAAGTGCGTTCAACAACTGTTGAGAAATGCTGGATTGGCTGACTTTTAGCAATGTTAGCTGCTTTTAACATGGCTATAACTGTCAGTCAATGTATTTGAAACGTCTTAGTCCTCAATTTAAAAGCCAAGCTAAGGTTGTGACTCATACAGAGTTTTGATAACAGAGAGGAGACATAATGCCTTTCATACAGAGCAATCTTGCAGAGTTCTCACTGCTGTCACAAACCTTACTCAATGATAATAGCTTGCCTGTATCACAATGCACTGTAAAAAGCAGCAGGTTGAAATCTGTTATCATAACGGTATCAACTTTCCCTAGCTTTGCTCGGGTTATGGGATAAATACAGCCATAATACAACAGCAATTTTACCAGAGCATAGAGTTAGGAGTTTTAGCAGCACAAACAGGGAATAGCAAATAAAACCATTTAACCTCTTCAACCTGTCTACCCTGTGGAGGGAAATGGCAAATACATAAATGCTTGGGTGTATACACACGACTGCTCTCTCTCTCTCTCTGTCTCAAACGCCCAGCCAAGCAAGCAAACTGTGGAGAGGCTGGAAACAGCGTATATTGCATTCACTCTGGCCACTGCATTGTGTCAGCACAATCTCATTATTTCCATGCACTTTCTGAGGCAATTATTGGGTGGGGAAATGCTGGCTCTCTATTGGGTGGCTTTATTTGTTCCAGGGTTATGGCCATCTCTCAATGTGTGGCTTCGAGCAACATGCCGGTCCCCTTATGGTGGCGCTTGTGTGTGTGGTGTGTGAGTGTCTAGAGGTTGGAGAGTGCATTTGGATCATTATTAACCATTTCAGTGAGGAAAAGGCCAATGCTGAAACGGCTGGTGGGAGTTTAAGTAAGTGCCTTAGGGGTCAAATGTCAAAGAGGATGCCGCTCTTTTTTTGTCTGTTAATTAGATATACCGAGCAGAGCTTACAGCCAGACCTAATACATGGGGTTTCATACAGAGCCAAGCCTTCCCCCAAGTTTCTGATTTAATAATTACCATGCCATTCAGAGGGCCCAATTCCAGTGTCTTGCTGTTCTCCCTACTGGGGATGAGAGTATCCCCAAAAGCTTGACTCTGCACTCAAAATAATGGCTGTTAACCGAGCCCCACCTCAAGTCGAGATACTGATTAGAGCAACAGGAAACTAAAAACACTGACGGCAACAGAAAAATAGGTCAATTCAATGGCAGGGAAGGCATTTCTGGAGAAAGAAAGTTGACGGTCGAGTCTAATTCCCAGTTTGGGTAAGTAATTTGGGTCAAAGCGTTTGGTATTTTATGACCTTGGAATGAGACTGAACAATCATCTGTCACCTTTCCTACCTTTAGTTGTGAGCTCTACTCAGGAATTAAAATAAGAACAAAAGTAAGCTACAAAGTTAAAGTGTAGCTACTAGCATGGATTGTGGTGGTGGCTGTTTAATCCGACAACCTCTTGTACTGTCGGCTGTCCTTGTGAATGATCCCTGTATAAATTGATTGATTGACGCTTTTGTTTATTTTAGCGCGATTGTGTTCAAGATATCTTTCTCAGCAGTGAAAAGCAAATGACGGAAACACGCAAACACAATGTGGCAAAATGCAACATGTCAGTTTCTACAGTGTTTTTCATATTTTACGAGGGAAACACATGCTTTCATCGGTTCTCATTTGTCTTGCTTTCACCGAGGGCATAAGACATGATGTCACAGCACATACAGTAAAAGCGTAGATGTCAACTCAGACTCAAGACAGATGGCGTTGCCAGCCCAGTCATCATGAATACAGTGTTGGCTTCTTACAGTTCTTCCCATATCATCATTTCTATAACACGTGTCATATCACATTGACATTACATGTATATGAGCTGGCTTTCATGAAGGGAGATGATGGTGTTGCTAGACCTAGGCGAGCATGCTGCTATACTGGAGACTACTGTCCATTTCAACATTTGTTGTACACAGCTGTGTAAGTGGTGAATGGCAACAGAACAAGTTAAGCCAATCTTATCTTTTTCTCACCCTAACCAAGTTTGTGCCTTGACACAATCAGGCCATGAGCACACAGTTGACACAGAAAACTAAAAGACAAACCTAAAGTAGTTGCAACAAGAAGAAATATAAAGTCTCTGAATAACTGTGGTTGGCAGAAACACAATGGCAATTTTTTTCTCCAGCAATTTGGCTGGAAGTTGCTTTAGCAGGTTATACACAACTCAGTCAGAACCACAAGCAACACTGGAAATGACAACTTATGAGGGGCAATAGAGGAATGACAGGGTCTTATGGAAGGCTGAGATGGAGCTGAAGCAGTGGTCTCTATATTGTATTTAGATTTCTGGTTTAAATTTTAAAGTTTCCATTCTGTATTCTACAATTTATGTTTTGTGGGTTGTTGGTGCCTGAGCTTGCCCTTTGAGGAATATAATATGTTTGTGCAGTGTATCTGTATTCACATATAAACACAGGCCATTAACATTTCTCAACTCCCAGAGAAACATGATATATTGATATAATAACATGAAATACATGACATTAACACTGCATTTCATACATTTGACTATACAGGCTGCAAAGATGAATCCAACTTTTACCTTTTCTAAACGATTGTTGATGCATGTCATAGTCACTTTGACATTAAGTGCACAAATTCCCTTGGAGTATATACTTGTAAGGTTCACTCTTATGTTCCATGAGTTCAAGTATTCTAAAGTAATAGCCCGAGCCGTCCGTGCTATTTAATATTAAAGCCTTTCAATGGAGGGCCTAGTCACTGTTATTAACTGTTTCCTGCCTCAGAACAGCTATTAATAAAAAAGCAGGTGACTTCTCATGCACAAGGAGACCCCTGCGGTGCTACATTTAATTTATAGAATTATAGTTGACACCGATGAGTGCAACACTGATTGAAGGTTAATTACATGCCAGATCTGAGGTGGGAATACCTTGTAACTATTCAGCCATTACGGTTCCAACCATACTTGTGATACTTGCGGCAGAGTCTCACTGCTTAACCACGGTAGACCAACCTTAGAGAAAAAGGAGACACGTCAGTCTCAACAAATGATGGACTCTGCCATCGGGGATTTTGTACTGGCATGCATGCCTATAATTGACTGCAAAAAATGGTGCAGGGGCATACATTACCCTCCCCCCACAGTTACATTCAAGACTTATATATGGTGGTGATACAAGATATTATGCATGGCTTAAATGAGATGAAGGCAGTCTTATATCACTATGTAAATTAAAAAATGACACAAATGAAAAAGCGATGTCACGTCAGGGACATCCTAGTTATTGTGCACAACATCCCCACTTTTACTTTTTGCTCCAAGCAGCACTTCGGGTCATAATTGCTTGCTTGTTTATTCCATGTGACGTCAACTCAAATTCCATTCGTAATTCCCAAGTTTCCAATGATGCTAGAGTGTCAAATGCCTGATGTGTCACAATATGCACTCCCACACCGATGGAAGAGGAGCAATTTGGGCTTCAGTATCTCGCCCAAGGCTACAATAACATGTAGATGGCAGGGGCTTGGAACCAAAGCACTGACCTTCCGGTTGGTGGATGACCGCTCTACTGCCTGAGCCGCAGCCACCCATACAGTGGTGGCAGAGGATGCCATGCAAGGTGTCAACATGCTAATCAGGACTGGCACATTGCTGTTTTATCCAGAGCCCCACAGTATTTGCACATTCAGGAATTCACACAAACACACCAATTGAATGGCCATCAGAAGCGATTTTGGGTTCAGCATCTTGCCCAAGGATAATGCCGGGGATTGAACCTTCCGATTAGTGGACAGCCTGCTCTACCTCCAGAGCCAAAATTCAGTTAGTACAGGATTTTCCTCCCTGAGCAATGAAAGGGTTGTGACGTTACTGAATCTGTGTCTAGTCTTGTTAGTCCAATTACTCCAGTTAATAGAGGTAGCAAGGAAAGCTGCATAACTCAATTGGACAAGGAGGTACAATGCAACCCCACCCTCTGAAATAACAATAATAATAATAATAATGATAAAAAAATTTTTTTAAAAAATCCCTGACCGACTTGTCCTAATGTAACCTGCCCTGCTGCATCGCTCACAGACAGAAAATGCCACACTCTCCTGTCTTTTGATTTATATTCAAATTCTCCAAGGCCTGCATGTACAATGTAAAGCCAGGTCTCCCTACAAACAGAATACCATAATCGCGTTCCCTTAATGGGTTTTCTCACACCGCTCCCTTGCTTCAGACTTTTTACTGGAGTCCTGACTCAGCACCACTCTGCTTGCAACAAATTCTGCTCCGTTCTCTCACAGGGAGGAAACAAATATTTACTAACGGCATCTCTCATAATGATGCAGACATGCCGCAACTCAATCTCATTTGGCTAATCTGGAAATATGATTGACTAAGAGGGTTAGAGGCTTTCAATTTCAGACGTTTTGACCTTTAATTACACTGCCTCATCTGACCAATTAGTGTTAAATACCAGAACAGTGTTCCAATATTTATCATCCTGGCTTTATTTGTCAAATCAGGGCAGTTTTTTTTTATATCATGCGTGGGTTAAAAAAAACCTTAGTTGTTAATTTAAACATATATTTTTTCAACAGTTGTAATTTAAACATGGAAGACCTTCTGGTTTGGTTGAAACTTGAAAGGTTTTGTGAACATCACCCACCGTTTGACCGACAAATGAAGCAACACAGGCCAATCGATCGTCTCTCTCTCTCCCTCTCAGTGGGGACTGCAAACAAAATTTGCGAGGTGTCTCTGGACCAATTCTGTGGATGGGACCGTGTTTCGCTCCATCTAATAGCCTCACACTTTACCGGAGTTTCGAGTTGATGGCTGAGGTGAAAGAGGGACTTGACGCAGCCTTGGCAGGAATCTCAGAATTAAAGGTGAGACAGGCCACCACAAGTATCCTACTGATACCAAAGCCAATAAACACTTGCTGCTCCCAGCTGGAGAACAGCCAATGCCACAGGGAAGCAGCAGGATTAAAAGGTCTCCTGAACGATTGATAGGGCAAGGTGGGCTCAGCAAAGTGTGCACAATGACACACGCTGTATCACCCTGTATTAGCAGTGGTGTATAATGACTCTCAGCTGAAAACAACTTCATAATTGCTGTGTGATTCAAGCCCTTTGCCAACATGCGGGGGAAAATAATTCTTTCAGTGTGTTTTGCACCCCTCGGAAGAAAATAAATACTGTTGCTACTAGTCAAATAGGCCACCCGACTGTGTATAGGACAAAGGAAGCTGTCATTTCTGTTAAAGGCCAAACCCACAGTTTTATGAAAAGAGACATGACAAAAAGTATATAATTGAAGAATTTGAAAAGATGACATGCAAACATTTAACTAGTCTGAAGATAATAGAGGGCGAACTAGAACCGCAATACTATTAATGATTATTATGGAATCAGAAACACATCAACAACATAAATTATGTGTAACTGTATCTATTCAAATTGGGAGTGTGGTGTCCTAGTTGCTTGGGGATTAGGCACTGAACACCTCAATGATCCCTTGATCGGGGCGCCGCATAGCTCAGTCGGTAGCGCGCGCGCGACCCATGTGCCGAGGCTCTGCAGCGGACCCGGGTTCGACTCCCGGCCCGGGTCCCTTTGCTGCGTGTCACTCCCCCTCTCTTACCCTGTTTCCTGTCTATCTCTTCACCTGTACTATCGAAATAAAGCCAGAAAGGCCAAAAAAATATCTTTAAAAAAAAAAAAAAAAATGATCCCTTGATCTCTGTTGCATGCAACTCGCCATCTTCTTATAATTCTTGTTAAAATCAATGAATTCATTTATTATTTAATTCAGATCTTATGAACTCTTATCCTAATGCCCCAACAAGTAGAAGTGTCGACAGCCTCCAAATGTTGGTGCAAGCAGCCCTTCCTCTTTTGTGTTTTCTTGACTTGGTCAAAGATTGAGCTGCTAAAACATTCAACCGTGTAGCTATTGTGGCCATCCTGGAACACAAACTATATTTTAGTCTTTTAATCAAATCTACATCTGCTTAAATGAAATCCCAGTTTAGGAGAGTGGGTGCAAGATTCTGTATTAAGTGGGAGTGCAAAACAAGTTTACTGCCAACAGCTTCATTAAAGCTCTTAACTAAACTATTATTTCACTTTCAGTGTTTCTGTCCTTTTTCTAACAGCTAGCTCACACAAAAGTTTTGTTAATCTCTGCTGTCCCTCGCCCCTCCACTGAGAAGTACTGCACTTGTTTTTACTCGAGACACAGTCAGTGGAAGGGCACCATCAGTATGCAAATCCTGCAGAATCAATATTATTTACAATTCATAGTGCTCTCAAAAATGATCCAAGCATTTATATAATCTTGCAAGGCGGTTATATTTTCACATGTGTCCGTTTGTTGGTTAGTTTGTTTGTCAGCCAGTTTACACAAAAACTGGAAAGAAGTTCCATAAAACTTTGACCCATTAACCTTCGGTCCAGAAGCAGATAACGGGACAGATGCAGGACTATTTCTCACTTTCCATAACATTGGCAAAAAAAGTTTTTTCCACCCAGCTTTTTGTTAATTTCTCAGGGAATACTGCATTGATCCCGATCAAAAGAATCAGGTGTAGGTGGTTGGTAACTATGAGTGAGTGCAATTTGAATTTGATCCTATGATAAGCACTTATGGGCAGTTTCAAAATGTACATGTCTTTCAGTTTGAAAGAGGATTTGATTTGAATAAAGGGGAATGTTGGGCATCAGCAGTGGCATACTGAGTGTCATTCAAGTTTTCTATCTACTCTTTTACACCACTAAACATTTTACATTTTTATTTTTTGCATGGATTTGTTTGAAAGGACACCTGCACCTGAATCAAAAGAAAACAATGTGTCCTTATTTGTTACTGTGTTAATTACTAAGCTTCAATGCCTCACTTTAAGTGTTGGGACATACTGTACCTCAATGGCCCTAAAACAGGGGGATGAGTGTGAGAGGCAGTACACTCTTCATTTTGAAGTAGTTTGTAATTATAGGGTACAGATCGCACAGTGTGTATTAGTAAATAGAGCAGAGGAGAAGTATAATTATCAATATCAACTGTGATTTTGATAGATGGGCATCAAGAATGGTTGTGCTGAATTGAATTAGTGATAAAATAATAATAATAAACTGTCCTTGTCAGTGACATCTGAGACTGAAATTGGAGGCTTTTAAAAAGCTGAACATGTCACTTTTTCCAAAGCTGTCACATTGTGCGATTTATTTATTTTGAATTTATTTGTTTATTCAAAAACACTGAGGCTGCACACTGTGCATCTACTGAAGCTTTTAACAGCTGTGCCAATCTTAAGTGTGACCCTGTAATTGATCTCTGCTTAACACACACATTCATTTCTTCTGCCACCTTTACACACTAGCCCTTGTGCACTACACAAAGGCCTAAACAGGACCTTGCAATGACATTTTGCACAGCCCCTTGAGCCCTGCTTAGCACTTCACTTTTAAGGCTGTTGACACAATGTTGTGTCATGAAAGAGCTTTGGGACAAACAGTCTTGCATAATTGCTTTTGTAAGGAACCCTTTTTGAAGTCTCAAGGGTTCTAATGTAATTCCCATGATAGTGCCATTATCTAACATTGCTTTCACCTTCCTGCCTTGATATGCTCAGAGCTGCAAGTAATCACGGGTTGAGGAAAAGATTAGAAACCCCGCTCGCAGGGTTCTGGTCTGCGATCACCTTGATGCATCCCTTTTGCAAATGATTAATTGCCATTCACTGTCTTTCAATGATCCCCTTTCCAGATCATTAAAGCACCCCCCCCCCCCCGACCAATGACCTGCACCTGTATCAACAGACCATCCCTCACATTCTGCAGAAACTACAGCCAGCAAATCGCTTCTCAATAGGAAGTAAATGAGTCTTTTGCAATCAATGGGATTTTCCTCACATGCAACACATTAGTTACTGCCACTTGGCACCACGGCAGGTTATTTGTCAAACAGCTGGTTCATGTATGCTTTCACTGAGGTTGTATTCCTAGATCGGTTTCCCAGTGAAAAAAGGAGCAGAGCCAGTGAGAGCTCATTTTAACATTAAAGCAGGAATGATGAAGAATCTAGCATTACACGTGCTATTAAACGCTCCTAAACCTTGCATAGAACGTATAAATCTTCTGCATGCAGGTGCCTGTGTGAGATGGGATGTCAACTGTGTTGTAAGCCCACACAAGCGCTCCCACACTGGAAGGTTCCGACTGAGTAGAATGGATTCTTCTTGTGATCTGTGTCTTGTAACATCGAGAAGCAGCCGCAGTACTCTCTCTGTTGGTTGTCTCACTGAGCCCACTACTGAGACACCTAGTCTCATTAAACCAGTGTGCTGCTCACTGTAACTTGCCACGCTTTGTTGCCAGCAGACAGAATAACTGGGGGTATCAATTAAGGTCTGCTTACTGTCTCACCATCACGCTGGCACACTTCACCAGTCTCCAGGGTGGTAAGGAACAAAGGATGTCCAGCTCCACCCCAGTGAAGTGCTATCCGGTAATTTTGAAACCAGCCTAATAAGAATGAGAAGAATGACTAATGTTTAAATTTTGTAATAGTATTTCTTGTTTATCTTTTTATTTATTTATTTTTTTCCCTTGAGAACTGCAGCCTCTAGAAACTATTTATTGCACTTACCCAAAGGTATGCCTTTTTGTGTACACAGAAGTAAAACAGGGTGGTAAAGTGTGGAATCAACATCTTTCCTTTTCCTTTCACAGGAGATTTACATTTGCCTCTGGGGATGAAAAAGTAATTTCTTGACTTCTCTGTTACTCGCTACCTCCACTCTTGACCTTGGAGGAGGAATACCTCTCTGATCATTGTCGCTTTTATTCCCGCCTGTCTGCAATGCCTTGAGAAAGGCCACTGCCAGAAGAGGCAATAAGCAAAGCTTGCAGAGCTGAATATTGGCTGTTATTAGTTTGTCTTTCTCTGTGTATGTAAGTGAGCGAGACATTTTTTTTGCTCAGTGTATGTGTCAAGTTTTCCTGGCATCAGCTTTGATCATCCTGCAGGAAATTAATAAATAAAAAACCTAAATCTGGGACTGATAGAAATGAAACATACAGAGCTTCACAGATGTCATAAGAATAAAAAACTTCAAATTATTTTCAGTGGATAAGCAGAGACTTTATAACCTGATTATATACTCAGTGATACATAGAAGTAAAACAGAGTGGTAAAGCGTTTGTGAAGTACAGACCATATGTGCTGGTAATCATATTAATTTTATGTCAAAACTGGCAAAAGATCTTTGATATATTCATCTGATCCTCATACCGAAACGACTGACAAGGTGATTGCCAGTGCATTCAAAGAAGCCATACAGTATATCCGGACCCTTTTACAGTCACAGTTTATAGGCAAGAAAAGTACTTGGTGACATAACTTTACTAGGTAACTCAGTTAAAATAACTTACCCCAACCCAAACTTTTGGTTTCACACGCAGTCCCCTGCTTGAAAATCGCCCATCCCCTGATTTTCTTCATACTCTTTCACCTGACTTCCTCCTTTGCTGCCATAATATTAATCACAGAGATTGTTGCATTGCAGGAAACATAAATATGGGTTGTATAAGCTGCTCTCAGAGTCAACCTATACTGGTGTTTTTTTTTTGTTTGTTTTGTTTTGTTTTTTTTGAGAAATGAGAAATGGGTCTGCATACAAATAATCAAATGGTCACTTACATGATGATAAAAAAAAATGAAAAATAGAGATTTCTAAAATATTTAATGGTTTTCAAGCACAATAGAAATGGATGGATTTGTTTGCAAGGAATAACCATTAATAATAGTTAGACAAGGTCTAAAAAAAAAAAAAGAAAAAATCTAAGAAATCAAGAAATTATCTAATTTTGTGAGTTGTAATGTACAGTTGCCAGTACAGTACACATTAAGATCTTTATGTCCGATGGATTATTTTGGGCAACTGAAAAAGTGAAAGGTGATCAGAGTCCACACCGATGCTTGGGTGACTTTAAAGCCAACATATTCCTCATGTTATGGTAATTTAGCAAAACAGGTGAACTGTTTCACAGCGTGGACGTACATGTGACAGCGCTTATGTCCCATCAGAAAACAGTGGCGTGTCAGAATACACAGTTGACCCTTTTAAAGTGAAGTAATAGTATTTTCAGCAATAACACATTTAGAAGGGAATGTGTCATGTTGCATCATTTCCATGGCGCTGCACCTATTGATTGAACATCACATCATGATTGTTGTCAAACACTGACAACCATATTCAAGGCTGAAACATTCTGCACATAGTCCTCTGCTATGGCCAATATGGATGACCTTGGCATAATAGCTCCAACGCCCAATCAGAAAGTCATATATGCAGAACAAAAACAACTAGAGCCTCTCATGGGGGGAAATAGAGATCATGCCAGAGCAACTTACCAGATTGACACATTCATGGCGTACTGTTACACACATGTATATACAGCATGTGGTGAGGTTAAATGACAAACCAGCAGCATACGGGGGCGGGTTTAAGTGGTGCTTTATGCAGTCCCCTTTGCAATTCAGCAGCGGCTGGCAAATGACACTTTAGAGATTTACAGCATGGATGCATGAGCATTTGGGTAGACCTCTATTTTATGTGAATGGTTGTGTAGAGCGAGCAGATGATTGGTCATCCATGAGCTCCATTTTTGCAGGTTCCCCTTTTCACTCCAAGAGGTGAAAAGGAAAAGAAACAGTCTATACATAAAACATGGAAATGCAAGATGGAGCATCTTCATGGCTGAATACAGAAAAAGTAAGTGCGATGTTTGGAGAAACTGTGCCAAATGTGATAATATCTGGATTAATATTCATATAATATTTTCAAAAAAAGAATAGGCACAGATAAAGAAACAAAAAAAGGACATTTATCATGAATGTTTATCAATCATACTGATGACTATTTTCACGCAATCTTTCAATAAACTATCAAATAAAAAAGGTCAGCAGCAACATAACAGCCAACTTGATTATGATGATGATTATTCTTTTTATTCTCATTGTTACCATTGAAGAAAGGGATTAATTTGATACAGTGGAATAGAGGAAGAAATAAATACCTTTGTGAGACAGGCAGCCCACCAGATAGGACACGGGAAGGCAATATAAAACTGCCATCCTTTTTTCTATCATGGCGGGAAGTAAAGGCATGTGGTTGTGGAGTTTGGGGAATAGTGCAATTTAATTGAATGAGCCCCGTATAAAAGGAAAGTACATCATACCAAATAC
Source organism: Acanthopagrus latus (assembly GCF_904848185.1). Lineage (NCBI taxonomy): Eukaryota > Metazoa > Chordata > Actinopteri > Spariformes > Sparidae > Acanthopagrus > Acanthopagrus latus. Next base: position 17,111,752 of record NC_051046.1, read on the forward strand.
CATTACAAATGCCACATGAAGTGCGTCACAGGTTTTGAGGTATCTCCCTCAGGCAGGCTCGAGAGACAAAACCACACATTCTGCAGAATGCAGCGGGGTCATACCAGAGACAAGACCGAAATGATTATGTTTTTTGTGTTTTCAGAGGTGGGTGTGAGGTGTGGGGGCACATTAATCAGGTTACAGAAATAGAATGGTTTGCTCCTGTGTAATAGAAAATGATGCAGTTAGCGGAGGGAAGGTGGGTACTGATGGAAATAAGTTTCTTCATCTCGTCCATCTTCTTCCGGTAAAAGCAGACAGAACAACAAATCACAAGCACACGGCAGCTTCCTGTATCGACTCTTTTATATCCCTCTCTGATAGCTGAGGTCCTTTAATCCACTGTAGAGTGAAATCACCAACAAAGCCAGTAAAACATCTGGTGAAAAGCGCGAATGCTGATGCGGCATGCATTTCTTTCTGCTATGGCTTTTTGTTAAATAAACATAACCGTGGTCTGAGAAAAGTACACTATTTGTGATGTGAGTGGTCTATACAAGGCTTTAAAGACCTTCATATACAGGGTACAATCGTGATCACAACAGACATCACAAGCAAGGGCAGCATGGTGACCTCGAAAACACAGATACCAAGTCATAACCAAGAGATAATAAGCTGGATCAAATCGACAGCCGGCCATGTGACCATCGACAGCCGTGCCCAGTGAAAGTGTCCTCGACCTTGAACAAGATACTAAAATCCAACCAGCTCAGTTATTGTAAATCAACCCTGATAAGAACATCAGCCAAATGTCAAAAACAAAATGAACATAATCAAAACCATGTGTCAAGAACGGATTATCAACAAATCATAGTGGTAAAAAAAAAAAAAAAAAACAGCTCTGGATATATGGCCATATATAAGGTATGGTGAGACTTTACAATACAGTACAGGCACACACAACACAACAGAGCAGATGCAGTTCAACAAGAAACACAGAGTTATAGAGTCAGAAGCAGAATCTAATGCACAATTATGAATTACAGTTACAACAAAGAGAGTTCAATAGCAAAAATGACCCAGAAACATTGAGAGGAATGTGACTTAATATGGACCACACAGATGTGAATATTTGATGACGAACTAGTGATAAATAATCAGATAATAAATCATTAATGAGTTCTTTCTGAAGTCAAGGACTTTAATATCGAAGATAATGATGAGTTTGTTGGGAACAGACAGCGACATACAATGTGAATAGATCATTAGGCCGTAATTTAGTTCATGAGCATCCGTGAATCTGAATAACGACCACTTTATTCACAATTTTCTCCTGATCAAATGTGAATCAGCCACTGAGCAGCACAAACTGGTGACATTCATTAATAATTACTTAAAAATTCCATTAATAATTACTTAATCATTTGTCACTTTTTTGAGCGATCTATCATACTAAGTACTCATGACGTGGTCTCTCATTGTACCATAATTACCTTACCATTACTCACCATTTTTAACTATGATGAAGGGGAAGTAAACAAATGTTACCTATTTCGGACTGAAACTGCCAAAATAGAAAATAAATAAATGGGGGATGATGCAAAAAAAAAAAAATAGAAATTACTATAAGTATGTAACAATCCATAAAGTAATAATTAAACAAATGAATAAAAGGGAATGTAAATAAATAGTTTAATAAATACAGAGGTGAATACATCCAAAGTTTTATCAAATAATATAAAATTAATAAACTGATTTATGCCTACATTTGTTTTTTTGTTTTTTTTATTGTTAATTTGGGCAGTTTCAACCTGTATAGTTCTCTAGGGAGGAACTAATCATTAACAACTAATTGGTTATTAGAGTGTTGACCAGTACACTTATGACATCAGTTTTTTATTTTTCAATTTTTTTAAAATAACTGACACAGAGCAAAAATCAAGCACCACACAACTCGCAGTAGGTAGCCCAGCAACTGGAGTGTTGCTGTAGGTTTTGTACCTTTTGAGCGAGTGACAGTACTACAACCCCTTTTCTCTGGTCACGTAGCACCAGTTTATTTACAAAATATGTATGTAGCCCAGCTATATGCAGGGGCCACCTTCCCTACGGTGGAGTACTTCTTTAATTGTATATGTGGATCAGATTCAGCTTTTGATTCTGTAACTCTGTCTTTCTTGTTAAAATGCCTTTGCTCCCTCTGTTGTACTTCGTCCACTACGAGCCATTTCTCATCTGTTTAACACATCAATATTTGATGTAGATTCAGCTCTAAAACCATACGGGTCAGCCTTGGATGAAGCTGAGTACTATAATCTTTGGTGGCGTGGTGCACCCGCCAATACGAGGGGCGATGACCTTCATGCACTGATGCTCTGCAATCATTTTAAAAGCAGAATCTCACCACTACGGCGTACACGAGATAAGACTAAACCTTTATAAAAGGAAGTTGGTTCTCACTCATAAGCCCGAATGTCTGTTTGCAAACTCTCAGCGTAAATCCAACAATGTGCTCCGACTCAAGCTATTCGACAGCTCTAGTCAATTAGGTCCAGCTGTGCCTCTTTGGTCCGTAAACTTTGAACCGGTGACATAATGAGGAAAAAAAAAATAAAACAACAGGCATCCCACTGCCTACTGCCATTGTTCATAAATTTAGCAAACACATTGACGCCCTACTGTCAGTTCCTCTGAGCCACATCCTTGTAGAATTAATCACAAAAGCCATTTGGTGTTTTAAGATTAATGACTATTGGATATCTATTTAGAGGGCCGTTAAGAGATACATCATGACCGATAGAGATGAATTCCCATGGACATTTTAATAAAACTCCATATAATTAGGCATTTGCAGCAAACACAGCACACACAAATGCTACTAAACCACCGACTGGCAGGAAACATGACGTATTTGCATTTCTTCTCCCGCTGAGCGACCATGAGTGCACTGACATTCATTCGTACGATACTTCAAATCCCAGTTATGCGCTTATTAGAGACAAGCTTTTGTGTATTTTCATGTTCCATTCGCAAATACACCACCTGTTTCCATGGCAACATATTGTGTCAAAAAAGCCCGACAGGAAACAGTGTTCGCACAGGTACAATAAAGGACAGGTGTCAGTCTCACAGGTTTTTGTGAGTCTCAGTCAGCTTCCGCTTTGTTAGCATAAGAGCTACTTGCTTCCTTATACATTCAGGCTACACTTCAGCCTCAGAAGTGGGTTATAACTCTTATTTTTCTTTAACACACGAAACAGTCGAACACACAATTGTCTCTTCAATCTTGAGCATGTGTGTCTGAATTTTAAGTGCACTGCTGCCACCATAGTGCAGCCGCACGAGAGCAAACATTTCAAAGCGATCCGTAGGTGGTACCCTTCAAGCACGTGCGCCTTCACTTTATCTGTCAAGTATGTGAGCTCACGTCAGTATGTACAGCCGCTATGTATGCTGCAAGACAATGGAAGCGGAGCACTTACGTACCACAAAGCTGAAATCCCGTAAAATCCCTTTACATGATGGAAATATGGCCCCTGCATCCTTTGGAAGGCTGACCTTGGATTCTTGTTTTGTGCTTCACAGCAAGGATTAGAGGAAATCTTCCACAAACACACATTTTGCTTGGAGAGATCTGGGTCTTTTTTTTTTGCCTCAGCTTTATTTAAAAATCACAAAACAAGGCTACTTTTGAACTGCAATCTCTGGCTATTGACAGAAAGCGAAAATACTGTGCCAGACTGAGATTTTTCTCTTATCATTTGCTTTTCGTGTTGAGCTGAAGGCAAGGAAACTTACTGATATTCAGTTCTACGAGAAGAAAGGACTTTCCAAAAGTCAAGCTAAACTCTTGGGTAATGTGACCTCCCAATAAATTAATACACTTTTTTTTCCCAGCTTTTTAGTTCGCTGGCACTGCCCTAGCTGCTGATTTATGCCAGAAATTACTGAACTGAATTGCTGGGTGGCATTTTTGGGAGGAGTAAAAAAAGCTCCTTTTAACATATATAGTACAAGACCAAATCTTCCACATTTTCTATAGCTGTCTTGGGTGAAAAGTGACCACATTTTAGGAAGTGTTATTTTCATGTCTTTTTTAAATTATAATGCAGGTGACGGTGCTTGACAAATACTGTAAAAGGATCTAAACTCTCAATCCATGGAGAAATGTACACAGTCTGCACTCAGAAACTGAAGCTTTAAATAAAACACCCAAAGCCTCCAGTAGACTGCACTATACTGGACATAATTAAGAGGTGTAATCCCCATGTCAGTTTTAGGTAACAGAGATGCAGATCTCCTTTATTTCTGGAGCAAAGCAATTGTATATATGGACCAGATGTTGGGAAGGAGTGGGAAGACTGTGTGATTGACTGTGTGGTCTATATATTTTATATCTAAATTTGGAAATTGCAAAAAAAAAAAGCAAAAACAAACAAACAAACAAAAAACCAAAAACACTTTTATTTTAACTTTAATTGAGGAAGAAAATCTCACTTGGTGGATTTGAACTTTGGTCATTGGAGCTGAAAACAGATCCTCACACCATTCTCCTACCAAGGCCAAAGCATTTTTGTTTCATGGCAGCAGAGCTGTGGCAGTTCCTTGTTAGACCATTAGTGTAATGCATGAACAAGCTGTGGAACATCTCATAATCACTGAAGCACACTTTACACTGAGCACGAAAGCAGAACTGCTTTGATTACCTTTTCACACGCCAGTGAGCTGGTTGCATAGCTTAGCCAAACGTAAAGGATGTTATTATAACGTAACACACTTGAAAGCTAATTAACTGCTTGAGGGCAGGTCATGGAGTTTGCAGGGATGTACCTCGAAACACATGTACATCAGAAATGTTGGTGGCTCCTTATTTAAGATTCCACATGTGGTATTTAATGTTTCTGAATTTTCAAGACCAATATCTTTAAACCCGCTGTCTCCGGTCTCTTACACGGTGTTATTATTCCTCCCAACAACCCAAGCAGGAGGATGAGGACAGTGAAAGCCCTTGATATCTTGCATGCATTCAGTGAAAGCTAACATGACACTGAAGCTCCGCAGCTAGAATACTGGAATAGGAATAAACAGTGGTGGCCCTGGAATATTTAATGCCTTAGGCAAGGTGATGAATGGGAGATGTTTATTTGTTACCGAGGTTAGACTTTTCAGGTTTTCTAGTGTATGTTAAAGGTCGTGGACGTGGCGCCTTTGGTAACAGGCTTACATGCAGTGTGTTGACAACCTCCAAAATGAACCACACACTGAGAGCGGTATTTCATGACAAACAAACTTGCCCCCTCTATCTATTAAGTCAATTGAATACACAACTAGGCACAAGGGGTAAACAGGAGGAGAGAGCGACATTTGTGAAAAAGCACATAACCACAGAAGGATCTTTTGATGAAACTGCTAATAAAATATCGGTTACAAACACGACTATACTGCGTCGCCACTGGGAGTTAACTAATTACTACAAAAAAAGTTGCAGTTTAGTACAAAAAAAAAAAAAAAAAAGTCTTGTAAAGCTTCATGAGTCATAAGGTCTAGTTTATGTCAATAGTAGAAGCTATTCAACCATGGAAAACTGGCAGTACAGAGTGAACTGCAGCCAGGGGCTACATACATATTAAATGTATACTATTTCATGCACTTTAGGTTCAGTTGAAGAGAAAAAGAAACAAAAAACAACACATTCTGGATCATAAAAGTCTTGTACGAGATTGGAGATGTGCCAAAGGTGTAAGTTTATGTCCTGAAGCATTGTGTGTTCTGTCCTGTAATGGTGGGAACGCAGGCCACATTCTGGGAGGCCTCTATGCCGCTTCAGACGTCATGACTTTGTATAGCCATGAAGAACAAATGACTAAATATTCAGGATCTTGTGGTTGGAAGTTGATGGCGGTTAGAATATATACAATACTGATTAGAAAATAAAACAAACCACTTCAAAAGAGGACATGCTCAGGTTATTAACTGGATCATTTTATGGTACTTTTGGTATTAATGTCTGGTGAATTGGGAGGTGTATGCTGCGGAAATAAACGGTGGGGCTATCGAATCCTGCAGTAACAATACTGAAGAGGTGGGGCTGATTGCTCACACTGAGGTGCGTGGGTTATCCCTGCATTAAGGATTAACGGACCTTCATCTGTTAAATGATTTTTTTTCACCACAGAGATCCATCAGCCCCCAGATAAACAAATACTTATCTCTACAGCGCCTCCTTTTTACCTGTTTATCTGATCTTTATCTTTGTGCTAAACAGTGAATTCATGATACTTACACCTCCAGTATGATATGGTTTAGTGTCACAAGGCATGATGTCTCACTTGGCATAATATTATAAAGACTGTTAGTCTGAGCGTCATGTCCAGACGTTCACCAGTAGGAGGAAGAGGAGGCGGAGCATTTGTAAAAGACCCACATCAGGCTCAACACCTCCTGAATGAACAACATGTTCTCACTCCCAACTCGACAAATACAGCAGCTTGTGCAGTGGCCTTATGCTTCACACAATGAGACTTTACCTACTCCCCCAGTGTCAGTTTTGCATGTGAACGGCTCCGGGGTCCAGTTAGAAGTAATACAAACATATTGCTGACAAACAGTTCACATATTATGACATGTTGTGACTTTGGGACTGTTATTAAGTTGTGCAACAGTTGCAGTTCAGTTGATTGGGTTATGGAAAAGATCATATGTTGGGTAGGAATGACAACATTACTTGCCTAATTTATGTACAATGAGTTGCTTGCATGGTTTAAATAAAACCCATCACCCATCCTACCATGCAGCTGCACCACCCCCAGACATGGACTTCTCTTGCTCTCTTGCCCACTGACCATGTTGTATTCGGTTACACACCAAGAAGTTGGCCCTCTCCAGGTTTTACTGCCATGAAATTAGAGGCTTATGTTTTGATATCAAGGCAAAATGGTGAGGCTTGAATCAACCAAGAGAGAGGGAGTTGGTGTTGAGTCACTGTTGTAGATACAGATGAAAAAAAAGAAAAACGTTTGTTACAAAACTCCATCAGTCACACAGAAAATACAGTATGTGACATGGTGACAAGAAGACTAGGCTAAAAATACACCACCAAACAACAAAAAAAAGTGCCAATCAGATGCAAGGTAAATCACCCAAAGCATTTTTTTTCAATAGCTATGAATATTTTGTGGTGGCATTTTCCTTTAATCATTAGTTTCAACCAATGCAAATATCTGATCAGATGGCACGGAGGGAACAATGCAGGATAAAAAGATACAAGACTTCTTCCTCTGCCTTTGTTTCCTCATCGAAGTTGCTGTCAAAACTGTTATTCGTCAAAAACGGCTCCGTATGTCAGCCCAGGCAGGTATATCTTGTAAAGTGTTTTGTTGTGAGAGCTCCGACAGAGCTTACAAGGCTTCTCCAAAAAACTACCAATGAAGATTCCAGTGTGGCTTATTTGATTTAAAATGGCTGGTGGTAACATATCCTTTGGTGGAATCGGAATGTAATTATCCACATTTGACAACTTGTATTGAACACTGAGGGGGTCTAACTGGAGGGAAATCGTCTCTAATTGGACAAAGAGCGAAGCACTGCCCTCAAGCGCGAGAAACCAATTATGTGGCAGGTACCGAAAAATAAACAGGCCGCTTCGGTCCGCCATTCTTTGAGGAGCAACTCATGAATCCCAGATCAATCAAATACAGTCAGGGTGTCTAATGATGTGTGCGGATAAATCTTGCATTTGACAGGGCACCGCGTTTGAAAGGCAGCCACTGTGATGAAAACGCGACGAGGCTGAAGCTAATCTTACCAACACAGTGTTTGAAAAGCCTGAAATGTGGACGTTGGCTTTCCTTTAAGCATCTCATGCGAAGTGTATCTTATGTTCCGTCCTGTCTCGTTGGCATAGATGCAGTTTCGAGCGGTGGAGAATGTTCAGGATTCAAAGGTCAAGTCGTGGGGGGGGGGTTGTATGCAAGATGGAGTGCAGGCCATCGAACAAGAACATTTCTCATTAGAGCTCGTTGAGAGGTGTTCCTTCATTGTTCTTATGCAAATGATGAATCATTTTCTGATGCTGTACATGGCAGTTATCCTGTGCAGCAGAATATATAATCTCCACTTTAAAGGCTCAGTAAAATAGCTCTAGACACGTTTTACCCTGATGAAGAGGAATAAAACTGACAACTGTCGAGTCTATGAGCTTTTTTTTTTTTTTTTTTTTTTTCATAATTCATTAATTCTGAGTGCATTGTTACACAGACTAGATGGCTTGTGTGCTCAAGTGTTGAAATTATGTGGGTTAGGGTTAGTGTGAGTTTCTGGGGCTCACTGGCTTTGATGATTCAGGAAGAGGAGGGCTTCAAATCACCATCACAGATAAAGTAGAGACCAGTTTGATGAGACTGGGAAAGAGGAACACTCATCCTAAAACCTTGATGACAGGAAGTGACATTAAGAGTGAGCAGGTGAAGAGCCTTCATGCATTTTACCAAAACACTTATTATGCGTTAATGATGCCTCTGACTGTTAACAGAAAACAGATGTGTAAAACACAGAACAGATTAATTGACGGGCTGACTTTATAATCACATTTTGAACAGTTTGAAATGTGAAAAACATCCAGTCCCAATCCCAATCATGAGAGTTGTCTTCATGCTGACTGTGATTCTGAAATGAGGCAAAATGCCTTTACATGAGATGGATTGGAGTGATGACTAAAGAGTGACACTGAGACATACTCCACTGGATTATCTCTCATATAAATTTATAGAAGCATGCTGTAAACACACAACTTTACTTGGAAATTCATAAATATCTAAACATTACCTTATCTGTAGGCCACAGTCACAATTAACTCACAGCTCTGTGGTTAAATATTAATAAGCCCCATGAAAAACATACAAAAAAAAGGCTTGTCAGTCACTTTATTGAGACGCCACATCCAAAATGCTCTATTCAGTCAGAGGAATGGTAAGCATGGCTATGTTCCCTGTTGGCACCTTAAGGCAGCACTGAAAATACAATAAAAAAAAAATAAAAAAAGCCCCATGAGCTCGCCGGCATGTCTCATACATCTTCAGTCATGCGGAAGGCCGTCCGTCAGTTTTACTGCACATCGGCTTCCTCTCAACGCAGCATCGATGACTGATGGCCCTAAGTGCAACTAGATAACTACGGCAGGGGATGATAAAAATGTGAAAACACACATCCTAGACAGGAAATTGGCCATTTTGGAGCAATTGACACAGAAGAGCTGAAGTGATGGCACTTCCTGTAATGCTCCTTTTGAAAAGCGGAGATGTCTGGTTGTCCACTGGGAGATGGCTACACTCCACTGGACATATTTCATAGGTACGTTCACCTAATAGATCTCAATTATTGTGTTTTCTCCAGGCTTTTTCTTATATTTTAGCTGCTACAAAGTCAAACCCAAAGGGGAATAAGCCTGTCATGAAAAAGTTTCCTTCAATATCCTGGATATTTGCCCAAAAAGAATCAATTGAAACAAGTTAGAGAACGGTGAGGTAATATGAGGCACAGTCATCAGAAGGGGTGTCATCAAACCACGGCCTGGTCAAATTAGGGTAACGAGGTAAAGTGAAGATCTATAAAAATGGATCGCTGGAGCTTAATGATGAATGGAATATCGAAAGAGACACGTGGACGTATGAAGTTATGAGGCGACTAAACTATAATTCACACGTTTTTTATTAGCTGCAACAGCATGGCTGGAATTGTTTTTTCCCTTGTGAGGCTGTATGTGTGTGTCATCATGGGAAAACCACATCCTGTAGACACCCACTGTAGCAGAAACTACCACAGATGCCGTTTTGAGCGCTTTGCCAGTGCTCTGTCCGTCTGTCTTGTTTATCTCTAGACAGAGTTTGTCTCCATGATAGCACAACAACCGTGCAGAATGCTGTCATAACACTTTACAAGTGTGTATTTGAGATCAAAATAAAGGCCAAGTTCAAAGATGGGTACGGTCCAAGCAAGGAGGCCGAAGTAAGGGGCAGGGGGGAATTACATTTGTAAGATAGTTGATTGTTGAGCCTCATTCCCAACTCGTCAAATACTGACTCTTCGTGGTGGTGGCCTGCCCGGCAAAGCATCAGTATTTGACGTACTGGAAATGAAACTCTAGGAAGGGCAAACTGTGCCCTCCATGCCCATGGCCCACACTCATTTTAAGTCGCAGATCACTGCATCCCAGAGCCAATCATTCGTGTCCACTCTTGAAGTCCTGACACACCAGTTTAATGGTCGGTTGATAGCCAATGTCACAGCCGTCGGTGAGCACCTGTAAGCCTTCCTTGCTGTGGCTTGTCCCACATTGTTGGTACGGCCCTTGTTGGCAGATTTTCAGGTGAAATTTAAATGCATTTAATTCTGTGCCAGGCCAAGCAGTTAGACAAATCACTCTAACTGACTATTCAGCTAAGCATATCTGAGCCCTAGAAGAGAAAGGGATAGCCCTTTGAGCAAGTTTCTGTATCCATGATTGACACATTTGACACCGTTTACATACATCTTTCACATCCACCTCTTCACCAGCGCCAGCTTTCAATATCTTTGATATTGATTTTGATGTATCTGGCCCTAAGTCATTACGTAAAACTGATGGCCAATTGCAATGGGATCATACCAACTGCAGCACCAAATGGGTTTGTATGGTGCAATGGCACACATGATGAACGAGTATGATGAAATAGGTAAAATGTGCAATGATAAAATTTGTACATTCCTAGTATCAAACAAGTCAGTAGACACCTCTAATGTCAATGCCATCATTGGTTAAAAGTTGACCATGTGAGTACGGTTAGGCATATTAAATAAATTGCATAGTTCACATGTTAATAAGTTTGGCATCAAGGCTGGTGTGACTCCGTTGCAGAATGGTCTCTGGCTTTGGTGGTGAAATATATGATAAATATGTTTTTATAATGAATGTCATAGCTTCTCATCTGTTATCCTTTTCCTTCAATGCACCAAATGTCTGGAATAAGCGTACTGAACTGATTTGGCATGATTGATGATCATGATCATCATGCCCCAGCTGCTCTGCAAGGGTTACTGGCACATTATAGAGGGCAGCAGTTAACCTTTCTTACAGAGTTCAATCGAGAGATTACCTGCCATCTCTATATAATCTGACAGGAAAAAATGGAATCCGGAAGACTATTTACACATCACTACACATATGTGCTTTACTGAATATCCTATGGATATTTTTATTTCCAACATAAACCTTGATCATGTGGAGAAATTTGAATCTCTCATAGTCACAGCCAGCACAGAGAGTCTGTAAACAAGTGGGTGTAAAATCACTTCAGTGCTGATTAATGATTCATTTTGTGTGTTGTCAGAAAGTGTTACAGGTTTAATGCTTATCAAACTGCATTACCACTGATGCCAGAGGACTGCAATGCCTGGGATGATTTTCTTATTGACTGGCCATAAATAAAATGTTTTTCTGTTAATTAGGCACGGCAACTTAAAAGGCCAATGAAGAAGTATCTGTGGCGCCGCAGCAATAACTGCGAAAGCAAGTTAATCGATGTCATGCTTAGCACACAATTAGGCTTTAATTTCTTTGGCATATAAACATTGTACTGTAAATTCAGGGACTCCCAAAGATACATTAAAACACACCAGAGGCTTTTGCCACAACACACATACAGCATTAGTATAAGTGGCATAAGGAAAACTTAAAAACAATTGTCTTTTCAAGATAACCTGATGGCAGTCAATATGTGTATGTAGCTTTGATAGTGAAGTGTCAAAATATTCACTAACAGCTGTTTTTTTGTTTTTTTTTGTATTCTTACAGTTTCTGCTTGCAATGAAATATCTGGTAGCACCAACTCAGCAAATATTAAACTCTTTTAGCCAGCATAACTTATGTGACACCACTAAATGTAGTTATCTTGACCCGATGTATGATCTTTTGCCAGCCCTATCCAAGTAGTTTGTTTCCTAACCAAAACCTGGCCATTTGACAACATGACTAACATTCCAAAAGTCTTACATTTTTATACTAGTTGAACTGTTTGTCACTGTTTTATTTTGAAAGTCTACCAGGATGCCGTATATTATATATTGTTGCTAACTAGATCACGTAGCCTTTGTTTTGAAAGTGTGACTGGGCGTTGCATATAACGTATCAAGGTCTAGGTCAAGGTGAAGGTAAACTTTATTATCCGACAGGTGGGAAATTCACCATTGCACGTTACATCGCTATACAGCATTAAGGAAAAACTTAACAAAGCTTTTAAGAGAAAAAAAAGAAACAATAACAGGACAGACACAATAGTAAGAACATCGAGGAGACATGACAAGCATGTGTGAATAAATGAAATAACTGAATGTTCATTTGAAATAGTTTAAAATACTTACAAATATTTTTGTCTAATGTTGTACAGTCTTATTGCTGTAGGCACACAAGACTTGTTGTACCTTCTGGTCCTAATTTTCCTCTGCAGGGTTCTACCACTTGACCTGCTCCTTCTTTAAAAAGTCGGGTGAAGAGGGTGGGTACAGTCATTTGATTTGATTTATCTTATTTAAACTGAGGTCATTGTGCAATTAAGCTGCAGACACCTGATCAACTCCAATGACCCTATTAGCTATTTTGACTCTCCGTTGCAGTTTCTTTTGACCCTATACATGTTTCCAAAGGCACAAGGATAAGGCTGAAGGATAAGACACTCTGCAAGAGTTTTGTAAAACATCTGAAGAAAGCAGCTATCTATCTTAAAATAATTCAGTTTCCTAATAAATAACATCCTCTTCTGCAATTTTTTCATCTTATTTTGTGCACATGCTTTGAATGTCAATTTGTTATCAATTTCAACACCCAAATATGTATATGTTGAGACCCACTCTACCACTTCACCATTAATATGTGAGGGCGGAACTATAATTTCTCTTTTGTTACATTAACCACAAGGACATTATTTTTACACCATTTGATGAAACCCTGCATCTTCCTTTCAAAAACCTCTAGGGAAGCAGTGTTAGACTTTAAAAAAACCCACTAATGCTGTATCATCAGCATATTAAAAATAAGTGTGGTCCGAGGAGGTTGCTTGACAGTTATTGGTGTATAAGTTATATAGAATAGGAGACAGAACGCACCCTTGTGCTGTCCCTGTGTTTATGGCTTTTAGGGATGAGACGCATGACCTTAATTTGACTTGTTGACAACGGTTAGTCAGAAAGTCATAAATCTGCAAAACTGTTGGATTTACCCCAAGGTGTACCAATTTCTTTACCATCAGGCATGGTTGGATTGCACTGAAGGCACTGCTGAAGTCTATGAACACAGTCTTGACAAGACTCTTTGCCTGTTCAAGGTGCTCATACATGTTGCTTGTCAAGGTCGACAGTGCATCTTCAACCCCTCTCTCTGCATGATATGCAAATTGGTTTGGGTCTAAAAGTGGTGAGACACATAAAAGCTGTTTCAAAATATTTTTTCAAAAACATTTCATTACTGTAGATGTAAGGGCAACTGGGGACAGGTCATAAAGTTCCCTAGGTTCATTGTTTTTGCGTGAGTGCACGTTCAGAGATTTTTTCCACAGACAAGGAAGTGCACCTTTGTCTATTGACAGCTGGAACAGCCTTTGAAAGGGCTGTGCCAACTGATCTGCACACACCTTTAATGTCCTGCTGCTAATACCATCGGGCCCACTTGCTTTATGGGGATTTACATGTCTGAAATAAAATCTGACCTAATTGATAGAAATGTCCACACACTTCATACCACTGATTTCTTTATGAACCAAGTCTTGTGCAGCCATAAAAACATGTAAGTCAAATCTACAATAAAAATCATTCAAATCATCAGCCATATCAAGTGCATTATCCACTGCCATGAGATATTTTTTAGGCTTGTATCATGTGATTGCCGAACCCCCTGCCATGCTCTCCTAACATCGTATCTAAAAAAGCTTTCTACTTTACGTTTATATTCTGCTTTACAGTCCCTGATCATACTTTTAATGTCTTTTTTCTCTTCTTTGTTTCCACCTGATTTGAACAGTCACTTTTTTTGCCTAAGAAGTTGTTTTTATTCTGGGGTTACCCAGGGCTTGTTTTTGGAAAACATCTTAACAGTCTTTTTGGGAATAATTCTGTCCTTGCAGAATGTTATGTACCCGGAGATAGCAAGTGCCACGTCGTTGACGTTTTCAGTCCCGTCGGCCACTAAATTCCAGTCTGTGTGCTCCAGGTAGTCTCGCAGTGCCTCGGTTGCAACAGCAGCTCTTAACCTCAACCTTTCTGGCTTTCTCACATCGCAGACGGGACACATAAGTGGGCATCAGTTTTATCATGTTGTGATCCGAGATCAAGATGTCCAGTTTTCACTGGACAGGAAAGGTTGGTTATAACATTGCAAAAGTAATGAGGACATAATGCTGTCACACACATGCCATAAGTACAATAATTGTAAACGAGATGTTGTGGAGTAGAAGTATGAAACTGTGTTGAATACAAGTGCCTAGAATTTGTACTTCATTATAGTACTTGAGTACAATGCACTTAGTTACATTTCATCACTGTGCATGATGTGCTTTCATTGACTGAGCCCAGCGACAGACAGGTCACAGGATACAAGCTGCTGCACTTTGAATGTAAATGTGTTATTGCAGCTCTTCCTCTAGAAAAACCGCTGCCTGTGAACATAATCCAGGCAGCAATAACACTTCCCCTCCCAGCACAGGGTTCTGCGTCTGGCCTCAGCCACCTGCCTGAGACATTATCCATAGAAGTCCCTGCTTTCTCTGGGGGGGGATGCCTGGATTGATATGTATGGTGCAGCGATGTTAATTCACACTAATTAACTCACATGAGATGACAGGACCAAGTGTTTCTACATTTAAAATGTGTGTTCTAAGTGCTGTGAAATGAGACAACTTTGTTAAGCCTCTGTTGAAAGCAGTCACACCATCGTAGCATGACAGACAGTTTCATGTTGTTGTTTTTTTTTTCCATGAAGTTCCTCACTGTGCAAAATGTTGGCTGCTTTTTTAAGGCCTTCTGAATCCAGCGTACTCCATTGCAACAAAGTTAGAGACAGTGTTAGAATTACCCACTACACTCAAATTCTTTACGCTGCGTGCTGATCAGCAGGAAAGTCTCATAATTCGGTAGTGCAATAATACTCACAGGCAGTAATTGCTGGCCCGCTGATTCCAAAGAGCTGCTGGAGCTGCTTATTGTGCGGAAGGCGGGAGGCTGAAGATGTGAGGTGGGTAACGTCTCCCTTTAATCCACATCCCCTCACAGCATTCCTTCTTCAGTTTCTCAGCCACCTGCAAGAAACAAAGCACAGTGGAACCGTTCATTCTGAGCCAATAAATCAGATGGTCAGGTAATTAACTTAACTTAATATCTGTCTCAACGTGTGCTTCCGAAATCTTCACTTCGGAAAATTAAATGTTTGAGGAAGTACAGGGTAACAGCACACAGAGAAATCTTTAAACCAAACAGCCAAAATTCATTTTGCTCTGTAAATAAACACATTTGTTTTAACAGGTTTCATCATATATGTGCATCAAGTCTGTGTTTTGTGTGTTGTACAATGTATTTGTTCAAGTAAGCTGCTAGCAATCTATGTTTCACAGAGTGGGAAGCATTTTCATGAACGGACATCTTTCAGGTGGTGTTCTTGAATATCTAAAGACAGCTTACACTGAAAACCCTCATGTACTGTCACCTGATATTCTGCCTATATCCTCCAGACATGCACTGTTTTAAGAGAGGCTGCCCCATGACTGAGGCTCCAATCCATAGCCCGTTCCTATCACAGTGATCCATTTGATCTGGGAAGCTGGACTTTGATGGGTTTCCAGTCGGCAATGTCATCAGGAACGTCCTCTGAAGTTGAATTTCTGACCCGGAAAGTCGGATGCAGCTCACCAACCCTCATCTCAACATCTAAGATGGCTGATCCGCTCATCAACTGCCGTGAAATCGGTAGCATATATTTTATGAGCGCTTGTGTCCTATTTGTGTCATCAAATCAGTCTTATACACACTACTATCCATCCTCTATATGTTGTTTTGCTGCTGTTATGCACAAAATACCATGTCATGCCTTGTTATCGACTAGCTTTGCTAACATGGGCTAGCAATGGCTAACCCACTGGAGAGCCTTTTCCTACTTGACTATGAAATAATTTCCTTCTCTACTTCCAATTTCTGAAGAACTCTACAAATCTATGCGATTTGTATTACTCTTTAACATTCAATAGCTGATTTTCTGTCTCATTAGGGGCAGTGGAAACAAGCTTTAATATTAATTAAACAGCAAAATTGTTATCAAGCATCCAATATTCACTTTTTAATTTGCTCTGTTTTTGTCTGGCTCTTTAGCTGCTAAATGTGTCAGACGCTGGCTGTGTCTGACTGCTGTTTGTTGTTGAGCAGTTAGCATACAATGGGTTTATAAGAGCCCTCTACTGAACTTCCTGCTGCGGCGAGAAAAGCGATGTTGAAAGACTCAAACGTCACTGGATTCGCTGTTAGTATAGACATATTGATTGATGTTTTAACGTCATTAAAAGGCCCTCGGGGATATCGCACACAGGCATTAAGAAAAGCCGGATTTCAGTTGAGGTGGCTGAAGTCACTCCTGGTTTAAGCGATCAACATGAATGCAAGTCCATAGTTTTCAAACTATCTGCAAGGACATCCTCATCCTCAGGATAAGTGAACGGATAAACAACCAAGTGGAGTTTGCATAAGTGTACCTGAGGCAGAATTTGCTTTAAGAAAAGATAAAAACAAGACGGCTGACATTTACTATTCCAGACGTGGATTACCACTAACTATAAGAATATATTTATTCATGCAGTAACCTCATATTGAAGAAGCTCCTTGCAAAAGAGTACAGCAGCGTTTCAGCTTTGCTTTTTTTTTTGTATTTCACATCTCTACTTGCTGCCAGTAATAACCACATGCTCCATTTCCCTCTCTGTGGGTGAGAGACGATCAGACTTTGGAAATGCCAAAGAGATCTTGAGTATTCAGAGGTTGTGGATGCTGCAGTTAATTTGTTCCTTCATTACAGAAAATAAATAACAAAAGAGCTTCCGGTGATATTATTAATATTCACATTTCCAATAATTAATTTTGTATTACAGCACTTGATGCTGGAGGCTACTAGGACTGCCAAATGTCAAGTTTGGTCCATGATAAGGAAAGAAGAATCAGTCTCTTGTAGCCAAAAATCAGAAGCTCTAGATGTCATTTGTCATGATTTTTACAACCACAACTATCGATATATCAGCTGAGTTGCACTCATCAGTAGACAGCTCAAATGGCCTGGCAAATGCTTGATCCTCCACATTTGATATGTACACACAGAACCAGCTGACGCATTTAAATCAGAAGGGATGAACTTCCCTTTGATTTCCTGTCTGTGAAAAGTAAGACCTTGGATCCAAAGCAAAGCGCTGGAGCATCTGTGCTGAAGTAATTTGTCTGCAGAGTTGTTGGCAGTGATAGAGACACCTTGTTCTTCTTCTGCAAGATGTTCTACATCTCATCTGCCTCATTACTGGCAAAACAATTAATTTCAAGGTATGATATTTGGAGATTTAGATTATCTAACAGCATCTGTGGTGCGACTCTTGCCACATTAATAGTGACATAATTTGGGATATAGCTGCAAACATATGAACCACCATGTAATTCCTCTTTCGTGCAGTCTGTTCAGTTTATACATGGCAAAACAAGATAAATATTTTGGGCATTTGTGGCAGCTATCATTTAAACATGAATGTTTTTGGTTAACTGGTTGGGTGGCTAATACTGCAGCAGTTTCTTTGCTGCTGGTACATAAACCAGCAGAAGACTGCTGGGAAAGAGCTGGCTAACACATTCTCACTCCCAACTTGTCAAATACTGCAGCTTGCTCAGTGGCCTTAGGCTTCAAACCATGATGCTCTACGTAGCCCTCTAGGGTTAGTTCTGCACATGAAGGGCTCTGAAGTCAAGGCTGGCACTAATACGTTATATTCCAGTCAGACTTTCGAAATAAAGGCTCCAGAGTCCAGTTAGTAGTCTAACTAGACTTTCAAAATAAATCAGGCTGATAAACAGCTGACATGTATCCTATTATCAACACTGCCAAAGGGGCATGTTTTGATGAGGTTTAGACAGAAAAAAAAATTAGTTATGTGTAGGAAAAGATCATACTTTGGGTTAACATAGCTACATTCAGTCTCATAATGTTAGCGACATGAGTGACAAACCCACATCATTTAAAGTACTTGACATCCGTTACATAATTTCTCTACGTTAAGTTACTACGTTACATCAATTAAAAACAAATCAAACTCACAAGGTCAAATCCCGGGGTCAGGGATAAAAAAACAGACAATGCATAATTGCAAACTATGTGAAGTGATGTGAGATATTCTCACAGCTGTATCAACGTGTTGATGGCATTACTTGCCGAAATAGCAAACATACTATGCTTGGCTTCCCTCTGATAACGCAAAGCAAGCTGCTTGAGTGAAACCTGGAAGTCAGCGCCTCATCAAAACTGCTGCCAGCTATTTTAAGAGTGAAGCAGAGCTTGATAAGGGAATTGGCCCATTGTTTCCCCCACTTGAAAGCTGTCAACCTGAACAGGCAAAGATTATTCCCACCACTCCGGCACATTCACTGGACCTCTGAGAATATTACTGTTGCTGCCACAGCCATACGTCCTCCATGGCATGCAGAGTATGTAGCTGCTACATGTTACTCTGTATTGTACTGCTGATATAAAGGCATCTTGGATGGCTTTATATATCTGTTTATTTTTTGAAAACATAATGGACGCGGGGTCCGAGGAGATTCAGACAATAACCTGAGAACAAGCAACCTCTCCTTCGACAACCTTGGCATAATCACAGCCAAAAGGCATGAGCACACAGATATAGTCTAAATAGAAATTGAACCCCATAAAGTAAACAGGATACTGCAGAGAGAGAAGATGAGTCATGGATAAACACCATCTGCAAGGCATTTAACTTTTAAACATTTAAAACGGAGAACAGGGAACCACACGGAATGGAAAACAAGATCATGATAGACGACAAGGGTCCTGTGTAAAAATCCTCCCAGTAAGCTTGACAGAAAAGTAATTTCAAGGTTATAGTATGAAATGATACACATTATAATATAAATGCATGCATAAGTGAACCGTGGATCAACGGCAGCAAAGCCTCTGGGAAGAAAAAAAAAAAGAAAAGAAACTTTTTCTCAGTTTCTATCATGTGCTCACATGATTTTACAAATCATCTCCGTGAGCAGAAGTCTTTGCTACAGATAGCTCGGGACTTTGCTTTTTTTTTTTTTTTTTTTTTTACCCCCATGTGTCTGTGACAAGATTAGGCTATCTCTCCTTGTGCACATGGATGACTGACTCCTTGGGGCTGGTCGCATCTCTCTTGCGCCTCCTCCCTCAATCCCATGGCAGAAAACATTTCTATTTTCAACAGGATTAGCTCTCACCACGAGCCACCTGACATGCAAGAAGCCTCACCCGTGTGGCACGGGCCCCCCAGGCTCCCAGCAGAACATATAGCAGGCCTCGCTGACTAACAGGGATCCTGGGGAGTTTACCTTGCAGTGGCATGCACAGTGGGCAACATCGTTCCCGACTTCTATATGACGTCTTTCAACCGCCCCTCTCGAAAACACTGACGACAAAGGATTTGTGAGTCCTGTCTTTCAAGACGTTAATAAGTCTGCGGCTGCAAAGAAGAGTACAAGCAGTCTCCCAGCAGAGTTAACAAACAACATGTTTGTCATCAACCTAAGAGGATGGATTGGTTCAATATCTCATATTATAAAAACCGCAGACTCATCCTGGAGCCATTAAAAAAAAAAAAAAAAAAAAAAGAAATAAAGACGCAGGAAAATGAAAAAAGTCCTTAAGATGACAGCTATTTCCACATGCCAAAATATTTGGCACATCATTTTGCAAGAATAACACTGTCATTGTGCTGCTCATGATTTCCGTAGTCGTAATCCCTGTTGCAGTTGCTCTTATCTTCATTGAGGGACATATTTCCTGTCGGTGGGTTCTGTATTACACCAATACTTTCCCCTAATCTGTAATCCTTAGCTGTAAAAAATCCTCAAACAAGGATTTGATGCAAAAAAATAGGACTTTGAGAGAACATTTTCTATATTCTAAAACACAGCCTCACTAAGAATCCAGCAAATATCCAATCATCAAGATTTTTTGGAGTACACAAAGTCTGTGCCAGTTGGCAAAGTGTGTGTAGTGTGAAGAATTAAAAGGATTCACCTCTCTCTCAGCAATTAACAGCTTTAACAATAGCTTTGAGGGGCCTCTGAGCAAGACACTTAACCCCAACTGCACTACTGGGACTGTGCGCTGACCCGCAGTAGAGAACTTAGACTCACAAGCTCCGAGGCAGGAAGTGTTTGCACTGATTATGTGATGCCGGTGATGGTGTATTTCAGTGAAATATGTATGAATTATAAACCTTTGTGAACATAATAAAAGGAAAACACATGAGGAGAACCAGCGGAAGGTGGCTGCAAACCCTGAGTGTTATATGCAAAATGTGTATGAACAAAATTTTGATTCTGATTGTGTGTCTCTGGAATAATTATCATTATCTTTGGGGCAAAGCTGTAGATTGTCCATTTTATATGAAGTTCCAAATATTCAAAATAAATCAATAAAACTCAACCCTCCAGCACCTCTTGAATTCAACAATTAACACGTTTTTTTAAAATGTCATTTTGTGGTTCTTGGAGTCTTCCTGGTGTCTCCGCTGGTTCGCCTAGCAACCCCCCGGTGATGAGATAAGCTAACTCCTCCTGCTTTGTAGTTTACAAATGGATATAAGTCCTGCAGGTCAAGGCAGTACAACCAAATCCCAGCTGCACCTCTCAGAAAATCTGAACACTCGTTCGTTTGAACTCATTTAACCACATTCGTGTCACTCAAATAAAATGCCCGTAGTTTCATGTGAATAAAAAACGTTTCCAATTTGACTTTGTGTCATTTCTTTTCCCCCTTCAGATTTCGTTTAAAAAAAAAAAAAAAAAAAACGCACAAAGGTAAGGAGAAAGAAAAGCTGAAGGCTGCAGGGTCATGTGAATCACCTCTCAGTCAGGTCCAGCAGCTCAGGTCATTACAGCAATACCTTCAACCCTGACGTTCTATATTTTGGCCTGTTATTTCTGTTCAGCCAGCTCTGTCACGGTGCAATGGAGGTTTCTAGAACACCATTACTGTCAAATGAAAATTGTATGTTAGCATTGTTAGCAGTCATTTGAAAAAAAATTAAAATAAATAAATATATATATATATATATATATATATATATATATATATATATATATATATATATATATATATATATATATATCAGGTGAAGTAATTAAGACAAACATGATTTTAACTCAGAGGTAACATGTACTGTATGATTCTGAGTCTTGCGTGCCAGTTTTATAGCAGGAGGGTTAGAGTTTTGGAGCTTTACTCTCGCGGATTTGACATGAAAGAAACAGGCTGACTTTTGGCTAAAACAGGACTCTAATTAGACACTGACCTCCAGCTCAAGGTGGTGGTACAGCAACAATGGTTCTTAATGTATATACTGTATAAGTGACCCAGAAGTTTTTTTCAGTGCCAAACAGTGAAGCTAAGTTAAAAAGTCACATAGTGTATCTTTAAAGGGTAACATCTGTTTTACACATCAAGCTGTGTTTCCAGGTCCTGTAGAAGTGCTGCTGCAGGGGTGCAGTTACCCTCGACTGTATTAAACCTGAATAAACTGTTGACGTGAATGAAAGTCAGCCTTCACTTTCTTCATCTTCTACCTTTGCATCTTCAGCAGTGTATAAAAATGTTGTTTGCTGTGTAAGCAAAAGCAGCTTTTGACCAAAGGCATCAGCACTTACTGAACCACTTATGTTGTTTTAATTGGTCATTGTGTCTTTTATTTAATGAGATATTGATATTCTGTTTGTTCCCTGTCACACAGTGCCCTCAGACTTTTTTATGCTTAATTGACTGTCAAAGTTCAACATCCTGTGAACAATCATAAGCCAAAACCACACCACTTGCTCTTTGATATGGGATTTCACTTTGTCATAAAATATATATGTGTGTGTGTCAGAACACTAATTAATTGCATTTGATGCTGTCTTGTCACTTCTCTACCCTCGAACTGACTGATTCTGTCGGCTTCACATCAGCTTTATCTCCCCAGCCTGTCACATGAACTTCCATCTGCTGAGCTGTTAAATCTTTTCTTCTCAGTTCCCTTGGATTACTAACCCTTTTTTTTTTATTTATTCCTGTTATCTATTTCAAATTCCATTTCACCTTTTAATGTGAAGGTGCACAAAATTGAAGCTAATCCAGGGCTAAAGTGTGCCTCAGGGGCTATTACAGAGTTCTGTTGCAAAAAAGGAAGAAAGACGAACACCAGATCTCTTTAGATATTTATAAAAGATCTGTTATTCAGTTATGAAACTTCTCGTCGTCTGGGGAGACGGGAGTACCTAATTTAAATTGCAATTGGGGGAGAAAAAAAATGATTTGACAATGCATTGGTCTGTCTGTCAAGATTTACAGCAAAACATCAGACATTGTTTCAGTTCCTTAAGTGCAGTCTGAGCCAGTTCTGTCCAGGTTTGAGGTCCATACGTTTAGTTAACACCGGTCAGGTGTTACATCCTATCTATACAAGTGAGAGGTATATTGTTTGGTGCAAAAAAGGTTTTTTTCAATTTCATGATATCCACTTCAGTTAACTTCATATTAAATGTAATACTAATTCAATGAAGCATTTTTCACAGTTAACCTGTTTATCGCATTGTCAGACATTGCACACATGTCAGCACCTGGATGTAGTAGTGCAGTAAAAAGGAAGTAAAGTGTTTTCTATTAAAGTCTTGCGCATCCTACTCTGTGTATCAAGTGATTCCTTATTTGAAGGAAAGCAATATTATGAAATAAGATACCTCTTGTTTGTCTCATTTCTACATGTTTTTCATTATTCATAGTTGCAGCTACATTCTCGATTCATGACCCTCCTTATAAATAATTTCTCTCTCATTTTTCTTGGTTCTTTGTGAGAAGCAGTAAAATGATCCATGACCTGCTGTCAGTCACCAGAATTGATTTCCCTGCGACGTTCCATGTAGTGCTGATGACGCTGCAGAATAACAGTCACCTTAAAACTGGGCCAAGGATCGGCCTCTCTACTGTGTCCCATTGGACCTTAATACAGAAAATAATTTGTACAGTAGTCAGTGTGGAGGGACAAGTACATCTTTGATCCCATTTGAATCCTGGCATGAATTATACATAGGATGCGTGTCAATCTTGCACAATATATATTACTGTGGCAAGTACTGAACAAGGTGAAAATCTCTACAAGTCCTGCCATATTGACAGGTGCAGTTATGCAAAAGAGTTGGTTTTAAAAAATTGGTTCCAGGGGTCAATTTTTCTTCTACTTTCAGATTTTAATAGGCTACCTATCCATCCTGTAAAAACTTGATTGGCTATTTATGTTGCACTAGTCCAGTGCAAAAACACAATCCAAATAACCACAGACGACCTCCCATGAGGCAACGAAAAAAACCTTTTGACAAGCAAAAGTAATTATGTGCTCCCCGAGCCCTTGTTTTCATGGTTCATGACTCCTGCCCCCCTCCAGCCGCCGAAAAGGACTCTGAATTCATTTTAATGACTTAATTTAAAAGCACAACACAATCTAGGTAATTAGGGTAACCTGGCAGAGTTTGGGTGACTGTCAGGTTTTTAAGTCTGTGTCATCGGGGGGAAAGATGCTGCAAACGCGGGCTGTCACATTAGTTCCATCTCTAATTAGAGGGCAGCAGTTTAACTGGGGCAGATGAGAGAGGTGTCCAGGGAGCTCCGCAGGTCCACTTTAATTAACGGGTAAGCAATTAATCAATTACTCATTTGTGGAGGGCAATTACCAAAAAATTCCTAAATCTGATCTTAATTGTTGTGTTTTTCTGTTTTTGAATTCGCATTTTGTGCCCTTGCAGGTATCCACCTGCAGCGCCTGTGAAAGGTCCACTGGTGCTAAAATATATTACCACAGGTTTGGGTCATTTCGGTACACAATGAGAAAACTGAGCTCTGTCATGATTCACCATTTGCACCGCTCCTTGCCAATTTATGAGTAATCCATCAAATAATTTGCTTCACACAAGCAAATTAATCATCAATGTATAATTAGAATATCATTAAGGAGCTGTGTATTCCTGAAAATGATGTCTAAATGATTTAATGAATCATTCCGTCCGAGGTGTTAGAAAAAAGAGCTGGAACACTGCATCCCCAGCGTCCCTCACCGCAGAATAGTTCGGCTTTGTTAATTTTGTCATATAACACATTAGCACAGACATTTCATGGGTCATGAGCCATTATACTTAATTAACTCAAGATATGTTTTTTTTTTTTTTCATATGATTCTAGGAATAAAGAAATGCAATCATATTGGACACATACCCCTCAAAAACAAAGTTCGAAGTGTACTCAATGACTTTTTTTATCAAGCAAAATCACCTCTGTAAATGTATGTAGGTAAAAATGGTCAATGTTTATTCTGACTGCCGCACGATTGAGCTCATTCTATTCTATGTTCTACATTTTTTATCAAGCAGTGAAGGAAAGAGAAATTTGCTTTAATCTAACGCATAATACATTCCTCAAATATTTGCGGCCAATAAAACAGCCTAACGCACTGTAGCTCGTGTCCAAGTACAGATCTGCTTGAGTTAGCTGCAATTGATTGAGTCACTCTCCAAATAAGATAAATATATCAGACAACTATTTCTGTTTGTGTTGATCTCCGAGCACAGCGACTGAGTGTTATAGACAATCTCTTAGCTGTAGGACCCAGACGTACCAGCCGATAATAGTCTCAGTCCGGAAAGCAGATGCAAGTTTCTTCTTAGTAATATTCCTAATGGGTGCCTGTCTCACTCTAAAATTCTGAAATATTGCCCTCACTTACTGTAATTGCAGTTTTGGGTGGCTTATCACTGTAGAGACTCAATTATAAAATGAAGAAAAGTTTACTGATGGGATCAAGTTGCTGAACTTTTTTCCCTCCTAAGCATATTTCTTTGGGCATTGAATCCTTTCAGCAGTCGTAAAAAAAACGTCTCTTTGAAGACCAAGTCATTTTACTACATGAGCAGAGGGAATGTCTGATGAAAGAGCAGAGAAGTGTTATGACGGCGGTTTAGCTTTAATAAGGCGCTGTATTTATGGACACAGTGCCCACTTTAGGGTCAAGTCAACAACTGAATAACAACACAGGGCGAGGAGTCATTTCGGTTTTCATCTCACATTTCTGGAGGGTGCTGACGCGGGGTCAGTGTCAGCAAGTGGAACAAACATCAGATGGCTCTAACTTTGAAACTCCTCCCGAGGAGATAGAGCAGATAAACAGCGGGCCCATATTTCTCTATGATTGACTTTGGCAGCTATCCATTAGATTAATCAACAGGGATGCTAAGGAAATGAGCTGGAAACAAAATGAATAACCAGCCTTGGGAAAATTTACAATTTAGAAAAAAACATGATTACACATCTGAAGTGTGCGATAGATCTACTCATTAATGCATATCCACTTGATAGATGCATGCTGCTCAGAATGTTTTGGTCTGATGACTGTCTTGACAGAAGAACCACGCAGAGTTTGCGTCAACCTCTGAGCCTGCAGCCCAGTCATGAATATTAATGACAATACCAGGAGACCAAGGAGACTCATT
The DNA here is from genome assembly GCF_904848185.1 of Acanthopagrus latus. NCBI lineage: Eukaryota > Metazoa > Chordata > Actinopteri > Spariformes > Sparidae > Acanthopagrus > Acanthopagrus latus. The sequence goes on from NC_051046.1 coordinate 17,137,543, forward strand.
AGAACGCTGGAGCATTATTGCACACCTACAGTAGCTGGAATGCTGTAACCCCAAGTGCCCTCGATTTGGAAATCTGGTGAATTTGCAATCTGGGGATCAAATCAATCATCCTCGTGCTCCTTAATGTGGTCACTTCAGATTTCATCAAGGCCAACTTTCAAGAGCCAATGTAAGAGGAACTAGAAATGTCACCTTAATCTGATTGTATGGTGTTGATTTCATAATATCATAGAGCATATATTTACATTCTGGAATATGAACGACCAAATCACCAGAGTAAATGTTGGTAGTGTATGTCTCTGCACAAATACAAGTTTGTTGAAACTGTACATTAACCCTAACCCAAAACCGACTTGGTTAGGGTTAGGAAAAGATACATTTTTTGTTGCCTAAAATACCGGTTTTGTCGCCCAACACATGGATGGAATTGACCATTGGTCTTTTGGAGAAACTGCCACCATCCTATCCTGGCCACTGCACGACAGACATACCGTACTGGGTTTTGTTTAATGGCAGAGGCACTTTAAAACAACAAACACAACAGCAATCACTATCAAATAAATGCACTTCACCTTGAAAGTGTGTCGTTCCGTGCGTGTACGAGACCGGCTCATGATTCATCTGCAGCCTCATAACAGCTGCTTCCATCTATTACAAGCCCTGACTGCAGAAGAAAAATGTGACTGGGAAGGGTTCTGTACTGTATCCGGTGGCCAGATGCAGCCGTGACGTTCCGTACAGTCTCAGTATACACACAGGTCCTCACCTTGAACCATCCTCATCAAAAAGGTCAGCAACATACATTGCTTTCTGCTGACTCAGTGTCGTAACTGCAAGTGCTCCATCACCAATGTCATTAGGTTCCCGGCTTTAATTTTACCCTCTTCAGACTGATTGCTACACTATTAAATTGAAAAACAAAATCAACTTCAAGTCATCTGTCTTTCCGTGTAAACAATCACTAATAATGCAATGGCACATTAAGCCCTCCTTTCCCCTTTAATAATGATTTTATGGTGACATCGAGTCCCGAGGCAGACTTACTGTTAGTATTCCCTCACTGATGCTTAGGAAATGATTTATATTAGCACTGCAACCTGATACCATATTCACCACATGGCACCAGAGGCAAAATAGTCCCATTTATACCCAGAGACATTAAATTCACAAATGAATTGAGGAGTGGTCCAAGGGAAAGAAAGGAAAAAAAAAAAAAAGAGGCAAATTCCCGAGCAGCAGATGGTGTGAAATGACTTGAGATTTTGGTGTGAAACAACTTGAGATTTAGTGCATGACTAACGAAAAAAAAGGCTGCCAAAAGCACTTGAGCCCATTTCATAAGCGTAAATGAGATAAAGTGCAATGGAGTGGCGTTTTAGAGTCTGAGATTAATGGCGGATGTATATTTGTGACTCTGTAAGACGGCCAACTCCTGACTGGCTGGGCTCAGAAGTACAAACAGTCTCAATAAAGTGAATAGTAAGATGATAAGATGCTGACACATTTATATGCTTGAAGCATTTTTACTGTTGTATCAGTGTTGAGTTTATGCCGGCGGTTCAGAATCTGGGGGTGTGGTCCCCTACAGAGACTCACAAGACAAATCTGAGGGGTCGTGAGATGATACATGCTGTACAAAAGAAGATTTGAACACATTTGATGCACATACATATGCATATATTAGCTTTTTGTATATTGGATTCTTTTGCTTGTCTGAAACCATAAACAGTCATTTAAATGAAACATCTGAGATGATAAGAGGAGAAATCAACACAACTCCGCCTACACTAGCATACCATAAATTGATCAACCTATGAGGTGTGCAGTGTGTAGCGATGACATTTAACGCCCCCCGACAACCTCTGCAGTCCCATTTAGCCACCTGATAGGAACCACCATCTAACCATAAACCCATTCAAAAACATATTGACTTTAAGACAAGGGAGCTAAGGTGCAAAAATGCTAATTTATGTATTGGATTTAGGATTCATTTCAGCGGCCATCTAAAGGCCTTTAAACAACTACTGTGCGCTTGAAATGCTTCGTCGCAGTCTGTGAAACTCTCTCGTTGCATTGTGGCTGAACTCCAAAAGAACGCTGAAATAAATAATAAATTAAATATGATCAAATCTCAGATGAGGTATACACAAGAGGTCCTGAGACCTGCAGACTGCGTAGGAAGCTCCCCTGAGACACCCCCCACCATCTCAATAGCCTTATCTTCGATGTGCAACTGATGAACTCCTGAAAGGCTCTCTGGGTTTTCGCCCGTATGGATCAACTGACAGAGGGACGGGGGGGCTCGGTCCATTTCTGTCTCGCTGGGAGATAAGGGCTGTCCGTCAGCTTGATTGACGTATCAAAGAAGGGCAGCCTCTGTCATTGTGGGGGGACTTGACTTCCAGATAGGCTTTCTCAGCCATTCACCGGACTGGTTTCTAATACACAACAAGCCAGACCGACAGACACGGCTGCTTTGTTTGCCGACATAAAGAGGTATTATGATGATGCTGGATTTTTAGTACAATAAGACCTGAGAACTGAATAGCAGACTTCAGCGAAAGAGGACGGGGGACAGTAAGGCTTGAGAATGGACGGCAGCAGTGAATTCAGGATCCAGGATACATGTCTGGAATTACTGATTAAAGTGCAGGCATACAGTGTATACATTTCCAGGAAGAAAATAAATTAAAAAAAAACAAAAAAACAATTCAGCTCATTAGTTATGATAAAAAAATTCAGCACTCTTTCATAGGCCTTTTATTTTATAAACCACTGGCATCATTTGTTTTGTTTTCTTGCTTGAACACACACACACACACACACACACACACACACACACACACACACACACACACACACACAATGACAAAAAAAAGTGGCATTGAGAGGAACTGACTGCTGCTTAACCAACTGAACAAATTAGTCGACTGCAGAGCTTTAAGCAGCCCTCGAGTTATCACTATTAATCTTAGGCATCGTTTGGGAGAAAGTTCTATCTGCAGAGGCTTGTTGACTTCGAGGCATCACAAGCAAATAAAAAGGACGCAGATAGTGACCGAGAGGCCAACCATCGTGCAGTGAGGCAGAGCCGGAGTTTCGCAGAGAACGACACGGAGCAGCTTTCTACTTTGATACAGCGGCAGGCGGTTTGCCAAAACACCCTTATCCTCAGTTCACCACTGCTCAAATGAGGCTTCAATTATTTAGCCAGAGACCAGCGAGGAATCATGAGGAGCGCCTGTGCACTTTTGAGCACTAACAGGGCTCACTGGTGCATTCCTTTGAGTTTTTTCCATGGATGTCCAAACACCTGATGGATCTCCCCCCCCAAAAAAAATTTTGAGACCTGCAGCACTAAAGCACATCCGCATCGCACCGCTTGCCAGGGAGGTTTGGCCGACAGAAGTTGACAATAGGGGTTTCAAAACCCCGCGTTGACTTTGCGGCATGTTCCTGTCTGGCAATACATAACATTACAACCAGCGCAACAAAAAGGTGCGAGGAAAACAACCCATACATATTGCAGCTGTGGGCTCGCGCGGGAGCTTCATACATCAAAGGCTGGAGGGGCCCGGCTGCCGAAAATCACACAGGCTGTTTTGCATTCACCCCTTCGTCCTTCAGAAGCTGCGCGGGTAACCGGCCCGACCGGAGAAGCCACAGAAAAGTAATTGGAAATGCAGCCCCACACGAGGAGCCACCATTTATCAGACAGCGATAGGTACAGTAGCATTTTTACCCGACTAGTTTTGTGTTCAGGGGGATTGATGCTCTTTAGGTGGTTTGTTACAGATGAGACTCGCGATGCAGCTGGGCAGGAAAAGCATTTTCATGTTCGGTCAGTCATCGCTTTCATTCAGCAGATGGTGCAGCTAGTGTTACCTGATTTGTTGTGTTCATTTGGTAAGTGACGCAGAATTTAAAAAAAAAAAAAAAAAAAACAAAACACATGACCACTTGTGCACACTACAATGTGAAGTCTGTGTATAATCAATGTGTTTACATATTCACAGTCTATTACTTTCTATAAATAAATGGAAACCCATCAATTAGAAATTAATAAAAACAGAATGGGTAATTAAACAGTTCTTTTCGAGTTGACTTTATATCTTTTCTCTCTCTTCATCGATGATTTTGGCACCGGACGGGCAGGTCAGGATGTTTGGAGATATACAAATGCCTAAAGTAATGAATGTGAGTGCCTGTATTTATGTATTACATCAGCGATGGGAGAGGTTAGCCATCCCTGGATTCACTCTGGTACTCTTCAAGACATTTAATAGCGGTATTAAATACAGGTACAGTGTTGAAGGGCACAATCCCATGTCTTTGGTTTTCACTTACATTTAGCAGATGCTTTCGTCAAAAGCGACTTACAATAATTCATACATACATTCATACACTGATGGCGGTGGTTGCCATGCAAGGTGCCGACCAGCACATCAGGAGCAGTTAGGGGTTCAGTATCTTGCCCAAAGACACTTCGGCATGCGGACAAGGGGAATCGAACCAGCGACCATCCGATGACAAGATGCTGGTTCATTTTTTTTTTTTTTGCTCTTTTTTTTGTTTTCAAACTTGTTAAGGCTGCCCCTCTTCTTCTAATTAATTCAGATGGTGCACACAGGCATCATAGCTGGAGCTGTCAGGGCCAATACTCATTTGTTCAGATGAACCCATGCAGAGATGATACATATTTTACTGTATATCATTTAAGGCTGTAACAAAAGATCATTTTCAAATAAATCTGTTGATTATTTTCTCAATCATGTGTTTAATTGTTTTGACTGTGGCACGTCAGAAAAATTGTGAAGTATCTCAGAGCAGGGGTAATGCCTGAAAATGTCTGGTTGAGTCTGACGAACAGTTAAAAAACATTTAACATAATGTATCACACTTGAAATAGTTAATCTCATGTTTAAAGAGCTGGGACCGAATCATTTTCTGCCAATCAGCTTATCAAGACAAACTGTTCTAGCTCTAATATCACCACAGAAGAATGCAAAAAAAAAAAAAAACAACTTGGCACACCAACATATTTCATGAATTCATGTTTCAAATACTGTTACCCAGGTGTCAGATGTTTCGACTGAAGAGCCACACCATTTCTCCATATTACAACAGTGCTATTCTTTAAGCGTCGTCTCAGGCCCGTGTTGCTGTTTTATATTTCTTTCTATCTAATTTAATTGTCACATGTCGTGACACAGTTTATTCATCTGTCACTATTCCTAATTAGTTTAAAATAGTATTTTCCAAGATAAAATACAATTTTTTTGCTGTTCGAGTTGATTTAGCTCACCATTCAACAACTGTTAACTCAAGTTTGTTTTGTGAGAACTGAAACAGAATTTTTTTTTTTTTTGTTTACTCTTCATTTACAACATGAAACGCTGACCTAAATTTTCCGTCTCCCTTACTTCCTGTCTAAAGTCTAGCCTTATTTCCTGTTTACTGATACATCATATTCCATATGCGAGCTGTTATCATTAAAATCCAAAGACTGACGCCCCGCTGGCATGCCGGGAGAGACGTGACTGAGTGAAAAAGAGCAGACATTTTTTTATTGTCACGTCCCATCTCAAGGTGACAGGAGAGGTGTCGAAAGTTTGATTGATTGTGCTCACAGCCAATACAGTCCAATAACACACAGCTGAGTCAAACCACCTGGATCGATACAGTTCCAAGTGACGAAGACGGATATGTGTTTGTCTTTCCCTGTGAGAGGATCGTGTAATAAATCAAGCCTGGTTGGCAATTACTGCATGTACTAAAGGACAGACATTATGATGAACCTCGGCACTGTTTATTATTAGTACCTTAACATAAATGAGAGGATGTATTTATGAACCCTCAACATGCTGGCAGCAGGATTGTGTCAACATATGGATGTTTCATTTAATGCTTTCTGAGCATTCACAACATATGTGCATTTTTAATAAGCTTCGGACCATAAGTCTTCGTACATGTAATTAGCTATAATAATTGTAGAATAGTTGCAGATGTTAATTAGCAAGCATAGGCGAGTATTTCGACTGTCCTACCCAGATAACAGATTGAGGCATAACTCACGAAGCAGAATAAGTCGAATCATCACGAGACTGGTAATTGTAGCATGTTGCACAGTCATCTGTATGATGAGAAAATACGACTTCCACAGAAGCTCAGGCCCTTAAACTGTATGAGTGTATAGCAAACAAAATCAACCGCGTAGACTAATCAACGTTTTTTAAAAAACCCTAATTATCTCACTGCTCTCCTAAATGCTAAAACCTCTCAATCAACCTAATCTTCACCTTACATTCAGCAGCACTTTCGAGAACATAAACACAGTTGTGCTACGGAACAGAATCTCTCGCTCAAGTCGCTTAGCAAAAAAATAAATAAATAAATAAATAAAAAAGACTGCACCAGATGCTTATGTTAGATTATCGTGCATACTGATAGCAGCAGACTTTTCCCAGCACTGCATCAAAATGTGAATTTCCCCGAGATGAAATAATCTAACATTCTGAAGTTTTAATTAGCAGTTAGTTTCCCTCAATTTTTGAAAAAGATGTTATGTCTGTAAAAGCTGTTATTGGAGCCTGTGAGGGGGGGAGTCTCACACAGGACAAATCTCTGGCTTACAAACAACTGATCTACCAAAACAGGTTTTGATCTGATTTCGGACAATAATCACAATATCCCATGGGCAACTAGTGTTTTGAGGGCACTGCAAAATTCCACACCAGCAGCAACAACATGAGAAGAGACTAAATAGAAAGAAGGTTATCATTTATTTTTTGCAGTCTCCCCAGTCAAGTTGATTCTGGATTATTCAAATCTGCCGGGTCTGAAAAAGACTAAAAGGAAGGAACTGTGTGAATCAGAATGTACCAAATATAAATCCAGGTGGCAGTCACAATGTTTTAATTGGAACACACCTTTTAATGATCACTCCATTTATCTAGATGTTGCGAGTAATCATATTCTCTTACTAAATGTATGAGACGCACAGTTTAAATGCAATAATCACGTGTCTTTTTTTTAAGAATGAAATAAATGAGGATGAGTAACTGATGTGACGGCAACCTCTCTGTGCGCATCAGCAATGTCCACCAGACCTTTAATGAAAACACCACTGAGGGGAACCTGCACCTGTGGAAATATTTAGAATCTGAAACTGGAAAGAGTGCAAGTGGAGTTCAATTACGCCAGAGTCCTTCACTGTGCTCTGAAAAGACTTCTGCTAACCCATGTTAATTAAATTTAGCTGAGAAAAAGAGAAACAGGGCTTGTGTCTGGAAGTTTGATGAAGTCATGACAGCACACTCATGAAGCGTGTTGCACTCAGGCATTTTGCTATGACATATCTTGCAGATAACTGCTTAACTAGAATATGACGATGTCAATTCCTCTCAGTCCTCTGTGAAGTAAAATGTCCATTTGTCCAACACTATAAAAGAGTCTGTCCTCAATGTAATTCCTCACACAGACCAGCAATTGTAGGTTTATGTCATGGCCACTACTTTTAATATCTCTGTTTCTGATAAATGGCTGCCCACGAGCCTTATACTTTGCTCTGGAAGAAGCCATTTGGTGGTGCCAGTCGGGGCTCCGATGTGTTCAAGAGGCTGTGTTCAGTACAGTTGTGGACAAAACACAGCTCCATGCTGCAGAAGCTGAATTGAAGCATCATCATCTTTAGGTTGTATTCCCTGTAAGTACTGCAAGTAAAATAATTTGATAACTTCTCACCTTTTCATCTACACTGGCCAACTGTTGCATGGGTCGCCATGACATTTGGGTGAAGACATCCATGAGGACGATGAATCATACAGATTTATAGGACTCCCTGACTTTTGCTCCAGTGTTAACATGAGGATTACATTTCTGAGCTTACATATGAGGAAAATGAATGGGACTTTAACTTCTGAAGCCTGGGGTGTCCAGGAGAAATCTACCCCGCTTTGCAACTCATTTAGTTTGTATGGCAGCTGAGTGACTTTGCGATCACTAGAAAACAGGTTTTCAGGGAATCTATACACGTTGCCAAGTGTCCTTAAACGAAACACCAAGTCACTGTCAGCAACAGGATGCTGTTGTACAGCTGGCCTGGTACTCTGACCTTCCTTTTAGGGGGGAGCAAACAGAGAGAAAGCACATCTACAGTTGGCAAGAGAGTGTCTTAAGCTTCTTTTTTAACAATGCAGCTTTGCTATCATTTAAGAATTCCAGGTGATTCTGAATAGACCTTGCACATTTTAAGACAGTCCCATTTCAGTTAATCTCCTCTGTAATTCTGGACGTCAGAAGGATATGAACAGGGTGCAAAAGAATGGAATGAGTTAAACCTCTTCACAGCCACACTTCCCTACTCTTTCCTTCTGTCTTGTTCTCAAAGCTCGAGGGACCTCTTGCAGGGAGGGAAAAGGGGGATATTTTTAGCAGGTTCCACAATCCCTCCTGTAAATAATTACCCTAGTTGCTGTTGAAGCTGCCAGCTCATCGGGTTGGATGAGCGCACAGCGTCAAACATCAAAATAAAGCTAACGTGGAAGGGGAGCATCGCATCTACACAGGCCCCCTCGGATATGACAGAACAAGGGATACTCGCCAAAAAACGTAATGGGAACACTGGAGAGATGGAATGTGGAAAACTGTGAGCAAACTCATTTTAAATGCATTAGGTAAGAAATTCACCAATAACACTTTAAAGCTGGGAAGGGAGAATGTAGCTACTGCAGCAATCTGTTTAGGGAGCTGTTGAACGGAGGTAAATGTGTAAAAATGAACATAAAGAGCAGGATAACCAATGGCATTAAATGAACATTAAAAAACCCCCTAGCTGCTGTAATGGAACCGCTTGGTGGTTGACAGTAGACTGCAGTAGTACCAGGCAGTTCCCAAATGTGAGTCTATATGTGTGTACCCCTCCCCTATTCTTGCAACTGCTCCCCTAGGCCATTGCTGTAAACAAGAATATGCTCTTAGCCAAGTCGCCTGGTTAAATAAGGATGAAAGAGAAGAAACTCCAACAAGAAGGTCAATGAAAGTTTTGCAGTTCTCCGGTCTTGTCTACTGTACTGGAACACACATACAATGCAGCGCATGAATAATGATAACACTGGGTCATTTAAGGTATGAGACTGGTGGTGTGCCGTCGTTTTTGAAGGTTTTGCTTTTAAAACTACTGAAGAGATGTTTGTTTTTGTTTTTTTCCCCAGGGCTTCACAGGTACATGCGGTGCAACTTAAGCTGCTCATTGGTTCACTACTTTTTTTCTTTTTTTTTAATTAAATAAATATTTCAATCTAATGAAAAGTTTCAAAACTTCACTTTTTGTAAAATCAGTACCACATTTATGTCTGCCAGTCATACCAAGCCTGAATCCATCCAAATGCCGGGACCAGCTGCAGGGAACCAGGACAGACCACAAGTTACTGCACCTGTATGAAACAGTCCAGTACACAACCAAATGAAATGGAGATCCATATCATATCACAACATGTTTTTCTTTCACGAACTATACTGACAAGATATGATGTATTAACAATCCTAAGAGGCGGATTCTGTCTCTATACAGTATAATCCAGGGATGTAACCGGTACTACCTGGTTAAAAAGTCTGGGATGAGGTTTTGGAAGATGTGCAGTTCTCAGCTGCTTCAACAGATTCACGTCTGGTCTGGTCTATTATATGCAGTTCTTTATTGATTATGCTTGCCAGCGACAGGTTTTTTCTTCATTATTTATTTGGACTATTGTTGGACCCAATGTCTATTATGTGAACTCTGAATAAGGTTAAGATCGTCATCCAAGGTAAACCTCCCTTTAGCAACATGTTATGGCTCTGAGTGCTGGCTCACACTTGGGCATATCCTCAGAAATAAATGGTAAGCACACAGAAGGTATGTACCTAAACAGTAAGAGCAGTGTAGTGCCGGTATGGAGATGTGACAGGGTTAGTCAGTGAGCGAGTCAGCAGCAGCAGGGAGGACAGTGGGTAATGGCAGTAATGCTAGATAGTGAATGACACAAATCCATCCTTGATTTACCTATAAACAGTCAGAGTAGCTGTTACCTTCTGTTTGCACTCCGTGTGCTTAATTGAAGCTGAGCTAAGCAAACTGTGGCTGCTAGCTATTGTATTACATCTGTTGGAACGACATGAGAGTGGTATTGATCGTCTCATCTAAATCTCTTGTCTCAAGGGGATATAATGAATTAGTGTTAAATCTGTCTGTCAATTCTTTAGAAATACGTACAATATGTTATGTTGAGCCTCATGAAAGACATTTTTTTATCAAATGCGATGGCCAATAATAGAAACTATTTCATCTCCATGACAAGCTTTGTAGTTTCTCAGATGAACGAAAAGGGCCATAAACTACAGGACTGTGATTACAAACACCCTGTCAACAGATTCTCAGCGGCCAACTCTTTTCTGAGAAGAACAGGCCGTCAGCCCTCCTTTAGAATTCTATTAGCACTGTTTGAAGAAGCTGACGCAATTCCCCCTCTGCTGTGATGTCACTGATGCTAACTATCTGGCTTTCATCTTTTTTTTTTCGGCTTTACTGCCTTAGCACTAACTGCTGCTGCATGGCTGCTTCGTTCCTTTCAATCCGAAGCCTGCATTATTTCTTTGTGTGTAAGGCAATCCGTTGATTTTTACATATCCTCTGGGCCTGCATAAAAGAAACCGTAATTTGGCCAAACAATGTTAAATCCTCCAGTGAAATGTACCAGCCGTGAACGTGCTAGATCAGATCAATTATGAAACGAGTAACATCAGTCATCGACTTTCAATACCAGCCGCCAAATACTTGTCCCAGACAATTTCCTCAGCTGTCTATCTAACCCTTCCCAAATCAAAGCCTCACTCTATAAGCCTTGACACAGTCCATCTTTGCTGTGCACAAAGACTCATTCTTGTGTTTTTGTTTTTTTTTTCTGTGAGGCAATGTCAACAGATTATTATTATTATTATGATTATGATTATGATTATGATTATGATTATTATTATTATTATTATTATTATTATTATTATTATTATTATCAGATTATTTGTACATCTTATATGATATTTTCATTATCCCTGACACGGTACAAGCCTGGATGAGCAAGTTTTTTCCATGGGTACATAACAAAGGTATAAGGTTAATTCATAATAAACAAAACATTAGCATCTACATTGTGATGTCACTGCAGTGTTTGACTATTACTGATCCATTACACAAAACGCTGAATGCAAATGTAATGATGTTCTGATTGGCCATTGCCAGAAGCTTGTTGTTTAGAGGTCATTTCAAATAATAACGTAATTGTTGAAAAATGTGTCTCTTATTAGTGTATAATAAACTGTATTGCATTTGAAAACCACTAAGTTATTTAAATGTAAGACAAAACTTAGACTTAGACTTTAAAGAATTGAATATATATATATATATATATATATATATATATATATATATATATATATATATATATATATATATATATATATATATATAATATATATATATATATATATATATATATATATATATATATATATATATATATATATATATATATATATATATATATATAATTTCTGTAAATGTTTGGAGAAGTGAGAGGGAGACTGTTGTGGTATATTTTAAGAATTACACTGAAACAAATGGAGCATAAAATAGAACATGTAAGACTTTAAAGGGACAAAAGAAATGTATGTACTCTGCCCTCATTTATTTCTCAATTTCCTAAACGGATTTCACTCTGATTAACTTTGGCTCGCAGGTTGAAGGTTAATGTGGACACTGGATTAAATCAAAGCACTTGAAATCCTACAGTTTAGGTGGACAGTCAAGCATGGCATAAAACAAGTTGGTGATTAAAATAATACAACAGATACAAGGTAAGCTATGATCATTTTTTTTAGCTTTGTGTTTTTTTTGTTTTTTTTTTGTTTTTGCTTTTTTAAATTCCCTCATATCTGCACATTCTGGTCTGAAATCCCTCATCCAATGGAATTTACAAGACATGTTTAATCGTTTCCTCTTGCCTTCTGAGCTGTTGGAAAAATGGGTTGAAACCACTGTTGTGTTTGTCTCATGGTATATAGGCCATTTCCTTCTGTAACAGGCATGTTCTAAGATCTCTTCTCTGGAACAATTGAAGTTTTAGTGTGATAAGAACGACCTTAAAGAAGGCCTGGGTATTTCTTGGGGGTTAGGGTTGTGTTGCCTGGTTCTGTTGCTTGAAGTCATTTTCAGTATGAAACTCCAAATATTCCATGGATCCTCAAAATCAGCCTGCAGAACACTATAGATGTGATAACAGAATATATATGAGGAACGTTTTTATATTCACCAGTATTTCACTCTGAGCACCTCGGGAACACTGTATATACTTCACATGAAGGATCACCTCAATCATACATGAGCATATGGAATTCTCACATCATCAATGAAATAACAGTCCCTGCTTTAAAGTACACCTAGGGCTGTGTTATTTTTTTTTTCACCAGGTGTTTTTTAACTTAACGCAATATTTTGTCCTTCAAGGCACATAAAACTTTAAAACCTCGTTCGTCATAACAGCGTTACATTCGGGTGAGCATCATTCCCACAGACATTTTAAGCAAAGGACTCAGTCATGAAAAGTCATGAATGCTCTGAAGTACTCAACAAGCAACATGTTGATTGGCTGCCCTCTCACCTCACTGTTGAAAGGATCCTCTGAGTCCTTTATGTTTCTGCCACAGAATACATTCACCTTAACAAATACTGCTCTCAGCAGAAGGCCCTTTACAAAACTTCAATATTTTTTTTTCCCTTTTTCCCCTCTTGCACAACTGTAGAATAGGAGGGGAGATAGACTTATTTGACTTGCAAATGGAAGGCTTGCCGGAACAAGACGGCTAGTGGTGCAGAGAACATAGCTTTGTTGCTCAGCAAACGACAGTCTTAGTGTGGATTAGATAAGGAACAAACATTAATGCAACAGGGCTTTCGACTGCATTCCACCATCTGAACGGAGTCGGCTGAGTTGTCATCACATCAGTGTCACATGATAACAGTATTTGGAGGCTGATATTATATGCCATATCCCTGCTGAGACTGATGCAGACAAAGTCAGTAAGTAGACATTTAGTCATAAAAGCTTTGCCAAACTATTGCTATTTGTTTATTAGACCATTTTGTCTTAAACACCATGGCTGTTGCATGACAAAAAGTGAGCGCTGTACACAACATGCCTTGCACCCTGTCTCAGTCGGCCCCTTCCCCTCATATACATCTATTCTCATGCATTTAACCGACTCTGCAAATCAACTGTTTATAAATACAACTATGCTCAATGATAAATAGTAAAAGATGTGTGCACCATTACAAGAGGTTCCACATTATGCAGCGTGCATTGTTTTTTTTCTCTTATTGCAAGTATTTTTGACACAATTCCCACATGCTTCGATGCACAATAACGACTGTACTTTTACCAATTAAATTCTAATTTAATCCAAACAAAGGTATCCGGGTACATAATGATACAGTTTTCATTATATTCATATTATAATGCTGTAATTCAATGACTACATTGAGCTACTGATGTCTCCGGCTCACACTGTGATGATGTACAGTACATTTGCCACTCTGGGACTTTAAAGTCAGAGACAAATTAAAACAAACAGCATATCATTACTCGCAGAGCAAACAATATTGTTAATAGATGCTCACAATCATCAGAAAATGCATCACGAGTATGACCTGTCTGTCACTGTCTTTGATATACAGCAGCAATTTCACTTGGAATTGAGTCAGTTAACTCAACATTAGACTGATGAAGATCAATACTGTCTGTGCCAAACAAAATGACTGGTGGGAAAAAATTGGCCCCTCAAAAGAAGCTTTTATATGACTTCATTATATTTGCTGTAATATCACACCCCTTGCTGCAAACACTGCCGTCAAAATGGATTTCAGCCCAACTTTAAAACACGGTGTATCTATCCTCAGAATAACAAAAAATAAACACAAATGTCAAGTCTGTTTTTTAACTGACAGTAATGCCAAATGAGCTCACTAGATTTACTACAAAACCCAATTCAAAGTTTGCCTTACACCCACACTTCGTATGCAAAATAATTTCAAACAAGCTCCAGACGGAAACAGCGAGACCAAGTTTAAGCCAAAACCAGAAGTGAGCCAGAAGTGCCTCCTTTAGTGCTATTTGCCACCAGGTCGCTATTGTGCTTTAAAGCCACAGATATGGAAATGGCTGTAATTGGTGATGCTTAAGGCAGAGAATATAATTTTGCAGTGGCGGCATGTGTGCAGTATTCCTGAAAGCTGTGTATCTTTTATATATATACACCCAAAAAATGTGGGTGTTAAAGACACTTACAGCCGAATAAATCATTCATGCATCGAATAAAATGTCTTCTTGCAATATTAAATTAACCGTGTGAAGTGCTCTCTGTAGTGACAAACCCAGAGAAAAATAACAGCCAACTCTGTAGCTCTCTGGGGCTTTTAGCATCTTTTAGCTCATTGTTTGTCAGAACCAAAACACTAAATGTGCTATAAACCAACACAAACAGGTAACAGTATGAAAGCAGCAGATCTTATACAGTATTCGACTTTATCCAGAGGACTTGTTTGAAAAAGTCTAAATCAATAACATCCTGAATTGTACTTTTTTTTTTCTCTCCTCAGAGCTGATAGTACAGATTCCCATGGACGACAAAGGCCAGATGCTAGCAGGCGTTGGTAGGTTTTTATATTATACTTCTTTTATTATAATTTTAGAGTATTTTTTTACATACTGTGAGGAAAATTGTCTATTGTCCCTCTTGTATTTTGATATGTTGTTCATGCATATGAAACCCAACAAATATTGTATAAATATTGATTTGTGTCCCCGGTGATGTCCTGTGTCTGTGGGCTTCTGATATGTCCTCTGTCTAATGACAGCCATCTGGTTGCAGATCATGAATAGATGTATTGTATATAGTATGATGTGTCATGAGAGCTAACATTTAGCAGCTCAATTAAGGAGTTCATCCTGGAGGATTTGATCAGGCTTTTTCCTGTGTCTAAGTGCGATGACCTTAGGTTGACTTTCAGATGACATGTATAGGATGTTGTATGTGTATCCTGAGGAGGATGTGGAGATGATTGGAATGTTGTCTGGAGTGAGATCAAATGTGACCTTGTTGCTATGTTACAGTTGTGTGTATTGGTCTATGTTACCATATGCGATGAGGAGAGACTGCCTCTCCTCAGTCATCATCCATGCGCTGCTGATGTGTGACTAATAAAGAACTCCTAGAAAGTAAATATTGTGTCAAATGGGGTGTTTTTGACCAACTCTCATCTGTGGTGTGCACAATATTCCATCTGTATCAGGAACATGACTTTACTTACTCTCTTAATCACACACCATGTGTTGCATGTCTAAGTATATACTATTTCATAGACAGAAAATATAAGAGCGGCTTTTTAAAAGCACCAGTGGAACCATCTACCAGACTTTCAAAGCTTCAAAATTTTGTTCACATACTTACCTCTCCAACACCTTAAAAATTTAACACCTCTGTGTTATTTTTTTTTTGCCTGTCAGCAAAGATTTAGGTATTGTTAGCTGCTGCTCTCTGAAGGAGAAACAACAAACTTTTTGTAGCCACCTTTCAAGCCTTCAGAGGAGGAGAGTTTGATACATAAAGGATAGATTTCGGATTGAGTATCACTTCAAGGGTTTTGTCTCATACGCGGCATGCTTTTTACACACCCAAGCATTTTTTAGATGCGTTCTCACCAACGGCTTCTAAACTATTAGTGAAACATTTCTTGAGAGCCATAGCAGGGTATGATTCTGCTGACACCAAACACTCAAAGAGAGTTCTATTGCAGTAACAAAGGTCCCTTTAAGAACACAGGTCTTTTACTTTCCAGGCAGGGTGATTCAGGGATGTTCTCGCACAAAAAAGGCAGTGTGCTGCAGTTTGAGAGACTTTCACTGTGCCTGGATGTGTCTTCTAAATAAATAGAAAAAAATAAAATAAAATAATTACATTAGCGAAAGAAAAATGGAAGAAAAAGGAGACAGAGAGATGGAATGCTGAGAATTGGCCTAGTGAAGAGATGCAAGGTAGGAACGGGATGAAAGACCTGATGCGAGAGAAGAAAGCATTAGTGAGAGAAGAGGCATAGTCTGTTGTTCCACAGAAAAAAAAAAAAAAGAAAAGAAAGAAAGACAGTGAGAGAGATGGGAGAATCCGTTTGTGGAATGCATGAGGGAGGGGGAAAAAATGGAAGGACGATAAAGAGATGGCACAACATCTAAGACTCGAAGCAATTCTCACTGTCCCTCCTTCCCTCCCACTCACTCTCATTATGACTGCGTTCTAGCCAGCTTCTCTCAAAGTGCCGAGCTCCAGACAAGATGTCGCTGTTGGTGTTGTTGTCGAGATTATTTGTGCGGGTAAGGAGGAAGATAAAGGAATGTGGGTATCTTCCCTCCTGTAGTATGCAGGCAGAAAACAGACATCTGTCAATCAGTTTGTCAGGAAAGGAGGAAAAGGTAGTGCTTGAATGCAAACAAGAACAAACTATGATCCTATCATATACTCATATACTATGAGCTACTGAGCGCTTTTTTCTGATAATCAAGGTGGTTTAAGAAGGAAACAAGTTAAATGAGAGCTGAGTAAAACTGCACCGCTCTGATCAAGGTGAGTGGTGGCGAGTGCATATCGTGATGGTGATGCATGTCCAGAATTAATTTACTCACTGAGTTTTTGAAGCTAGTGCTTTGTCAAGACATAATTTCAAATAACCTCATCTAACACCAGCATGTGGAAAGGCTCCTTCTCGCACAAAGTTGGAAGTTCAATCTTTAGAATTGAGGACTTGGTTTTGCAGATTAAAAAACGCATCCTCAGAATTCAGTGGTAA
The DNA here is from genome assembly GCF_904848185.1 of Acanthopagrus latus. Lineage (NCBI taxonomy): Eukaryota > Metazoa > Chordata > Actinopteri > Spariformes > Sparidae > Acanthopagrus > Acanthopagrus latus. The sequence goes on from NC_051046.1 coordinate 17,154,467, forward strand.
TTCATGGGCATGTTAATAACTGCTTTATCAGAATATTCATTCATATTATTTCCAGTGTTAATTAATCTGTAAAGGCATTTGAATTCAATCATGGTAGTTTCAAGTTTTCAAGAATTTCCACTATGCCAGAGCTGACAAAAAAATAAATAATGCTTCTTTAAGAAGTGGTTAAACCAACATGCAGATTCTTAAACTTTGAATTCATACCTTTAATAGTGAACATCCATTTGAGTTGGCACTGAATTTAAATATGAATACGTTCATAAAAGTACTAAAAAATCAATTCTGTATTTTCTCTCTGGAGAAGGCTATTTTACCTGCAACACGTCCAATGACAAGGTGCCGAAATTTGCTTGAATGTCATTCGTCTCAAAATAACCGCCATTTTTGTTCCCTTGCAAGGTGATTGGAAGCATTTGAGAGGTTAGGCCACACGTAATTGCCACTATTTCCACATGCTGAGTTTTCTGACAAGGATTACTAATAGTAAATCCATAAATAATTACACAACTTAGACAGTGAAAAATATGTGTGAAGAAACCACTGTAAGCCCTAATCAAGTCAATCCACCGTCTCTTAATACTGCTTTTCAATTAAGTTGATAACGAAGCAAATGGGGAAAATCCATTAAAACTCAAATGAAAATCAGCCTCAAATCCTAGATTAGATCGCACCTCTTTTACTGTCGGAAAAGGAGTAATAAAAGAAGGAATGTGTTTTCAAGGCATGAAATGTGGCGCACTCAAACAGAGAAACAAATGGAGGTGAAATGATGATGATGTCTTTTTAAGACGCTGGTGTGAACACAACAGCAGCACGAATTATGCTCTCATTTTAAATACTTTAAGCTATATTGTGTGTGCTGCCCCCAGTTGACCTCCTCACCGTAAAAACCATATTAGCACCAATAAACACCATTGTTAAAATCGTTTCTCAGGATACAGTTTTACATGGGGAGGGGAGACTTTTTTCTCGAATATGTCATCCATAAGAAGAATTACTGTCTGTTTGCGTATTCAGACTTGTATGCATTTATCTATATCAGCAGGAGTTTGCAAACACAGTCATTAGAGGAGAAACGTACTGCTGCTCCGCACCTCGATGCTTCTTGCAAAACTTTACCCTGCTCCGAAATGGTCCCTTGTGCCAAATTGTCTTCTTCACAGCATAACATTGATGTACTAAATCTAGCATGGCCTGTAGCTATGGGTGTTGCAGTGCTTCATCGGCAGAGTGATGTATAAGGATGGCGCCCAACCTGCTCTTCGTAGGGCTGCTGATTGTTGGCTCTTATTACTCGGCTTCATATTGATTTCATGGCATGTCAGCGTGTGATCGTGATTCACGGGAGTAACAAGTGCTGTATCAACATTTCCGCTCCTCTGACCCGATACGACTTGACGGCGTCCTTGGGTCAGGTTTTGTAACATTAACCGAAGTTTACAGCTGTCGTTATCTCAGATTAACGACAGAGAATGTCAAGTAGGGACATATGGAAGCACTCGCACTAATGTTACATGAGCTCTATTGATTTTAGATAACGGTCTTTAACCTGCAATAAGGGCAACGCCGTCTGTTCATTTCATTTGTTTTCATTAGCAAAACAGTGTATACATTTATTGAGCTAAATCTTAAAGATGCACCGACCGATATCTTAATATTTAAAAAAATGGATCAAACTATTGTGTGAATGTGAGAGGGGTCTGTTATCACTCAACACTGCAGTTCCATTCAGTCTAACAGAGCTTTATGGCCTCCTTCAACTTGTTGTTTTAGTTTTACAGCCTACAGCTGCACCTCTTTGGCTCTGCCATCATTGGTTCCTTCTCTGATACAGACACAGTTAGTGGCTAGCTTGTGAACATGGTCGAGCATTTACCAACTAAAGAGAACTGATTTTTGCATCAGAGGTTGGTGTCATCCAAAACAGCTAGCATTAGATAGTTAGCTTGGTTAAGTGGGTAAGACGTGCAGCTAAAGATAGTGGTCCAACTGCTGACTCAGTCCCGGGGCGCAAGGAGCAAAACTCTGCAAGCAAACCATCTCTGTTCTGTGCTAACAGTCATCAAACTAGCCTTCATCTGGGCCAGACTGATGGTCTCAATGCCAATTTCCAACCACATGTGATCATGAGCTCAATGTAATGTTCACAGGTCAAGCCAAATAGTTTAAGTTAGATATTTATGCCTGCTATGGCATGTTTATGACAACTCACTGACGTCGTGGTGGCACAAGACATATGCCATGGAGCAATTTTTATCCTTGCATTTAAAGTGACATAATTGACAGTACAAGACTTAATGGCAGTCATAAGCATTCATCAAGACTACCTTGTGCCATGTCATGGGTACAATAGTGCCAAGTCAGTCTTCTGAGCACCCCTTCAAATAAAGTGTGTGTGTTCAGACTGTTTTGCCTCCCCGACATGGCCAAAAAAGTCAACTGTCGCTGCTTTAAAAATATATCTGATCACACGTACTTCTTGGAGGCTCCTTAATACAACTCACAGAACAGATATCTGTGTAGGTATAAGTAATCACAAGAGTGATGTAGCTATAAAAATGTAAGGCACGGTAAAGCACAACATTGGGTAAAATGCCTGCCATCACTTTATTTATTGCAAGACAGTAACATTTGTATCTGGAACTGTATCAACACAGATATAAGAATCTCATTCCATTGAGGATTCTGTGCATTTCATCTCTAAAGCTGCAATCTAAATCAGGTCTTCAGTTTCCAGTGACACCATAAACCTTTTCTAGCAATGAGATGATTGCTTTTGTAAGTAAGGCAGTCCAGCTGGTATTTGTCTTGCATGTGACAAATGGTGACTTTGAAGGGACGATGATCCATAAAAACAACTTGACAGGGAAATTTCTATCAATTTTAATTACTGAGTAAATAAACATAACTACAGGTCATCTATCTCATTGTCTGTGAGGGAATTCTTATTTTAAACCACAGAGTTTGGGTGATTGTTCCCTAAAATGGGCTCACAGCCCCCTCCACTGATTCCTCCCGCTGCCGGTGCTGACTGTGGCAAAGCAGGGCAAATACATGACAGTACTGGAATCGGCTTTCACAAAGATGCAGGTGTCCTAAACATTTGCACCTGTGGTGCCAGCCATGCCAACAAAGGCCCTCCTCTAAGTAGAGGTTTGATAGTACTTGACCAGTGACATTCACAATTAACATTATCCATGGTCATTTGACAAGGCAGAGGCCGTGCAATGACTGCTGCAACAGGATCCATTGTGAGTACGAGTAGAGGTCAAATATTATGTTTTCATGTTTTTAACATTCTTTATTTCACCTAAATAAAGTAAAACCCGACTTTGAAAGAGTGCATGAATTTGTTAAATCAAAATATGTACAGCATGTGATTTTTGAGGACAGAGTAGATACTCTAAATTTCCAAATAGTATCACTGAGGACAGGAGTGTTGGTCATGAACTGTCCCAGAAAACCCTGGAACCCCTTCAGATTATTCTAGTTAATGCAGTTCGGAGGACATCACATTGTCTCTATATAAAGCAAAGGGAGGATATAATATGCAGAGGTAAAAGGTAAAACTCTATAACATCCCTACAGCATCAGACAAACCCTGGATGACTGCGGTTTTTGGCACCAGGATCTTGTAGCTATATAATTTACTGTGTACTTCCTGGAGCATTTTCATTAGTGCAGTGAGAAACTTTAGAGCCAATAGCTTGTCCTTCATTCCCTGTCATGTTGCCATGGAAACAAGAGGAGAAGTAGGGAGCACAGGAAATACATTTATATTTTCTCACAGTACAAGGACTAGTCAGGTCCTCAGGTCGACTAATTGTGAGCTGCAATAGTTCATTAAAAAATAGGTTCAGTGAGTAATGAAAGGAAGTATTCAGGAAAATAAATGAATAACATGTATTCTGCATTGCTCCTGCTCGTGTAAGCAATTGTTGCAGGATGCCTGAAATATGCCAGCATTTGTTTTGATATTGATCAAATATATAGATCATATCATTGTCACTTGAAACTGTAACTTGTAACACTCATATGTTGTGTTTTACACACATCAATCTACTTCAACTATAATTCAGCTAAAGAAAGTACAGAAAGTGCAGTCTGCATCGAGATCAAGATGAGGACAAATTCTCCATGAGTTTTCCATATTGTTTTTACATAGTACAACATTCGATTTCATATTGGACCAGTCCTACTGATTGCCTAACAAGCTACTTGTGTTATTAGTGAGAATTACTGAATCTCTGAATCTATCCAAGTAATAAAACAAACAAATCTCTGTTGAAACTACTCAGGCAGTTTGGAGCATCGCTGAGCATTAATAGTACTGATGAATCCAGCTGTGATATGACCGTCCCTTAATGCTTAGTTGCAGATAATTCTTAATCATTGTATGAATTAAATACCAAACTACCATCTGTAGTGTATTGAGCATCACCACTAAGCATTTCATCTAATGGGTCCGTATCATTATCAGGCTGAAGAGCTGCGGCTGGTAATGTTTTCACTTTGTGATTATGTGTGTATCATCATGGCAGAATGTGTTCCTGATGACACCTGTTGTAGTGGGAACTAACACAAAGGCAATTTTGAGTATTTAGCCAGGTGAAATTATGTCAGTGGTTAGATTTTTGTTGTCACTTTACAGGTGTTTAGCTGACATCAAAATGAAGGCCGAGTTCAAAGATGGCCGTAGCCCAAGCAAGGGGCTGGAACGAGGGTGGCAGGAGGTAGACTGGGGCCATTGGACCCCCCACTTTACAGCCCTGGCACACATCTGTTTTGAATTGCAGAGTGCTGTAACCCAGTTCCAATCATTCCTGCCCGCAGCTGGTGTCCACCTTGTCTGTCTTCAGCCAGATTTTGTAAATGCAACTGTATCAAACAGTGTAAGATGCAGTCACAAAACTTCACAGGTGTGTAGTGCATGAAGGCTGAGTCTGAAGGTGGGTGTGGTCCAACCCATGAGCACTGAGTGCTTATGTAATCATTTGGTTATCACTACTGAGTAATCATGGGTTGGAACATGAACATGTTGATGGGCATCGCAGAGGGTTTGATCCTGTTGATGGTATTCAGTTTTACTACTACTACTAAAAGACAACCATGGAAATATTTCACCCAGATAAACTTTAATATGTCCAATACTGTAAGTCTTTGAAAATGTTTTTTTTATTTTTTTGTGATGGGCGTAATGCCTCCCCTTTAGTGACAACTACCTCAAAAAGGTTAGTGAAAAGGAGACATATAGATAGATAGATAGATAGATAGATAGATAGATAGATAGATAGATAGATAGATAGATAGATAGATAGATAGATAGATAGATAGATAGATAGATAGATAGATAGATAGATAGATAGATAGACAGATAGATAGATAGATAGATTGTTGATCCCGGAGGAAATTCAAGAATCCAGTAGCAAAAACAAACACTGAACATACATTGAACAAACATACAATATCAAAGAAACAGGTTCAAAATAATAAGATGGTGCCTGAAGGCGTCCTGGTGAATTCATTCTCCCTTGGCAGGAAGAGCAAGACTTGGGGTCATGTGTGATTCCAGTTTAAGGCTCACTTTCTGAGAGATGGCCTACAGTTCCACTGGGCACCTCTGCACTTTTGTTCAAGACAGATTGACTTGTATAATTGAAATTCACGACAACCAACCAGAAAGTATGTAGAGAAAACAATCTGAGTTGTTGTGTCAAGAAATACTACATGCTAGGCCACAATATGCACAGAGGAAATGCTATGTTGCTTGTGTGTATGTGTTTGTTTGTGTGTGTGTGTGTGCTGGGAGGATGAGGTGGACCTTCTCAGTCAAAAGTCGATAAATAATTGAAAAGCTGCTGTTGTTCCACAGTCCCTCTGTCTTTTTTTGTCTTTAATTAAGAAGCTATGGACCTGCTAATCCTGTAGCTCTGTGTCAGGGAGACCCAAAGTCAAACAGGACAATGCAAGTGTTTCAAGATGCAATCAAACTTTAGCAATAAAGGGGCACAAGAGATTCAACTTCACCAGAAGTGGAGTGATTAAAAGAGAGTGAGGATGCACTGAGGGAACACAGTTCCAGGCCTTTTTTTTTTTTTTACAGAAAACATTCCTTGCCCCTTATTTGGCCCCCTAGAAATGTAATTATTTTCAAGCTAAAAAAGTACAGGTGATTCTCCATTCTGTACCGGAAACCTCTCAAACATAGAGAAATCACTGTGTCCTTCGTGAGTCATTATGTGGAAAAACAGCAAGGACGTTTCTGAACACAACTAATCAATCCAAGTCTGTCTTCATAAATACAAGCTCTTCTGCAGGATTCAGTAACAAGAAGGTCAGTGCATTATTTGTACAGTCTACATGAATGAATCACAATAATTCTCAAATGAGAAGGATGCAATGTGAAAATAACAATAATAGTAAAATATTTGAAAAGCATTTGCAGCCAATGTTCTGACTCAAGTTGTACAGTCTCGGAAAAAGGGGTCAGATGTTACACCTATATGCCAGAAGGACAATTTTATTTGTTTTCAAAAGCACTTTCAAGGATCATTTTCTTTGGCATTTTCTTCCAAGTAAAAGTGAGGTAAGCTGTCTTTCTTGTCAAAATAAGAGAAAGTGCAAGAGAACCAAGAGGATTTATTTGACCTCTCTAGCAGAACATTCCATTTACTTTGCCCTTTAATGCCTTGTGTCTCAACCCTGTCATGTGTCTGCAAAGTATAGAGTATAGATTTAGTCATACGTTGAAATGTGTTGTATCACATGTATTATCCTTTTCTCGACCATATGTCAAACCTAAAATTAAAGCTGGAGATAGGCTACTGTGAAGTGATACATTTAAAACACTGACTCATTATGCTTATGCAATAGTTATGCTATAAATCATTATTTATAGAGGAGGAATGCCAACTCATTCTTACCTCTGGTTCACTGCACAAGAGGGACATGGTATAAAGTTCTCTCAGATTTTGGTTACATCACATGAAATACTAAAATTTTCACCAACTGGAAACTCAATTTGTCTTATTGTTGCATTAAATGTATATTCAAAATAGACTGGTTACGCAAAATACATCTGGTTGTCTTGCAAATGTAGGATTAATCACATGACATTGACACCACAGATTTGTAAATGGCATTGTTTTAAAAGACACAACTCATAAATCTGTAGCGTCCCTCAGCTTTCATCTTCCCACACAAGCTGATGCCGACCTTTATTTTTGACACAAGACGTGACAACTGTCTAGTACATGACTAATATGTGCCACCACCACTGGACATAATTCAACCACCTTCGCCTTGGTCCACCTTCTGCTGGCGAGTCGTGAGGCAAGGACAAGGATTATTTCGCTCTGAGAAAAAACACCATTCACATAGCCGCATTAGCATAACTATTGCTACCTGCACATAATTAGGCAAATAACCTTGAGTCGGCCAGTTAAATGAGGTGTGACTAATTAACTGTGCAGTTTGTGCTCAAACCTTTAGACTGGGCCAGCAAAATGCTGGGGGCACTGGATACATCCCCAGATTTTAGAACCATAAAACTCCTCATTGGGTACTTGAAGCAGTAGGTTTATGATGAAGTTACTGCTACATGTGTGGAGCAATAGCCTATGGTGGCTTTTACCATCTTTGTCTGTGTGGGGAGATGTAATTTAAGAATGAAAGGGAAAAGCCTCGGGGTCATATTCAAACAAACAAAAAAAAAGTATTTGGACTTGTATCAAACAAGAACTAAAACTTTAAGGAATACATTGCAACTAAATGTCTTATTTTGTCCTGATATCATGTTTTGTACTAAAGACTTTTTCTTAAAAAGAAAATGTCAGATGGTGAATAATGTGATTCATGTTGCTTTTCAACAGTATTTTTGAATCAGATATCATGTGGGAGGCAATGGCAATTGTGGACCCTGATTTGCAGGCATTACTGTGCCAGCAGCTCCTGATTGAAATGAAGGAAACCTGCTGAGTGTAAACATTGGGGAGAGAAATGACAAAGCAATTACTGTGTGTCTAGCTGATTAAAGGGGTGAGACCGGTTATTTAGTGAAGGATACCAATCAATATCAAACCCAAATAGAAGGTGACTATAAAATGGGTAACTTTCTGAAAGTGACTACAGATGTTGTTGTTCAAACAGTCTTTCACTCTCCGACTTGATTGAATACTCACTGAAAAGTGAATGTGGTACTTTTAAAAATGATGTTTTGTGATTTTTGATTAGGGGCCTTACGTCTCTCCACCAGTATGATGTGTGATGAACACCCTTGCTGTTTGCATAACATGTACAGGCAGTAACAACACAACAAATACTGCAGTCAACAAAGCCATTTCATACACAGGAAATATCACATCACTGAATATCAGAAGCTGAAGCGGTAATTTGTTCCATCAGTGTTTTTGATGCAATTTCCAATATTATACCAGGACTCTATCAACATAGATGTGTTAAAATCTTTTGGAAGGAAAATGTAACTAAAACTCAGCCAAGCATTTACAAGAACATCTCAAACTGCCACAGCTTGGGTACAAGAATCCGGGGGGTTGTTGCCACAGTGCAGCTTTGTGTAGTTAGAATTGTTAGTCCACATATCATCAAAGTACTCTCTAATTTTGATCCCCCTCAGAAAAGTGTTGCGATTTTCTGTAAATATTTTAATAGATTTGGCCAAACTCACAGCAATTACATATGCTTACCATTTCTGTTACAATTTCTATCCATGCATGCACGGATTAATCCATACAAGGGGTGTACAGATTTCCTTTGTACGGTTTACCTCACGATTGTTGCGTTGCCATCACTCATTTCAGCCATAACACTGGCTGATTGTTTAAGGGGGCTAAAACAACCAATGTTTATGTTAGTGGCGATCTCAATTGGCTGTAATCATAATGATGATGGCAAAGGAGGAAGTCAGATGGTGTCATGGATGGTTGGATGAGTCCAAGACAGGACTTTAACCCTGCAGTAAAAGTCTTAGGTTCCTAGTTTGTGGTGGAAATTTTTCTTATTTAGAAGTGAACAAATGAAAGATGAATCATAAATGGTTGACTTTTGTGCGATTTAATGAAGTTATATAATAAAAGTGAAGAGTAGACTGTGTAGACTTCTCTACAATTTTATCTGCAAGATCAAAGCTCATACACCAGGTAATTCTGGGTGAGACTAACCTTGAGTCTCAAAGAATGTCAACAACAACAGTGACTAAAAATAGGGGAGGTTAGAACATAAAGTCCAGATGGCCAAATGGCCTCGAAAGTATCTTCAATACCTACGTAAAAAAAAAAAAAAAAGAGTCCTGAGAACAGTTTCAACGTTGACCCCATACCAAAAGTATCTTTACACAGTTGATGCTTGGATCTCATGTGCTTACAGTTCAATAAAGCAATCAATATGTGAAAAAAACAGTATCAAGTGGTGCAACGTAACAATTATATCTGAGGTTAAATGCAAATGATACATTTTGTTATTACAGTTGTAACTTGCATGCATAAGTCTACCCACTTCACATACTTCCATGAGTACCCAACATACATCACGTAGATAATGTAATGCCGTGCCCAACATAACATCATGTGCATAATGTAACCAAACCACAACCATTGTATGACATTTATGACATAAGGTACATAAATAACATCATGTATGTAACATAGTGTCAACATGTAACCTAACATCATGTCGTTTTGGGAGTAGACATTACCGTAATTTTGTAAGTTTTGGCTAATGACCCAATCTGTCATTTAGGTATGAGGACGTGTTGTATATTTCGATTCTCTAGAGCCTTAGTTAATTGTGTAGGTAATTAAGGCAGCATAGAACAATTTTTTTCCTCATGTTTAATTAATGTCAAACAATAACACAACTTAGAAGAGACCTCTTGAGCACGGTGCTTTGATTTTTAACTGTCCATTCAGCACATTTAAAAAATATATGTATTTACGGGGGGCTTTGGTCAAAAGTATGGATCAAAAAGTATCTGATATCCGCACTCTGTGTGATTGCTTATGCTTTGCCGTCAGCAAAGAAGACACAGCCTGAGGGGTGGACTTCACTATAAACAAACCAACAGAACAGACATGAATTCCAATGAGATATTCTCACGACATCATCTCCTATACACCTAATAAAAATTTAGCATGCACCCAGTAACTCTCAGCTGTGACCACATCCAAGAGGGAAAAACTGGAGAGCGGTGGTCACATTGGCAATAAATCAATAAGTCAGATAGGCATCACTGATAAGCATTCATTGCATAAGAAAAATAATCAATTTAGCCTCGGTAGCAGTAGTTCTGCTCCTAAACGGTCGTCTATGCTGTAGGAGAGAGGAGCATAGTAGGAACACATAAATTAATAAGCAGCGAGCACTATGAAACCCGCCACGGGTGCAGGGTGAGTGAAACCAAAGTAGGCAGAGGCTGACTGTTGGTCATTGTGGTGGTGAAAAGCAGCATCACTCATCACACACTGGAGCGTACATCGGTAGTGGTAAGTGATGGCCTCTTCCAGTCAATATATTCTGTATCCCATTAGGCCAGTACCACTTTACCTCTTTCCTCTCATTACTAACTGTGTTAATAATCCAAACAGGTCAAGAGATGGACAAAACAGTTATTTTCAAGTTTCAGTTTAAGCAGAAATAGGCCAAGGACATAATAAAACAAGGGCCACCATCTTTGATATATAAGTTTAAATGTATAATAATGTTTTACATTACAACCTTCCTTATAATGTCTAACAATTATGTATTTATATTTAGGTATATTCTGTTGAGTTGTGAACTGTCTTCATCCATACTGTTTACAGCTATGGTCAGTACCAGATATAAGTAATAATTAATAATTATTAAATATAATTTGATAATAACTTCCAGGGGAAACATTAGATGTTATGTCAAATAGTGGGGAACATTACAACACGACTTACCATAATATGAATAAAACATTATCCTGTTTGCGAACATTTCTGCATGAGTCACACTAGACAGATCCAAGTTGTGGTCATTTTTTTCAATTTTTTTAAAAGGCAACAACTCCCAGGATCCTGCACAGTCTTTTGTTTTCTTTTGATTGGCAGAAACTGAGCCTAAACTAAACTGTACATACATGCTAGCAGCTCTGTGAAGCTGTACAAGATACACGCTTGGATGAAAATATTAACACACTGATGTTTTGTTTGTACTGTTTTGTTCACCTTCACCATCTAAATTTAGCGTGTGTTACTGTAACATGTTAGCATGTATAGACATTTCCAATTGGCACATAATATCGCTGAGACTGGGGTATGGGATCAAAAACTGAATACTGGGATATTTTTAAAATGTTGACCCAGTGAAAGTCACCAAAATAACCAGGATTCATCCTTATGGGCCAAGGGATATCCCTAATTTCATGGCAATCCAGTCGTTGAGATATTTCAGTCAGGACCAAAGTGGTATGCTGACTTACAGTGAGAGCAACTTTGACATCCCTAGAGCCATGGCTAAAAATATCAATCAGCCTTAAAAATATGCAGTATGTGTACAGTTGTAGAATGTAAGCTCCACTTTATACACCCTTAAACCGCGACACCCCCAGAAATCTTATTGAGTACATGACCCGAGCGTCCTTGACGGAAGCTGTGGCCTCAATTTCCTCAATTCTTCTTGCTAAATTATTTTGCATATTTAAACTGGCACTTAGACCCACCGTTTGCCATTCCAGCATTAACATGCCGGGTCGTCAGGGATGCAGCTGTTTTGACAAGACAAACATTGCTTTTGTCAGGCTGTCAGAGTTGCCCATTCTTTCAACTCCTTTATTGCTCGTAAAACAGCTCCCTTTCTACCCAATGACTAGCATGCACCTGTGCCACCGTCGATAAAAAAAACAGCTTTGGTGAGTGTTTTAAGCAGCTGCTAACAGCTCCTGCAAAAACTGGGACAGCAGGTAAATTGGTATCGTAAACCATTTCCAGATCAAAGACAAAAGGAGATACTGAGGGAATGACAGCCCCAAAGACGTATACATTTTAGGATACAGCCGAAGGAGAAAGATGGTGGTGCAGTCTCTGCAGTGTGAGATGACTTAAAACTTGGACTGGTCATGATGTCTGCCCTTGACGTGCTGTGAAGTTATTTTTGTCCTTCTGTTGTTCTTCCTAGTTGGTTATATGGAGCAGACAGTGATTTTTTATTTCCTTTTTTTTTGGCTCAAAGGATACAAATGTGTGGTCTAATTGGAGAGGCGCAGCTGCAAAAGACTCACTGTGAATCCGAGTGTCCTGCCAGAACAGACTTCACTCATTTCATGTATTTATTTATTTTTTTCTAAATCATGAGACACGAACAGAGAGAGTGGCCCCTGCCACACACCAGCTGAGCTTCATAAGCTTACCTAATCACACATCTGAGGAGGTTCAGAACATACAGCGAAATTTCAAGTGTGAATTTTCCCCATAACGGACTCAGCTGAACAGTGGAAAGTGGTGGAAAATGGCTCATTCTGTGTTGGTGTTCGAGATCAAAGAAACCGGAGGAATCACCACCCAGCTGTTATGTTCTGTGCTTTATGTCGGCTTTAGAAAAACATCAGTTCAGCTGTTATTTTCCAAGGTTGCCTACGAGGGTGTTCATCAAGGAGAAAGTACATGTCAGGAACCAGACCACTGGCTGCGCTAACAATGCAAACCTTATTGTTCAATTTGCTGCTCAGATCCTATTTTTTTTTGTCTAGCTGTCACATTTTTTATTTATTTTTTATTTTTTTTAAAACGTGGCTAATATCAGATTCCAGTGGTAAACAACAATGAGTCTGAACTGATTACAGAGGAACGAAACACTTCATACAACAACGCAAGCAGTGTGCTGTCGTATGCAAGCGCAAAGGGAGGCCAATGGAGATCAACCTTCACAGTTTTATAATTAAAAAAAGTTGACGTTCAGTGGAAGCCAGCAAATACATAAGCAGGTGATGAAGAGGGTGAGGAGAAAGAGAGCCACATTCCTATGTTTGAAAGCAATGACTGCCACGTCTTTATGGAGGGGTGTATGTGCTTTCAGATTGTGGATTTTGGAGATCTGATTGCCTTTAAAATTATGGCAACAGGGATGGATAGTAGAGTCTAGTATTAGCCGCATATGTTAATGCCGATACATACTCCACTTTGCATATACGTGCTTTAATTTAAGTACACAGTTTTTTTTTTCTCTGTTTCACATATATCTGACCTAATGATGCATTGAGTGATTGTCGCTATATGATTCTGGTGAATTGGAAAGTGACTCCCTTCCTTTTCCTTTTTTTTTTTTTTTTAAAAAAAAAGCAGGATAAATTGTTTAATTAGTATTTAGTATTTATTCATTTACATTTTCCAGTAATACATAGTAAGTTTCTGTCAGTGATTTAGGAGTTCTGTCCCACTTAATAGTGGTCTGAAGATTAGAATTTGAATTTGTTTTCCTCCAGAGAGCAGTCACTATAATGAATCACAACCAAATGCAAAACACCCTACGATGAACCATACATAAACAAGTTACACTGGATGACATATATAATTTAACTTCTAAGACTTCACAGGAATTTGGATTTTGCAATGTTTTATTAAATCAAGAGATACTAAGAACCTACCACATTAATTAATTTTTTTTTCCACCCATTTGTTCATGTTACAAAAAAAAAAAAAAGGATGAGGGAAAATATAATATTTTTGTTCCAAGTGTCACTGGTAAGAGCAATGATGAACAGGGGGAACACACAGAGCATTTGTCAAGTTGGTTAAAGTTTTTCAAGCTTTGTTCCGTCTAAATAATACACATCTGAAACCTATTTTCTGTTACAGTTATGTCAAAAATCTGTGAACATGACTGAAGACAACCAGAATGTGTGAGATGTCAGCTCAAGACACCTACTGAGAAGTGCCTCCTCTACAGCGACAAAATGTTCTCTGAGAAAAGGGGAAACGCTGGTAGTGTTCTAGACTGGTTCCCCATGGTAGAACACGGTCCATCTGTTTGCAGCGCCAATGAGATGAGATGAAACTTTTATGATTTGTGCCTTGAAATTGGGCCACTGCAGCTGAAAACAGGAGCCGGATACAGCAAGGAAAGCCAGTGTGAATACGAATGTAGAGGGTTATACTGACATATGTACAATGGGATAGCATAGCACTTCAGTGGAACCCCGTGAGGACGTCCGTCCCTAACAACTTCAACACACCAACATTTCAGCTTGAAATAAAAATTCTACAGTTTTTTGGCAACAAAGAAGAAGCAGCCTGTGTGTTTAAACTATTCACTTCCCTACTCAAAAAGATGCAAGGTTTTATGGCTTTATAGATGTGTGCTCACATCAGCAGCAGGAGAGCAAAGAGTGTGTACACAGTTTTCATGTGTCCAGAGCATGACCCAACATGAATGACAAGAATTTAGTTTTAATATCTTATTATTAATCTTATTAATGCTGGTAGACCACTCCAAATGAGAGTCAGTATCGATAGTATCAACACATTAGGTATTGATGCCCTCACCCTGTCTTTTATTTATATCATCAACATCGCGGGAACCAGCTGTGTCCAACGGACAGAGACGCATCTTTACTCTAAATGACCAAGGACAGAAAAATAGGAATAAACTAGAACTAGGACTAGTATAATAAACTAGAATAAACTAGAACTAGCACTCAGCGGAGCGTGTGCCTCCACTAAGGCCTAGCAGTCCCCTTTTGTACTCGCTCACAGATACCAGTTACCTAAATACGGCTGATTTTTTTTTTTTTTTCTTTCATCAAGATCTGTTTGTTACAATTTCATAGAAAGTGAGAAAGAAATTCCCAGATCTGTCCCTTTAGAAAGATCCTAGTCCGTAGGTTCTATTCTGGGCCAAGACTCGTCCTTCATTCAAGTTTTTGTGCAGATCGTGCTGACAAACCAACCAATCAATCAATCAACAGACAACATCGATCCGTTGGTTTGTTTGTTGGCCCCAACTGTGGCTCAGGAGGTAAAGCGGCTTGTCCAATTATGAGCAGGTCACTTGATGGACTCTCTGGCTCCCCTGGGTGCACATAGGAGTATCCTCGAGCAAGATACTGAACCCACAGTTGCAAGTGCAGGCTGACACCTTCCAATAGCAGCCTCTGCCATCAGTGTATGAATGTGAGTTATAATGGATGAACAAGTGTGGTAAAGTGCTTTGACCGGCCAGTAAACCGGACAATATGAAAAAATTCCATGTAGAACAAAGAAATGCTCATTTCTATCAGTAGGCCTGCACTGGCCCAAAAAAATGTGGCCACACAGTGTGTCAAGGGCTTAAACATGTTTAAGTTAAGCTGTAAAGCTTAAGTGTATGTGTGTGTGTGTGTGTGTGTGTGTGTGCATTTATGTTTGTGATTGCATCGTGAGCTCTCCATCTTATCAGAAGCTCCAGATGGAAGTACAGTATGTCCAGAAGAATGACAGATTGTGAAGCACATGCATGTTATTGTTTCCCCTTACTGCAGTTATTATCAGACTCTATTTATAGACAGGAGTAACCGCTGTGGACAGAGATCAAAAGTGGCAGAGGTATGCATCAATTCCACAAACAAATTGAAACGATATCTGGGTTTCTTTGGAAACGACTGATACAGCAGCCCAGAAGAGATTGTGTGAATGCTATTGTGTAGCTACAAGACGTGATCTGACCCGAAGGTGATGAGAGTCCAAAAACAATCACCTTGTTCAGATGCAAAACATGCGCCCAGAACTCTGCGTGAGAGATATGCGGTGTGATTAATGGTTTCTTGAAACGAAAGATAGAAGAGACTGATAACCAGATCTTTCAGCAGCACAAATACCGTGCGTGTTACAAAACACACTCACTACCAAAACAGATCACAATTTGCCACTTGAATATCTAATGTTGTAATTTAGGAAAGTTTACCGTGCCTTGTGTATTTTGCTGTGTTTCTGTCCGTTCTCTGTTTCCTCATAATAGAGCCATGAAACAAAAGCCAGTGTGCTCAGTGGAAACGTGTGACAAAGATTAATTTATCAGCCCGGCCTAGAAGAAGTCAGGAGTTGGCAGAAACTGGCAACAAAGGAAGGAAAAAAAAAATAATGCTCAGGAGGAAACTCTGGAAATCGATTTCAGGTTTTCAGGCTGCAAACTGCAAACACTACTGAAGTAGCTTGTATTGAAGATGATACCATAATCCAGCCTGGTCGTTGGGGTGAAATGTTTGCAGTGAATGTTTATGCAAACCACTAATACATTAATCTGTATTTGCTTCAAAGGCCATAGTACCATTGATAGCCATTGATATTTCAACAAAACGTATCATGTATTCACAACACCTGTTCATGACCAAAGTGTCATATCAAGAGCTGGAGGGGATGGTGGTGGAGGTCACAGATGAGAAGGATGTCAAGCAAACATTTGAGGATAATGAGGTAAAGAAGTCTGGAGACTCCTATAGACAACTACAGAAGTCAGGAAACAGCTAAACCAATGTCCTAGGAGTAGGACATGAAGGGTCCATTATCCACGCTATCCAAGCATCATCCACATTTCACAAATGTTCAATGCTATTAACTTAAAGGTGACATCCACGGCCCTGATCATACAAACACTTCAGATTCACCACTTTCAAAGGGACACCAGCTGCTAACATCAAGGGACAAAATGGTACACCTTTCTTTCTTCATCCCCTTCCCCCTACACCTTGAAGACCTTGTCTGCTGTCTGCTCGTCTTGTGACACCGTTTCCACTCATTACGTCCTGTCACGACATTCACTTTGAACTGGAAATATGGTACAAATTACTAGACAAGACACTCCAAATGTGGCTTTGTGTTTACCTTAAAGGCTCGGATTCCCATTGATAACTTATTTGAAGTATTAACTTACACGACTGCGAGACACTTAAAAGTGACCGAAAAATGGAGCACGTTATGCATATTTTATGATACAGTTGAAATTATACAAGGTTACACTGAGTTTTCCCTCTCCCATACACACGTGGGAAATCCATATCCTCCCATACAGTGCAAGTCAAATTAAGAGCAAAGAGGGGCCACTTCGATTACGGCAGTAGAGCGACCCGCTTCACGCAAAGTTCACCTCATTTTGGCTGCAAATTAAACGTCAGCTCTGGTTTCGAGAGCTGAGCAGGTAGCATCTCAGAATACCAATATGCCGAGTCCGTTCTCCAATGCCAGCTTTGTAATCCTGTGGGGATGTTTAATAAAATCAAATTCAAGTGGAGTGTTTTATTTATTTATTTATTTATTTTTTTTTTTCACTTTCAATGTATTCACTTAATTCAGATACGTTGATTTGTGCTCATATGGAGATACCGTGTCGTGTTATAACTTGAATTCTAAAGGTGGGAAAACACAAACCCGTGTCATCAGCTTCAGTTAATCCATAGTATTAAATCTGTTTATCCTCAAAACTCCTATAAGATCAATAATGCTTTCCTGAAGCAGAAGCAGCTCAGCTTGATGTAATAATAGTTTCAAAAACCCCGTCACAGACAGATCACTAGTTCACCAGTACCACTTAGCTCTCTGCTCCGAGGGACTTTTCCAATTTGGCTTAAGTTCGGAAAGCTCACCTGAGCCTGGCCCACTTAAGGTCGTTATAACCAAGGACTGCGGCTGCAGGGAGCCTTCGTGAACCTCTTCCATCATAATCTGCTCTCTTGACTCGTGACAGCATGATCCCTGCTGCGGCAGGTGATGAGTAGCAATGCGGCATTAATATAATGGTATGTAGATCACTCGTCCCATGTGGTGATGGTACTCACTGGCAAACACATGCTACCAACATGAGCCATTATGCATGACCACGCGCGCCATCAGTGTATGCAAATGTAGACACATACAGCAGACTCGGTTAAAAAAAAAATAAATAAAAAAAAAAAAATGCAAATTTATATCATAAGGAATCGCTTTATGTGTAATTGCTTGATAGACGGGTCAAGTGCACGTATAATACATATATAATACATAGATGACATGTATATGCATGAAAACAAGATTGCTGATGAAATAGCCTACTTTTACTTGTTGCTCACCAACTACAAACTGCATACATATAGCCTAATTTTAAGTTGGTGAGTACCAACTACAGACTGCATAAACTATCAGACAAATCTCTCCAGAGCCTCCACCAAAGGAGAAAAATCTCAGTAGTGAAATCTCAGCCAGTGAGGATGATACGACAGACTAGACTGTCTGTCATAAAATGTCTCACGCAATCTCCCCTTGGATGTCAAATAAAAGTATTATCCAGTGAATCAGATAAAGCTGATGTATACTCCTGAAACATGACCATCGGACCGTCAAAGCCAAAATTGTTGAGAAAGACTGAAGCAGACTGAACACGGCCGCATAGGGGTCATGACCAACCAATCAAGAGGAAAGGTTCACGTTCAAAGCTCTGCTCAGTTTTTTTTTATTATTATACTATGGCTAATTATCCCTCTGCTCAGGTTGAAGCTGAGCTATGACTGAAATTAAATGACATCAACAGAGTCCACGCACTGATAACTTCGATAAGCTGTCCTGCAACAACACTAAAGGAGAGCGAGTGAGACATTAAAGAAGCTCATCTTTGTGCGCCCACACAGTCCTGAAAATAGATCTAATCAAGCACGGTGAGTGCAAACACCTGTGAGGGAGGACCGCTGGTGTGTAGAGAGCACAGACAACTGAAACTTTTTCCAAGCTGTTTTGGTACCACGCAGGAACCAGCCTTTTTGGTGTTTTAAAAACAGCGATTTTGACGCTAGAGTGCCCCATGCACACCCATTGAAAATGACTTTCAGCCAAAAACGAAAGCACGGTAAATCTTAAAAGTGCCTCTTTCGTCGTAATTACGCTTTTTACAAAGGTACGAAGGTTTGACTCATATACATTCATACAAAAAAGCCCTGGGCTGCATTTTGGCGAGAGATTCACTTTAAGCTGAAAGAGTTCAAAATGCCGATCACGCGATTCACAGAGACTTGAGATGGTTCCAGGAAGTTCTAATCGAAAAGCATGATTACAGGGAAACAGAAGTATGATGTTTGGGAGTTGCTACGTAACACATAATACACCGACTGACTGATTTACAGTACTGGGAACTACAGTGGTCTATACGATTACAAGCGGATGAGGCAACTCTCTCCATTGAAGGGGTTCTGGTGAGGCCAAAACACACCCAGCCCGTCCTCCAAGCGGGCTGCACTGACGTCTGGCACCATGGACATCCTGTGACAACCTCCCGTCTCTCTCATCACAGTAATTAGAGTATGTGTCGTATTCAGGAGCACTGGGGCAATCACAAGCAGCATCATACCATAGCTGATATATTCCCTGTACCTTCCATAGAATAACAATACATCAGTCTTACAAATCTCCAAGGACACCGCCTGCATATCAAGTGACAAATGCAATGTTGTGAAATGCACCACGCAACAGCTAATATATACACTGTATTCAGTAAGATTATATGACTATAAATAAAATATGAAAATATTAAGATATTTTGCAGAGTCATGGTGCCCACAAGCCTGCTCCGCTTTAATTACACGAAAAAAAGAAGTGATGATAAATTTAGCCAGATAGTCAGCAGGAATGAACCGACTGAAAGGCACGAGCCCAGAGCCCCCGTTCTCTTTCCTTGACACTTAAAAAGTGCCCTCTAAGAAGCCGCTCATTAGCATTTATGTGTGAGGGGCTTTGTTTATTTATTAAAAACCTGGACATTTTGCTGAAAGAGACAGCCGTGGACAAAAAGGCAAAAATAATTTCAGATGGGAAAACGGCCAATGGGGATGAGAGTGCACGGCGCCGACCGGAATACTAATGATGACAGGAGGAAAAACACAAGGTAAGAGGCTCCTTCACAGTGGTGGTCAGGTCGTTTAATATTCTTTAGCACTGCATGTAATGTTGGAACCATCGGGATGCACCACGTCTTAGTTTTCAACTTCTTTTTCTGTGAAGTCAGGGATGATTGTTGTTTTCATTATTCGCTATTAGGACGGATATGTTGGTGGTATCATCAATTTTCTAATGCTTTTCGGAGGACATGATGAAAAAGCGTTCCTCATCAGTCACCCATTTCCCTTTTCACAGTAAGTACAGCCTCAGCCGCTTGCAAACAAGCTAATACAC
Organism: Acanthopagrus latus; assembly: GCF_904848185.1. Classification (NCBI taxonomy): domain Eukaryota; kingdom Metazoa; phylum Chordata; class Actinopteri; order Spariformes; family Sparidae; genus Acanthopagrus; species Acanthopagrus latus. Next base: position 17,174,608 of record NC_051046.1, read on the forward strand.
ATGCTCATTAGACTGTGAAAGTGAAAACATGCATCCACCCTGTAACAAACAGCAATCACACTTTTGTGCAATTTCAAAGGGCCATTCAATTAACCATGTCAGTTTCTTTGAGCTCTCGCGGGACTGACTCTGCCGAAGACGCTATGCCGATTCCGATTTTCTATGTCTCAGTTTGCGACGTAACACGCCCCGGCCTCAACATCTAATAATAATTGTAAAAACAAAGTTAAACATATCGCAGCTTTATATTTCAGAGCCGTAACCTCCCTCCCTTGGTTTCTCCTGCTGTGTCGGTCCAAAAATAGAGCCCTGGGTGCATCATCCACGATAATTAGAAATATTGGCAGCTTGCTCTAGCCTGTGTTTTCACTCTCAACTGACGCAGATCATAGTGGAGACTTCAGTACAGTCAGGACTGGGAAATGATCCAGGAACGACGTTCGCGGAAGAGGCACCTCTCCCCCAGCTGTGCTTATGTAATAGACTAGCTCTTTTGAGCCTGGAATTAATCTAAAACAAATAAATACTATTTTCATGCTTTAATTATATCTTTTTTTTTTTTTTTTCTTTTTTAAAGCATGTTTCCAAGCAAGCTGTGAGTGTCGCAGCTTTTGAAATATTAGTCACAAAGCAGGATTTGTGAAGGATTGTGCGTTCCAGGGCATCAGAGTAACACACACGCGGGGGGGCCGAGCGAGAGGTCCCAACTAAACGTATTATTATTTTTAATTTACCTCCAACCGAGTCTGTGCATGTTTGCGCACGGGTGGAGGGGGTAAGAACCAATTTCAAGATTAAAAAGTGATGTCAGCCGGCCAAGAATGCAATATTTTAATGATGACCGTTTGCAAGTCATCACTGAGCTGACTCACTGACATTTTTCTAAGGCTCTGTGCGCACGGATCCTGCACACAGATGGCCTCGGCTTTCTTCACAGATTAAGCCCACAATTTGCTAAATACAGTTTAACCCGTGGAGGCTGTAAAAGAAAAAAAAGTCCCAAAACACATATTGATACAGGATCAAGTGGCACACTGCATTGACTGACAGGTGTGAAAATCGGCGGGCGCTCACATGCACCACGTATATTGTGCATTGTCTGGGAAAATTGCCTCCGACGCTTTTTGACCTGTGCAAATTGATCGCGGGCTAAGAGGAGCATCGGAGTGGCGAAGATATGAAATCAAATGAAGACAGTGTGCGGATATTGTCAGGTCTGTCAGGTGACTCTTTCAATGTGATAGTTTCACCCAAACCAGAAGTTAACCCAAGTGATATACAGATTTACTCTAAATTTCAAGCAGCTCTTCTGTTAACACTGGGTTGAAGACGTTCAGCTAAAAAAACCCACACAATCTCTCCATTCACAGCAGTCACAAAAAAAATAATCAAATAAAAAACCCAGGAGCATCTGGATGAACATTTGGGATTTCTCCAATCCGACCTCCCCCTTAATTTCAGTAGGCGGCATACCACATGTGCCAGCAATCAAAGGGAATCTATTGCGCTTCCACCCAGACGTACTGTTTGTCCTTTCAGTCGTCAGTAATGGACTGGCTCTTACAATTCCAAAAACTGTGAATTCGGATTGAGGCGCGGTAAACCCGCCTCCTTGGGATTAGGCGGAAAGAAACGTATGTAACTGAGTGGAGCTGCAGCGAATTACGCAGTTCTCTTGAGATGTGTCTCACTCCTCATTGCATACGTACATCATTCCCCCTTTAGTGGAACTCTTCTGCTGGAAGTAGTTTCACTTGGCTGTCGTTTAGTGTCAAAAATTGCATTCTGCTGTGTGACACTGAGGGAAGAAAGCCGATGTTTCTTTGCCTGCCGTGATTCAAGTGAAAACAAGCCGTGTTGGCTCATGTTTCGTAATTACACAGTACAGGAAGTGTATGAGTAAATTACTGATGCGCATCAAAGTAATGCGCTCTACATTATGATCAATAAAACCAGGACTGTGCTGTGTCCCAGTGATTACAGTAAGCAGGGTACTTTTAAATGGAGTCCAGTCTCCATTAAGGAGAGATTGAATTAGATTTTTCATAACTAAATCAGATGCGATCATCCTGCCACAGTGAGAAACTAGCTTGTCCACGTTGTGGTTCTTGGATTTGTCAGCACAAAAAAAAAAAGATTTCAAGTTATGATGAGCGCGTCCTTTTGTCCGCGTGTGCTCTCAGGTTTTCACAGCAAAGTGCACATTACACATCCTCTGATGCAGTCGCGTCTGGTGCTGCTGTCGTTCTCTCCTTCCTTTATGTGATACTTTTGAGACTCCACAACGTCCATTAAAGTATAAATGGCTTTGCTGCACTTGGCTTAAAAATACTCTGATCAGAGAGCAGCGGGTGATTTTCTTCCCTACACAGTTGTAAGTTGAAAACTGTGATTCCCTACTTTCCTAAGATTTACTGTACGGTCTCTGCTGAAGGAAATCAGGCACGTTTAAAGAAAAATAAATAAATCCAGCAGCGCACCGCATGAGATGAAGTATAAAAGGCTTCCAATCCAATCAAGGCTGGTACATGTACATTTGAAAACTTTTTTGGTTTAGCACAGCATGCTGCTATGCTATATTTAGCAGTCCTGTGTACAGTTGTAAACACACAAAACATTTGAAAAAACGTCTCGGTTGGAGGAAAAAGAAAGGACTGAACAAATGATTCATCACAAAGAACCAGGCTAACGTCTCAATAACAACTGATGTGCACTTTGAACTAGCTTCCCATTGAAGAACTAGGTCACCAGAGGAGGCTTTGCAATATGTTTTGTGGAACAAAAGAAAGCACGAAAGGTCAGGGCACCGTGAATCCTAAAACCTGAGACGTAGACATGTGCATGAGAATCTCTATTGTGTTGCCCATGTAATGCTTCCAAATACAGAAGATAAAAGCTGCTCCTGAATTATTTATACAGTTTCCAATTTATACCATTTAGAATCGCTCAGTCGGCCGCAAAAAAAAAAAAAAAGATGCAGGGGAAGCCGATAAATACTGCTCTTTAATCCTTCACGAACAACTGCTGAGTAATGTTCTCAACCCCGACCTGCCGCAGACTACAGTCGCGTTTGGCAAAACCCAAATGTGAGCCCATGAGAAAGAGTGAGTCCGGAGCAGGGTGACGATTCAAGGAAAGTTAACATATGCTGGGATTTGTGACAGGTAAACCCCTGACTTATCTTTTTTAGTGTAAAATAAACTTTCTGTGGTTGTGAAAAATGGCTGGGAGTTTGTGTCAAATAAAAAAGTGGGGATACTTAAATGTAGATTGATTGCGCTTGGGTCATCTTATCAGTCTCGGCTAACTGAAATCTAGATTGGTGAGGCCATTTACAATTACAATCAAGACATTTTTGTATTTGTTTTGAAGACAAACCTCCAGTGGCAATCAAAGTGGGTTAAATTATCATTCATTATTTATTCATTTATGAGACATCCGGTCTTTTCCTTTACTGAGTTCTTTGTTTTACAGCCTGTCACACTGTAGATCCTGGTACTTTTCATTGAAACATTTACAGTAGATAAGTTTGCTCTGCTTAAACTGTGAAGAATCCAACAGATGAGATTGAGGATGATTGTATTTACTCAAAGAACAGTCAGTGAAGGCTCGTCACAGAATTACTGGGGAGGTTGCCCTCATGAAGTATTTGAGATATGAGCAGTTTCCCTTCGAAAGAAAGCGAAGCGGAGCACGTTGGTAAATCCAACTCTGTCCAGAGCCAGTCGAGAGAGGAGAGAAAGCATCTCTCCCATCATGAAAAGTCTTCTGTTCCGCTCTTTGCTCTTCTTTCAACAATGAAGGCACCGCACTGACACTATGGCAGAATTTGCACTTTAGGAGAAAAAAGCTCTGAATGTGACATTTTGTTAACATCGTGTTCAAACGAGAGAAGTCAATTCAATTTTATGGTAATTTTTCGAGGCGGCAGCTCGAGGTAGTGTGCATTAGACTACATTATATGTAAAAGTGATGATTAATGACATGTTTTTTTTTTTGTTTTTTTTTCAGTAGACCTTAATGTAGTTAGATCAAGAAAAACATTTTCCCTCCTCCTCCTCCCTTTGTCCAAGGTTTATAAAATGCAAGTTCTAAAATATTAAAATTCATGCGAACCATCTGGATTGTGGATTTCTTTGTGGGAATTAGTTCTTTTGTTCATCCCTTTTTGGCTGCTGATGGCCATTATCCAGAAGTGTATTCATGCCGTTTTACAATTTAATTTACTTTTAACTGCAGTGAGTTATTGAGTTTAACATTTATGAACCTCAGTTATGAAGTGTTTTGACTGGTAAAAGCGACTGGTGGAATCTGTGATCAAAAACGCTTAAATCTCTCTCTCTCTCTTCTTTTTTTTTTTTTTTTTTTGCATTGGCTTTGTTTCAGGATCGTGTCTGAGTACACTGGGATGAGAAGCTCATGTAACTTTACAATGCTCGCCCAGCACTATGGACACCATTAGCTGTGAATCGCTGCGACAAATTTGCCAGCCTCATTTCATGCATCATGGTAAATCATGAAACCACATCGGTAATAACCATTATTCTGTATAACGGCCTTGAGAATAATTGCCCTGGAGGTTGAGAAAGAATGAGTTGTTAACTTCTAACTTCTCATTTGGCGACGGGCAGTATCAGCGCTTCCTGGCTGTGGGTGGATGGGGCATTCATGGGCACTGTGAGTCACTCTTGGATGCAAGTCACCCACTGCATGACAAGCTTTTCACTGCAGCCGAGTAGGGCAGAAATGACTCCTGCTCGCCACACACAGAGGTATCCTGTGTGTGTGTGTGCGAGCGTTTGTGCACAAGCGTGTGTGTGAGTATGCCTGAGGGAGACTGAGAGGGAACGAGGGAGACATCACTTAATACTTACCAAACAAAACAATAAACCAATCAGAGGGCGGTATGCTTCTGCCTCAAAATACAGGCGATCAGCTCGAAATTCATTAGCAATGCATCCTGGGATACATTCTTGATTCGATCTGCACAAAAAAATAAATAAATAAACCCTCATAACTGCTTCTCCAGTCCAGGTTGTTTGTTCACAACCCTTCATGACCCCCTACATCCACACTGATGCCCCATTAAGGATTCTTAGCTTGGCTGTAGGAGCTGATACAGAATTAAAACAAAATAAGCAGCGTCTGGATGAGTGATGCACTAATGAGACAAAACCGGTGCTGTATTTAATCCAATCCGCTTGAATATATGTTACGCAAATTACCATTGCAAATATGACTCAAGCTCCGCAATGCAATCAGTGCTAACGTGAACCAGCGTGGCCTGCACCTGTATTTCAATATGCAGCAGTATCGGCCGACCTCGCCTAAGTGCTGGAAAGGAATTATACATGAAACAGAAGCAGAAGGTCCACCCGAGGTGGGGTAATTTGATTTATCTTTTATTATTTTTCCATCCTCCGGTGTTATCGGGGGTTTTCTTCGCTGAAATGGAAAATTTGATAAATATTGATGTCCCTTACAGGAAATGCAGCCAGGCATGTGTAAGATGCAGGGACCCGGCCTATCTGTCATGTGTTTTGGTGGATGTGTGTGTGTAAACTGACACCCCCCCCTCTCTGCCGACGGCCGGAGCCTCAGAAGAGGTTCGTCTTCCTAAAAGCCCTTTCTGAGGCTTGTTAGCGCGTACCCTCTGCTCCTCTGTCCCTTTCTTCCCCCTTTTGTCTCTGCCTCCCTGTCAATCTCTCATTGCTATGCTCTCTCTCGACTTCACCTTCCACCACCAGCATCTCCTCGCTGCTTTCATATCAGTCCCAGCTTCTCCCCCACCCTCTCTCTCTTTCTCTCTCGCATCCCAACATCTCTCGCCCTCTCCCTTCTGACTGTCTCCCTTCACTCCTTTCCCTGTAGAGTTAAAGGCAAGAGAGAGAGAGAGAGAGATGAACTGAGAATTAATAACAAGACAGCAGGAAAAAGATAAAAGGAAAGAGGCTCATGCAGCATGCAGAGGGGACCGAAATAGCAACATCAATTCTATCTCGTGCTTTCAACTGACAAAGTGGGGGGGGAGTGAGATAAACATGGCATCTTCGCGTGATCGACGGTAACTACTTCTTCAGGTGAGAAGGATAAACAAAAACTAAAGAGATCTTAAATGATTCCGATGATATAATGTCTTCCTCCACACACACGTTTCCTCTGATCTGCGATTGAGCTTTCAAGTCACAGCCCGTGTCAAAAGGCCCCATCAGGTAATCAGACGAACCAACATGGTGGGAAGCTGCAACTCCTCCCCCTACTTCGGCTACGGAGTGTGTGCAGGTATGCAGACGAGCATCCGAAGACGGAATCTGATTCCCACCTTGTCGCATCACACCTACACAACACACAGTCTGTGCGAACACAAATTCACATGTTCCCGTGCTCGCCTTCCCCTGCTGTGAACAGAAGGCACATGTAAACACATCTACGCATGTTTAAATCCCACCCAATCCGTCTCCTGAATCACAAATTACCCCCCTCATTATGACAGTGCCTCCTTGTCAGAGTGAACAGATGGTCAAAACCAATATCATTGTCAGGTAGACCATGCAAACTTGTCTCTAAGGGGACGGGAGCTGAAAATAACAGCAGATCAATAGCAAGTACGAAGTGGAGCATTTTTCCCTCCAGCCTCTGACAGCATGAGCAACACTGCTGGTGTCGGCACACATTTCTGTCCCCCACTTCCTTCCCAACACTCTCACACACACACACACACACACACACACACACACACACGCTCCCAAGCCAGCCAGCCCATCCTCATCCTCCACCCCCCCCCCCTCCATGTCCTAAATAGCCTGCTCTGCTTCATTTAACTGCTTCCCTATCCCATAATGTGTGCTGCTTGCACCTGTCAATATGTCTTGAGAAGTAAATCAGGAAGGAAGTGCAAAAATAGGAGACGAATGTACAGAAAAAAAGAGAGTGAGAGGAGGGAGGCAGGAGAGAGATATAGCCTTACCAGAGCTGTAACGATGGGAATCCAGAAATCGCTTGCCTCATCCCACGGTGGCTGCTCATTAAATCCAAGATACCGGGGAAAGGGTTGAAGATTCCATCGAGATGCTGCCCCGAGAGGAAAAAAATGAGAGTCTTTAATAGGAAGGATTTTGGAGTGTTGTTAAAAAAATGTGGTAAATATGCATGAGGAGAAAGGATCTGATGTCCAAGTCCAGAGCACTTCACGAGTCCTTCGCTTCAGCTGCTGCGAAGCCACATGTGTATACACACTGACACATGTGCTTCACACGGCGTGCCGCACACACACACAGACGCACACATGGGGAGGGTGCATCCTCTGTTAGTCTCGGCTAGGCTGGGAGATTGAGTGGGGAATGAAGGAGGGATGGAGACGGAGAGAAAGAGAGACATAGCGGAAGGGAGGGGATCCGGAGCAGGGCAAGGTGGAGGGAGGAGCCGCAGTGTGTGATGAGAGACCGAGAGAGGGGAGGGAGGGAGGACGAGGGGAGGAGAGAGGCTCTCCTTATTTCCCCCTCGATCTGAACTGCAGTGTGATCTGCACGTAACGTAACAGTGGGCGCTAATGAAATTATTTTAACCGTATCTCCGTCTGAAAGGGCTGCAGGTGATGCTGAACAGCTAAATGTGACGGGATGAAAGCGAGCACCGCGGAAGCCGTTACAATCAGAGCGGTTTGTGTATCCGACCGCTGAGTAATGCCCCGCGCCTTGTGCACAAAGCGAAACGGATAAACAAGCTGGGAAGATGGCTGAGAAAGATGAGAAAGGGGGGATGTTGATGCACCAGGCAGATAGCCAAAGATCCAAACACATCCCGGGTAGGATAGTGCATCGACGGGGTGCATATCAACTAACTTTGCAAACAACTATCGCAACACGCCTTATAGATAACTCTGGCAGCCACTAGCTCTCATCAGTATCTCCACCTTCAATCACATTTGCTCAGATAAAAACCAACTCGCTAGTCGTGACTATAATCTGATATTTCTGTATGACATAGAACACTTTGGAAATCAATGCAAAAGCAGCCAGATTTTCTCCTTCACTTTGCTTTTCATGCATTTTTACCAGGAACAGTTTCAAAATTTGAGTATGTAGATAAATGTGGGAAATCAAAAGTGCAACATAAAAGTCAACTTTACTTTTGTCTTGAAAGTCTAACCAAGACAAAATCAGGGAGTACGATGCTACTTCCCGAGGCAACTTTGGTGAAAGTTAAACTGGACCTGATATTTTCATCAGGGTCTGTCTTCGCCCTAACAACGATGCATCCTTCGGTATTGTCCAACCGACCACGCACATTGCGAAATATTTCCACCGACACATCCTTTGAAAAGCATAGCGGGCATCCCTTGGCTGACATGACTCTCTCCATATAATCCTACACTGATGATTCATGCTCTAAATCAGCGTACACTTCAAGGCAGGGGTTAAGAGTATGGGTGGCATAAGCGGTCAGGACACCCCACTGCGCTGAGCTTACAGACAGGATTAAGAATCAGTGGTGGATGGATGGGAGGCTGGTGGGTAGAGCTCCGAGGATATCTCTCTCCTCAGTGGAGCCATGGTTGTCAGTGGAAGCCCTTCAGTGATCGAGGCGCTTGGCTGGCCTTAAAGGATGAGGGCGACTGTTCTCTACACAGCTGGCTTGAATGTTATCACTTCAAGTGTGCAAGCTGACAGAAACTGATTAATACACCATACAAAGATTTCTTAAGAACAGCATTATTTTTTTTTTTTTTCCTTTGAAGACAAGACGTAACACTTTGTAATAGACTGGGATGGTCTCGGTGATGTTAGCCTCACTGTTGCAGCAGTGAAAGCACTTAGACTTACTGGCTGTGGATCGGTAAACAATCTTTAGGTAACTTTTTACTATCTAGTAGGTATAAGGCAACATACAGTAAGTACAAAAAACAACACAGGCTAAAGATAATGGATGTGTTTAACAAGCCAAAGTATTGTGGAAATTAAAAATGGAACTTATAATGGTAACAGTTATAGTTAACTACCCAAGGGCTCATCACTAGGCCCACTGAAGGTTTATTCATTGCTCACAGATTTATTGAAGGAGAAATGTATCATAGTTCATCACGTTTATGCAGCGATCACACTCCGTACGATTGTCTCTAAGAGAAAGGGAGAGATGTTGTGTATGTTGTGTGTGACATGGAGACAGGGTCAGTCATAGCCTTACGGTGAATTTATTTTAATTCTGCACTTTTCACATTTTACACCTGTAAGTGCTTCCACAGAGATTACAATGTTCAAGCCCATGGATATTTATCATTTGTAGCACAGCATGCTTACTGTAGAGAGTTTCAAGTATCTCTACTGTCATATCAGCATTACTGAGCACATGGATGCACACCTATATGCAGGATGTTATCAGAATAATAGCATTATATGGCAATGGCCTCTGACAATGAATACTACAGTTAAATAAAGCTACATCACACATGGACAGGAATAAGGGTAAGGTTAATAATTGTAAGAAGTAACATACGCATATGTAAACTTTAAAACTAAATTAAAACTAAAAATAGTTTTTGATTCAATTATTGATGCTAACAAAAAAAAAAAAACAACCACATTTTAATTCAGCATTTCAAATCAGCACCAAATACAATGGGCTTGGATAAATAATCCACACAATTTTCATCTCTCTGTTGAAGATTCAACTTGCATCGTATGGGGTGGAGGCAGAGATCTCAGAGAAAGATTTTGCTTTTACTCTGAGAGGAACGTACTAAATTTCATGGCAAATACAATCAACTTCCAACTTCTTGAGACGTTTCACTAAAGAACAAAAAATGTCTTGATGGTGCAAGAGGAATGTTATCAGTTCAAAATCAGTATGCTTTCTGAATCTCTGCACAAAACTGCACAGTAATCCATCCAAGAGGTGTTGCGTCAACTCCCACTAATACTGCCAGACTCGCAGTGTCTCTTACCTGTACGCTAGAATACCTGATCTGTGAATATATGGTTTGAACCAAAACAAACAAAATGTGACCAAAATATCCCTTAAGTCTCCTTTCATCACGAGAATTGTAGAAGCAATGAGTCTGTAACCTTGTTACAAGAGTATTGTGTGTTATCAGGAAGAACAGCTAGTATTTGCGCCCTATGGGTAGCCGTAGAGAACAGGCTCCAATGGATGTTTATGTCAAGATTAAAGGTCATGATAACGAGCACTCTGAGCACGCTCCACCCCCTCTCGGGACATATTGTTGTGCATTTCTTCTCCTTGGCCAAGTCAGATAAATAAGTTGCCATATAAGCAATGACCGATGTCAGAGCGCCAGAGATGAGAAATTACTTGCACGCACGAGAGTTAAAACACAACCTCTTTTGGTACTGCATGGTCTCTGTCCTCTTTGCCATAGATGCAAAAAGTTTGCATATTTCTTTCCTGTTTTCATTCAACAGCAATATGAAGTTGCAGGTTGGAAGTGGATATGTGCTCTGCATACGTTCTTTTCAAATAGCTTCTCTATTTTTTCTGCAAAAGACAGTTGTTCACAGTTGTAGGTGACTGTGATTCGCCCTCCTACTGACTCAAGGCTGTCTCGTCCAGCCTAAGAGCTGGAGACCGGCTGCCACGGTGGGGTGTCTTTCTGATAAACCACTCTTGTTTTATGCCAAATCTTTTGGTTGGCCTTCGTCCTCACGTCATCACCTGTCCCACTCCCTGAACCAGTTTGTGATGGTGACCGAAGAGTAATTAAATCGTAATCTTTTGAATGGAAATTAACTATGGAGGGTATACTTTCCCCAGATCCGCTGTACCGTCTTGAAGGTGGAGATTCATTAAAGAGATTGTGGCAGATGGGAGGCAATTCAGAAAGGAACCTCACAATTTCAAATGTATTTTCAACTTCTCTATCAAAAGTTGCTATTAGAGATGTATTCAAGTAATGAAGACTTGTTGATAGAAATGACTCACACGCTACTTTACCAGGACACAGTGTTAGTCACAGTCAGTGTATTGTGTGTGCAGTAATGGCCAATAAACAACACGGCAAACAGTCATTGTCAATCTGTGTGTGAGGTCAATATTTACTGATAGTCCTAAGCTTGGATGTTGGATTGGTGGTTAGTTGTTGTTTTCATGGAAGTTTTTTTTTTTGTGTGTGCTGCCAATGACAGACCCGAGCACGTGGCACTGAATTATGGCCCCTTTTTTCCTTCTTTTTCTTCCTAGAAGTTACAGAGAAACATCCACAACGAAGAAATGTTGCACCTGCAGTTTCTCTATGTGACGCAAGCAGATGCTTCTGCAACGCCGGCAGTCGCAGCCAATCACACGCGGCCATGAATTATTAAATCGTACATCCAGCAAAGCCTAGACTTTTTGTCCATGCACACAGAAAACAGTCCCAGCTTTCACCGGAATCCATGCGTTTGGCTCTTGTCCTTGTTTAGCATTCGCGGCGCGGTCCCCCGGGTAATGCAGGCACAAAATCGTAGCTCTGTGCATGACAGCATTTCTCCCTTCTCAACATCATTGTGACCCCCAAGAAGCGTTCAGCCCCTGAATTTCCCCACGGTACACCCAGTCACTGTAGCATATGTATACCCGCGTCAAGGAAAACGGTGGAATTGATGTGTGTGCGTGCCGATTGCTTCAACGCCATTACAAATTGCTTGCGCTCAAGCAATCTGATGTGTATCCTCTTCAGACCAGAAAGGGGAGGCTTACTGCTTTGAATCTTCAGCAACATTACGCCTGTCATCTATAGTCGGTACTGTGGGTCGTAACGCACACGCATCTACGTGGAGAACTGTGATGAACCTGTGAAAGTACTCCTTCTCCTGTTTTGTAGGACATTTTGAATCACTCTAACAACTAATAATTGTGATGGCACTTTACATTCTGATTTGTGCAACAGCAATAAGTAATAGTTAATAAGGCCCTGATAAGATGATTAAGCACATTAATAAGACTGCATAAGCATTAATAATTGCATCACATACATGTTTAGCCACTCAAATCGAGGGTCAAAGGACAGAGGGTGTTGTTCACTGTACAGATTAATAAAGCCCACTGAGGTACTGTGATGTGGTTTTGGGCTATATGAATAAAGCTGAATTGATTTAATATATATTGTAAGACAATTATAAGCACTTATAAGAAACTTGCTGACAGTTTATAGGATTCTTAATAAAAACGCGTTTACATTGCGAGTTTACGTTTAATGAGCTTAATCAAAGGTTCATTAATGAATTAATAGGAATGTAAGTTAAACTCAACAAATGTGTTGTGTAATGCTATTTCAGACAATTATATGAAACTCTCACAACTTCCATCAACATTTTCAACCTAATTTCTCTGAAGTGCCTATAAATGTCTCAAAATATTCCAATAAGAGTGTTTAGTATGCTATTATACAGTCTTTTAAAGGGATAGTTTGTGTTTTTTGAAGTGGGGTCATAAATTCGTCCATAATTGCCGATCAGCGCAGCCTCAGTTTGGAGAAGTAGAGAGCTGCTCCAGCCCAGACGCTCAGCTTTGTACTGCAGTGAACAGAGTCCAGATGCAAAGCAGATTTTAGGCACCTAAATCAAGGCTCGCCTAAAAAAATCTATAACTGTACGTTGTATAGAGAAAATTCACACCTCTTTACATCGCCGTCAGAACAAACACCGTAGAAACTCCGTATCCCTACGCAGTTGCGCTAAGGATACGGAGGTTCTACGGTGTTTGTCTGAAATTGTTACGTTTACTTTTGATCGAAAGTAAGCATAAACCTCTTATCTAGCAAGTGGGCCTGGCACTGTATTTCCCTGCTCGCAGATCACCTGTTGCACTAATGCGTAAGTATATGGTTGAGAAATTGTTGAGCCAAAAGAAAGGCAGGTCTGACGGCGATGTAAAGAGGTGTGAATTTTCTCTACACAATTCGCTTTTTCTCTGGACCCCGTTCACTGCAGTACAAAGCTGAGCGTCTGGGCTGGAGCGGCTCTCTACTTCTCCAAACTGAGGCTGCGCTGATCGGTGATTACTGTAAGGAACAGATCGACTATAGATATGTACTTTATATGACCCCACTTCAAAAAACACAAACTATCCCTTTACTGTGAATAAGCATGAGGACCATTTAAACTATTAACTCATATCACATTGAGCTTAATATAACCTTGGATACAGGATTGTGTGAGAGCAGAATATGGCTATAGGAAGATGCTGTATAAAATGGCTATATGGAACAGTGTAACTACAATCAAATCAAAAGAGGGGCTTTAGGTGTTGCTTTTAGATTGGAGGCATTTAAGGTACAGTTAAGATATAAAGAAGCCTCACCACACTAAATACCTCTTTGGCTCCGATGTATAATACAAATAAAAGTACACTATTTTAAGTTTCCTGATGCACTTGAATTAGTCATATTCTTTTGTGCTTACCCAGCAGCTCCTGGAAATATGATTATTCAGCACATACCTTTGGCCCTATTACCTTTTGTAAACTTTCTTTATACTACTTGTGTTAGCAATGTCATTGTTTCTCCAGTGAAACAGAAAAGAAAAAGAGATTTAAATAAAGGGCCGAGCACAGGCCCTTCTTCTCCCATTAATGAGCACAGGATCCATAGACGATGGAAATGTTTTGTCTCTAATCCAGCAAAAAGAGGAGAAATCCCACCAAGTTATCGAGGAGTTAATTAAATGCCGGCTGTTAGTGTTAGCAGCTTGCTATGCGATCAAACTGGCTAATGCATTGTCTATACACACAAGTCAAAGTAAGCAGGGACCACTTTATTTACTTTGCATAACAAAGTAAAACAGAAATTATTATTCAAAGCCATTTTTGATCAAGGTTGTTGTTATTTCAGTCGAATATTTTTGCAGGAGCAGCATGGCAGCTCATAATGTATCCAAACATATTTTGAAGTGTCGCTGTTTATTCAAGAGGAGGCCTTCACATAGGATTAGGGAAGCTCAAGGGTACTGGGACCATATGAACCTACTGTAGTCACAATCCTTCAGAGAGAGGTGAGCCCTCATTACAGGATTTCTAAATCTGTGAGTCAGAGGCTTTCCATCTCTCATTTTATGTTAACTATTACAGGAATTCGTTGAGCCTTTGCCTTAAAGTAAATACCTGCTTTATATCTGTGCTTAAGTATTTCCACCAAATTAACAAATCAGTTCTCACCTCAGAACCACAACACAAACTAACTAACTGGTTGTACAATCAATTGAAAATAAAATATCTAACTACTAGTTGCATATTAGGAAAAAAAATAAAAATCTAATTGACGGTGTAATGGTAAAATTACTATGGGTCATTCAGGTGTCACTTAGATTTAGCAGCGTAGAATTAGGCAGACAGTAATAAGCCACTTAGACTGATGTTAACTAACCTGCAGTGAACACTAATAGAGCAGCGGTTTGTTTCTTTTTTTTAACACAAATGAGCCTTTGTGTAAAACATGTTAAGGTCATGGCGAATGTGAATTTATCAGCCCAGTGGTGAGACTGAAACGTTGGCAGTTAACACTTCTGCAAACCACTGATGCATTAACATTTACACTTGTCATAGACTACTTACTGTTTCAATAACACGTCACATTGTGTTCACATTACATGTTTATGACCTCACTGTCAAAGGCGGAGGTCAAACTGATGGTAGTGGCGACACAAGGCGTTCCAACATTTGTAATAGTTGAACCACTGGGTAATTTCAACAAGGGTCCAAGACATTTTGAAGAGACCTTGAGGCGTCTCCAAGCCATGATTGTAGTGACAAGGTTAAGGTATTTTTTGACAAAAAAACATGATATTTTCCAAGATGGATAACTTGAAACAATGCTCAAATACAGGAGCTCGAAATGCACTGATGACTCTGTTTTTTCTCTGATATATTCTTAAGGTTTGTGATGTTCCAGCGCTATTTTCATTGTTTATTTGATTAATTTGGATGGCGTGCTGACGATAATCAGACAGTCAGGGCACCACTTCTCCCACTATTGTTTCCAATATGGACATGATGTCAAACCTTTCACTGAGGTATATCACGGCTCAGCTTGAGACCATGTTGTCCAAAGAACAATACCATGCTAAACTAACATCAGTTTTAATAGTTTGGGGCAGAGGTGGATTTCACCGTTCAATGTCAAGATTCAGTTCCCATCGGTCAGTTCAGCAGGAAGAATTGTTCACATCGTTTGTTCGTTCGCGTTTCCGGTACAACGTTATTTAGTGGTGAATCATGTAATGCACAATTCTCGGCTCCTTGTTTGATTGTGCTAACGGTCAACATAACACTGTAGTTCAAGGAAAATACATAGATGCAACTTCATGATTATGTGTAATTTTAGACAACACACCAGTGGATAATGTGTATATTCACCTTGACATTAAATTGACATGTATTGAAAGTAAGCCAAGGATGACTGGCTGACTGACTGAACAAGAGTGATGAGCTATAAACAAAATATATATATATATTGTTTTTTTTTACATGGAAACGGTTGCTTTGCTTTCCTGTTTCTCATTGGCTAAAATTGACAACAGTGTCCTAGACTGTCTAGGACTAGAGTAGTCCTAGACATACGATTGGCTCGCTCTCAGTCCTCTTCACCACTCTGATAACTAAACAGTGAACAACACAGCGACTAGTCTGTGAGAACAAAAGAACGGACGAGAGAGAAGTGAAATGTGGAATCAGGTCAGTTTGTTTGCGTTAAAGAGTCGTTCCTTCAAACTGATTCATTCGCAGACAAGCCATATTTAGTTTGTTGAACAACTCCAGGCTGAAAAACAGTGTCAGTCATGTTGCTACACATTTTCTCCATTTAAAAGCTACAACTCTCTCTGTTTAGCTCCATCATGATATCAGAACTGTGGCAGGCTAAAGTGTTCGAAACAGGTTGTTGACAGAATCAGATGTAGGTACACATGAAGGCAGAGTTGCACCCTGCTGTCGCCCAGTTAAAATAAGGACCATCAGCTTTGCGTGGTGAAAGACACAGTGGTAGCAGCCTCCTGTCGAAAAGCACTTAGAACGAGCGTTTCTACCCATGGCCAATGTGCAGTGCTTAGAAGAACAGCCTTTTCTATCTTCCTATTTATACCAAGTCGAAATACATTTTCATTCCGCGAGCCACCAGCAGTTTGAAACGCTCTACGAAACAATAAACACAGAGGTGACAGGCATTTTCAATGGCATCTCCAATCCAATTCACAATCTGTTTTAAAATGTTAGCTGCTGCAATTTGTATTTACTTTACAAAGATTTCAGGCCCGGCTCGTCTTTATTGGCCGTGTTTTGTGTGAGGACAGCTAGCAAATGTTTCCTGCTGAATCCCCACCTCAGTTTGAACAACCATCTTGACTGTGATTTCCTGAAGAAATATCTGTTTGACTCAATTTTGGGAATAATGAAAACCGAAAGCTTTGTTTTAAACCCGACTCGAGTGGTTTCATATAGCGTTAGTTTACTTTTCCAGGGTTGTGAAAACAAACCCTAACGGTCCAGACATCTGGCCCCAGCTAATTCCTGTCTCGATGGTTGTCTCTCCCCCCCCCCCACCTCAGCTCCCTCTCATTAGCTTGACCTCTTACCCTACAGTTTTAATAATCCACAATATCACTACCCCTAGTGACCCATGCATATTTATAAAGCCCTCATTATGCCATCACTCACAGTAATCATTGTCCTGGGGCCCATTATAGCAGGTTTTTGGCACTATACACTGCGGGACTGTTTTCCAGTAGCCACGGCACAAATGCGTGTGCTTGGCAGACTCTTACACCTTGGAGGAACACGGGGATCACAGGTGGGAATGAAGAGTGACAGATGCATATACTGCTCTCCAAAAAACAAGCAACATATTATACTGAAATAATCGGTCTGGAAGAGCGGAGGGGATGAAATCATGTAGCTCGCTGGAATGACTCAAAAGAAGACAAACATAAAAATAATAATAATATTAATAAACAGGTGTGGTGCAATTTCATCTCTTCCTGCCTTCAAGGACTCTCATCGAGGTGGTCTTTCACATTCTTGTGTTCACTTTCCAGCTCAATAAGTACACTAACAACCCTCTCTCTCTCTTTGTGCTGCTTTTATGTTTGGCTCATTTTGCTTTTAGCTGTGTATTGATTACCACCATTCCAACTGTTTTTTTTTGTTTTGTTTTTCTTTTTTCCTATAAGTCAAAGATACAATGTCTATTGTTGCTCCCCAGATCCGTCCCGGTGCTAATATTGTTTGTATTTGTATCAGTATGCATCATCTGATTATGCTTCTCATTGGAGTCTGTTCTGCTGTGTTGCTTGCAGCTGTGCTACTGTTGGCCTGCTGTTACTGATTCTGCTTTCTCTTGTTTTGTGTTGTTATACTTTGTTTTCTTTGTTTGTTCTCTGGCTCTTGCTATTGATGCAAACTGCAACTTTATCCCTGCACACCCTTTGCTTCACAACATGAGACCATTGCCGAGTTTCGCTGACTTGAATCAGCCTGAGTTTGATTCATGTATACCAGTTATTGGACTCAGATAACCACCTTCGCTTACAGCTACTCTTAGCAGAATTTGCACCTTTTTTATCAAATAGGGTGAAAGTTTTAATTCCAATTGGTTGATCAGCCATAACTGATCAAATGACTCAAAAATCAAAAGTTACTTTACAGTTGCAGTATTTCTGAACTTTGGAAAAAGCTAAAAATATAGTTTGGCTAATAGGCTCAAATAGTATTGGAAGATAGCCAAGCCACCCGACTGAAACGTTCAGGAAGGACAAATCAGCATCAGGAAGGACAAATTCAAATATCCGGACACTAATGCTAGAACTTTTTACACTCATGTCACACAACTTGCTACTTGTTGGCTCTTTACGAATACAAAGCATCTAGACTCACCGCTACTCATTTGGTTATAACACCGATCAGTAGAAATGTGTTATTTTCCAGCTTTGTTCAAATGTCAGGTGTGTAGGATTACTCATATCTAGCCATGAGTTTGCGGATCTCAAAAAACAGGAAAACCCCACTTCTCAGCCTCAGTGCAAAAGGTCCTCTCCATAGGGTGAAACAAGTCTTAGTTTCAAGGAATTATTGAATACATGATAACTTGTGTTATATTCCATTTCTGCCAACAAACCAGCTAAACTCCTGTATATCCTTCACACTGTACTTAAGGCCCCTAAAGCCATTAATTAATACTATAATTCAAATCTGACATGCAGTTGAATATAGTATGCACAGAGGCTTTGATTAATTATTTGTTGTGTTGCAGCAACTGTGCTAGCAAATGCCTGAATTGAGCCAGCACAGCCTCCTCAATATCCCCCTCGGTGTTTTGCACACAAAATGATTCCATATAAGTACAGCTGGGGACACTCTTTACCAGAAGAGGATAGAGGGGATTATCTATGGTAAAATGTAAGGTGTAGTAGACTGTACTTTGTAAATCCCCTTCTCACAACAGTATGATTTAAAGATACTCACGCCTAAAAAAAAAAAAAAGAAAGAAAAAAAAAGGGAAGAAAGAGAAGAGCAAGCTCACAGTTGCCAGCTGAAATACAGTGCGTACGTACATGGCTGATATCCCAAAACAAGTGCCTTCAGAAAAGGGATTCAATTTTTCATTAATTTACTCAGAAATATGAAGGTTTTGTCAGGAAAGCTCTTGAGGGTATTAGCAGCTTCACAATACAGAGGCTGATTAAATGAAAAGTGGCAGTGTCACACACAATGGCACATTGTGCATTCAGTGACACAGCAGAGGTATTATGGCTATTTTGGAGATATAACCTTCAGTGTGTAGAACCAAGGTTGTACTACTCATGTAGTGCAGTGGAGAGGGACAAAGCCTGGACTGTGTCATTTTGAATTCACTTGGATGAATAGTGGTCAAACATCTGAAGTAGCTCAGTGTGATTATGGATATGTGTTTGTTTTGCCTTCATTTCTGGGCTCATTATCTAGCCAGAAAACAATATATTAGATGTGTTTTCGCTGCCAGATTTTAGACACTCCGTTATAGTGAAACAATAAACAGGTCCCTTGTGAATTGTGCCCCAGAGATTATTTTTAACATTTATGAAAATATGCTTTTGCTTGGTTGTGGATGTTCTTGTTGGTTCTGTGAATCTGTGCATATATACTCTTAAGTATACTGTGGGTTGTGCTGTAGGTAAAAATTTTCAGTGCATCCTCACAATGTCAGCAATCTCATTACACTTATAACTTGAGTATTAATCCAGCAGTAAGGCAGGAGGGAGCTGTTTGGATCTGTTACGAAGCAGACTGCTCTTCAGAGAGGAAAGGAGGATATTAAGGTGTCATACAGCGAGCAAAGTCATTTTCACCCTGTCAGCCAGCTATCATTGTCCAGCAATTTGTTTGGCGGTGTGATGCGTATAACTTTGGGCTACCTGCAGTGGAAACTTCCTCCAAGCGTTCCATATCCGCTGCAAAGAATGTTGCGATGTGTGACCGGCCATGCCCTTCTATGAATATTTGAAATAAAAAGGCATTAATGTTGAAAAGATGATGAAATAATGAAGACCCCATCCCACTGTTAGCCGCTCAAAAGTTGAACCGCATGTCTGCGTGAGGAACAACCTCTGCATTATTGAAGATGTGTGGTTTGTTTGCACTGTTACTGTTATTCCGTGCATTGTGACCCAAAAACAGTGGGGTGGAATCCAGATTGAACTAGACACTAGCCTTGAGCAACATGTGACGCGTAATTATGCCTGACAATGACAGCATGCATGCTTGACCTATGACATCTGTTATGCATGCATGCATACGGTTTGTTCTTCATTTGACAACTTGGTCAAAATATTCTAATCCCAGGCTGCATTTGTATCTGGTCGTTGCAGGTACTTGATATGTATTTCATCTGTGTGTATCACAATAGAGGCATGAGTTGTTTATCAGCAGAGAAATTATATAAGCACACCTCTGTAATGATTAGCAGGTTTTGTTACATGAAGGTATAAAATGCTTTTTCCGGCACTTATACCTTTCTGGTCTCTGTTTTCTAAATAGCTCCGTGTCTCCTCATAGGCTTCTTTTGCCTTAGCTCTAATGTACTTCACCTTTTACTGACTATGTGTTCTTTCGGCTGGGCCAAGATCATGTTGTGACCATCACTATGGAAACTCCCTGATCCTTGTTCATATGATATCAGTTTTTGATGGGGAGGTAGCGCTACAATTTCCATAATGATGGTTGTACACATGATGGCAACACCCTGATCTTTTATCATTTTCAGCTTTCTTCTGCACGCTTCGGTTTAATGGTTTCACCATAAATATTTTGTATGCATGTTTGTATAAATACATACATATATATAAATACATACATACATACATACACATATACACATGTGTGTGCGTGCGTGTGTGTATATATCTGTGTATATATATATATATGTGTGTGTGTATATATATATATATATATGTGTGTGTGTATATATATGTATATATGTGTGTGTGTGTGTGTATATATATATATATATATGTGTGTATATATATATATGTGTGTGTATATATATATATATAGATATATATTTTTTTTTTTTTCACTCGAGTTGGACAACAATAGATGGGAACTTGTGGGTTGACAGCTAATTAAATTCTCTCTTTGAAATTTGACACTCATTTTATAGACTTTCAGTGCATTGTATTGTATTCTTTAAAATGCTTCTGTTCATGTTTAGTAAGTATATAGACTAGTTTAACACACGGACCAGGTGCACACTGTCCTCATGGTGACTCACAGCCTCCACAGTCCTCACCGTCAATCATTGGGGTACTATTTTTAGGTGGTAAGTGAAAAATGTTCAATGTATTCTGTGGATTATCCAGAGTAATGGGGAAAGTGATTCTGGAAATCGATGTGCTGTTGCACTTTAAAATGTCACTTTCCACTGAGGTGGCCAGCCAAAAATAAAACTGATATCTCAAACCTGGCATGATAAAGCCAAAACTAGGCTTGACAACTCAAAAATATATCTAATAATATGTTTTGTGTACCTTGGATGCATGACCCTTTTATCTAATCCCATTCTGCATCATGTCAAATCCAAATTCTCCTTCAGTTATGGAGAGTCACCCTCCTGTAACAAGGTGCTGAAATCAGACTCAACTCGGTCCTTGGCAATGGTAGAAAACAAATATCAGATTGAAGGCAGCAGAAAGTCGGAGACACCTGGATTAGATATTTTTATTGGAGTAGCAGGTTTATTCAGAGAGCTTTTTGAAGAGAGCCGGTTAATGTGGCGCCAGTGTTCATTCTGCTGCACCAGAGCCAGCGGATGTCTCCCTCTGGGGACTAAGTGTGTGTGGTGTGTGTGCGCGCCTGCATATGTGTGTGTGTTTCAAAAGGGATGCACTGAGCCGCAACCTGGAGCCATTCCAGATTATCCCTCTCTGAGCTTCAATACCCCTGTGTGTGTGTGTGTGTGTGTGTGCGTGTGTGTGTGTGTCACACATGCAAACACACGCCCACGGACACACACATGCAGTACATCCTGCGGCACCCAACATCAGTGGGTCCAAACCGAAGCATGAATGGTTTTAACTGATCCTCTTCCGGGTTCATAAACTCTCTATGTCTTTCATGAAATGTGTTTGGTAACCTTCACTTAAAAGGTCCACAAATTTCATGGGAAGTAGTTTGTAACTGCCAGATAATATATCTGAAATGTCTTTGAAATAACCTCTCAATTACCACAACAGTTACCTCCAAAGGTATTGAAAATATTCTGCTATTCTCCAATAAGCAGTTAATACATTCATTGGTCAATTACCTGGTACTTCTCTGAGAAACTTCCAACCGGTTTCAGGTTTCCAACTACCGCTGGCCACACAATTTTAAACTTCCAACTAGTTTCTGTGCAAATTCCGTGTCCGTGGGCCACTAAATTGAAGTGAGTTGGTGCAACTTCATTTTCATCTAGTTTTTGCTAAACTTCTGTTAGTCAGTGCTTTTTTTTTAACAATTTACATCTTCATCAAGTTCAGCAGATCATACCAACCTTGGAGCAAGTTTCCTAAATGTCGACCTTTTTATACTCAGCCACCAAAGTTGCCAATTACTGAATAATGCAATTTCATAATCAAGAGCCAATCTACTCAGAAGTGTTCTGGAAAATGTTTTAAATCAGCTGCTGTAGCTGCTGGATAACTTCAGATTCAAACTTCTGTTTATATCAGAAGTTGGGAATACCTAGTCGAAAATACTGATTTCTGACTTGCAGTGGATTGCAACATTCCTTGTGGCTCAAGAACAGGGCAGGGTTCATCCACACTCTGGTGGGTCTGGACAGAACACCTTGCCGGCCCACAACATCCCTTAGAACTCAGTCTAGAGGTTACACATATTTGAACAGTGCTGGGGACAAGCTGACAGCACAAAGTCTGGGCCCTACATTGATTACACTACTGCACAACACATAGCAGGCATCCTATGATAAAGTCGCCAACACTGTGAGAGAAGGACACAAGACCTGATGATGTCATCACAAAGGAGGTGGTCGTTTGAAGGCTCTGAAATATGATAATTTCAGTTATTATTGCGTTAAGGACAAGCGGCAAAATGGAGACTGGAGCTGTCACAATGTCCGTCACAGCCTACCTGAGAGTGTGTTCTAGTGCTAGTGCTGCCAATGACCAGCTATTAGAGCTTGGCAGCCGTGCCTCCAGCATTTCAATGTAAAACTGACATTTAGAAGAGAGCAGATGATGCTATTGACACTTGGATAGGCAGTAATTAGTTGCCCCTTTAGCATTCATTGTGTGAGGCATTTCATCACTAAATGTCAATTATCATGGCAGCACTATTCAGCGAGTAACCTTCAGTTTTCACTGTAAGCATTAAAGGGAAGGGTGCCTTTAAGAATAAGCTGACTTTATCCCCATTCTGGCAGGACTTATTGACTGTACCAAGTGATATGGAAAAATGGAGCACTCAAACATCCAAGGGGGTTCACCTGTTTCAAATGTTACCTTTGTAATACCCTCTCCATGCTTCTGAGAGAAACTGAGTAATTGCTACGTAAATACATCAGCCTCAGCTCTACATGTATTTCTGGCTCCCACTTAGGTAGCCCACTGTGTAGCTTTGCTTGTTTTAATCACAGCTAAAATATTCAGAGTGAAAAAAATATGTTACAGCATTTCATTGTCAGATCCACTTTTCCTCAGTCTGTTGCTTTGACAAAGGTAAAGGTCACTATGCCAAAGGTGTGTATGTGTGATATTATACTTCACGAAGAAAGGTAATTTTGGTGCCGCTTCTTTTTACACTTCTGATAATTCTATGGTAAGTAGAAGGTGACAGATGAGCAATATATTGTTTGTTTGTTTTTTTTTTAATTACTCCCAGATTATGGCTATACATAACTTCAAATGATATTAAAAAAGAATACCCCAAATTGTTTAATAATAACATTCTGCATTTTCCAACAAGCAGTTAATAAATGGCTGGTAACTTATTTAGACATGAGGGCTGCATCACAGAGTCACAGTTTAAATTGATGGACTGCAACTTGCTGACATTCATTCATTCATTCATTCATTCATTCATTCATTCATTCATTCATTTATTTATTTACTTACTTACTTACTTACACAAACCAAGTTATTATTACATTATGACAGTTGTGGTGAAACCTAGCATTGCTCCTGTCCTGGTGCTAATCACCCAGTCCAGTCCAAGCATACAATCAAGTCTGACAACCTCCAATTCAACAATACTGAACACCGAATTAGCTTGGCACTGCTGCTGTGCCAAACCTGTACTGTGACCTGCTATACATAGCATGAATCAAAGTTTAGAACTATTTATTTCGGTAAATCCTTCTCAAAGAAAAGCCTTTGTGATGACTAATCAATTATCTATTTATATCTAGCATTTTATGTCCATTTGGAAAAGCTAAAGCTTATAGCCTGTGTGTCCGGATGAAGACCTGCATGGGAATGCCATCATTCATCCTGAACTTGTCCGTCTGACCGTCACCATTGTTGCTCCGTTGGGTTTGTCTCCAATCTGACCCTTACACAAGGCTGTCACAGTTAAGGTCCTGATACTCATTACCAGTTGCAACAAGGGGTCACAGCCACTCTGGTCCTGGCGATGGAAGGTCAGGGCTAATCACAGTGATGCAGCAATCATGTCAGCTGAGAGAGAAGTGCTGAATGTCAGAGCTCATTACGCAGGCAATGACATTGGAGAGAAGTTGGCGGTAAATGAATCCTTACCTTGGTCTCTCTGAAGGAGCTTTAGCAGCTCTGAGCTCACTATACCAAGGATTTGTTCCACCTCATTCACACAAAATGGTAATGCTTCAAATAAAATTAAACATTAGAAAGAAACTCAAGAGTAATAATACACCACAGAGATGTAGTGTGTCTTAATTAAGCATGTTTAGTGTTTTCCTTTGGCTTAATATTCCTCTGGCTCTGACAAGAAATTGCCCAAACTGTACCATTAAAAATTAAACTGGCAAAATGCACACATTACCATTAGCCTCAAAGTGATAGCCTTTCTTGCTGAGTGATACATTTTGGACACTAGTAACCCCCATGATGAGGAGGAGCAAGGTATCACTTTGTTTTTTGTTAGAGGTTAACATAGACAAATTGAAAGTGACGTGATGTCTTTATTGTTCATCCGATGTGACAAAAGCATCTCGTTTTCATGTGTGTTTTGACCTGATACTATCACAACAGAGACAGACAGGCCCAACACTCACACACGCTGATGAGGGTTGTGCTTTTATCGCCCTATGCGTTGTAAACATGTTTACTTACATTTTCCAAGACTGAACGTCATTCTCTTCCATAAGCCAACAAAAAAACCCACACAATTAAAAAGTAATTGCAGTGTTCCATTAGTATTTATTTTTTTTTACTACATGAATTATATTCAAATTCCAACAGCCCAAGTATATACACATAAAAAATAAGATCTCTGTACTGGGACTGCTGTGACAGATATACTGGTTGAATGTTATATTGGTGACATCATGGTAAATGTGCAATAGGTCTTGTGTTGTTTATAGCCACTTCAAGTCAGTTTGTCTCCATGTAGACAGAGTAATATGATGCAAACAGTGGCAGTGAGGTTCACAGTATAACACTTAGATATTGTTCTGCACTGTGATGCAACATACATCCATGCTCCCTTAAGGGGCTACAAACATGTTAAGATCTTAAAGGTGTTGACAGGTGTAAGCAGGAGTTAGTTATAAACACTTACGACGTTTCAATTGGCTGGTTTTCAACTGCCGTCAAATTGCTTTCTCATGTTATATTGACTCCCACATGGTTTGTGGTTAAAGAACAAGGCCACTAAGAAACATGGCATACATGCAAACAGTGTTAATTTCTACACCCATGGTGGGAAAACCCTCCCCCGGGGCATTTGCCTGCTGCTTCAGAGAGAATAAACTGACAGTGCCATGGTGCAGTCCAATCCGTCAAGTCTAATCAATTAGAAATGGCTTTTCCATCAGGAGTCACATGATGAATGACTGATGGGGGTTAAATGTTTAGTGGTGGTTCACCAGGTTACATGTCAATAGTTCTGAATTAACTATTTATTTCACAGATTTTTGCTGCAACATAATGAGGGCTGGTAATCAAACATAGCATTAAAGTGTAATTTCACACAAATTGCAATGAAATATTTACCCGCAAAAGACCTAGAACCAGGCTTACTATAAGTTAAATAGTTAAGGGTGCATATTTCATACTGTAATTGTAAGATTGCCAGTTCGTAGACCTGTGTTGCACGTCACACTCCCCTCTCTCGCTCCCTCACTTCCTGTCTGCTTCAATGGTAAACACACAAAGATAAGCTTAAAGGAAAAAATGAAACTTCATTTCTTTTCCAGACACTACACCGATGTCCCGCTCACTCTGTCTATGTGTTTGCATGGAGGATTAAACATATTAAGTGCCATCCCATGGGTCATCCTCCATATGGTGGCGGAATGGGAATGGAATATAAGACCCTGCAACAGTGTATCTGCACGGATCCTGACTAACAGTATCACAGTGTAAACACACAGAGAGTCACGAAAACATCAGTTAAAGTTCTAAATTGAGAAGGAAATTATTTCTTGTTCCTTCATCGAACTTTATTTAGTGAATGCGGATACTATCTTTTTTATCTCGTCAGTTGTTTTCCATCATTTAGGGGATGTCTTGTATTTACCGCTAAGAGGCACATTCTACAACTCTGAGAATGCATTATGTTTCCAAGTAACAGATGCCTCCTGTTTATTGAGGAGTAGTGAAGGCATCCTGCAATTTTACACCTTCTCCCTCAGTATAGAGTGCCCTCAGGAGATACAGCATGAGTGCGACTCATGAAGGGCAAGTGGGGAGGTTGTTCTTTTAGGAGGGACTGGGTATAAACAAAGACAGAATGTGACAGGTGTTTACATCAGAGTCAAGAGATAGACCTACCGTCTCCCCCTTTACCGTCTATCAATTAAGAGTCCCTTCTCTTGCACCCCAAACACCCTCCAGGTCAGCATCCTCCTCAGTCACCTGCTACCCCTCCTATACCCACCTGTTTACTGACCGCATTGGCCGTGAGCCCTTCACCAGCTGTGCTAAGTTTCCCTACTGCACGTTCACGACATCTGGCTCTGTTTCCAAGGCCTGTAAAAAGCACAGTATGTCCAGTTAGCTCAACTGATTATCACCACTGTGCACAAAATACAGCAGGTACTTGCTAAAATCTGTTGGCCCAAGGTTATGACGGCAACAACACTATGCTGAATGCAAGCCAGGACCCACTGTGCCTGTTACTCTTTTATTCATGATTTGATAGGTAATAGAATGAGATTCATGCTCCAAAACTAGATATCATTTACTTCATTTTATTTCAATCATGATACAGGTCATGACTGAACATGATATTCTCCAAACATAACAGAATAAAAAGCTTTGCGAAGAAGTGAAGCACCAAACCAGGTACTGTAGGATGTTATATGCTGTAAATACATATAGTATATAGCCATACAATAAAGTGTAAAATGACATCAACACAAGTGGACCACATAAACCCATGTGAAGTATAAATTGTAAATCTATGGTAATGCCTCAACATGAACTGGGCTTTGTACTCTCTAAAATTACACACCCAGTTGCCACAATAAAAGTCAGCCATGTGCGTTTCTGCAAAGGTTGAAACATTCCTTTATGTTGCAATGTTTTAGGTTTATTTCAATAAATTCAATATCAGATTCAATATTCCTTTTAATTTTGTGACAACACTGTGCTTATCCTGTGATTAGGGTTAGGGTGAAAAGATCATGTTTGGGCTTAAAAATTCCTGTTTTGGTCACCAAGAACAGGGCTGAAGACGTTCCAAATTCTAGTTAAAACATCTAGTTTTGTTGCAACAAACATGGCTGGATATGCCCCGACTTTCCATCTAAAATGTCTTTTTTTTGGTTGCCTTAAGTGTACTGGGATGTCCTGAAAAATACCCAGTGGTGTCACACTTACAAATGTTGAAACACAGTATTAAATTGGCATCATTGGCTTGGGAGCCTTTTTGCCTGTAACCCACCACTGTCCCTTCTACCCCCTGACCTGAAAGCCAGGTCATAAACATGTGATGTGAACATCATACGGAGACAGCCTTTGTGAAAATCAAAAATGACCTCTTGATGGCATCTGACTCTGGTTTACTCTCCATTTAGGTTCTTCTTGACCTCAGCACAGCCTTCGACACCGTCTCTCATGACATCCTCCTGGACAGGCTGGCCTCCATTGGAATCACTGACATCCCTCTGGCTTGGCTGAAATCCTATCTCACTGGTCGCACACAATTTGTTCAACTCAAGAACCTCAGATCTGGCTCCTCTCCAGTCTCCAGCGATGGTGTTTGTCCTTGGCCCCCTCCCGTTCACTATTTACCTCCTGACCCTTGGACACATTCTCAGGAAATTTCATATTCAGTTCCACTGCTATATTGATGATACCCAGCTCTATATCTCCACCAAGCCTACTTCCACTCTGCCACCCCTAGTTCTATCCAACTGCCCACTGGAAATTAAATCATGGTTCTCACACAACATCAACCGTCTCCGTCCCTCACTTACACCAACCTGCACTGCTATCCTTGTAAACACCATGGTTTTCCTATGAAATCACTCCATAAACTCCAACTGGTCCAGAACGCAGCTGCTCGTATCCTCACCGGAACTCCCTCTGCTGAAGACATCACTCCGGCCCTGCAGCACCTCCATTAGCTTCCAATCAAATCCTGCATTGATTTTGAGATTCTACTACTTTCAAGATCCTTCATAACGTGCCACCATCATATCTCGCTGATACCCTCTCACCCTCTCCGATCCTCTTCTTCTATCCAGCTCTTTGCCCCATCTGCCAGCCTAATCATCATGGGGTCAAGAGCGTTCAGCCGATCTGCCCCCACCCTCTGGAACTCTCTCCCACTAGACATTCGCACTTCTGACATGATCTCCACTTTTAAAACCTGCTTGAAAACACACTTATTCCAAGTGGCTTACTCTGTATCAGACTAATCATACAATCACACTCTTGCTTATTACTCTCTATTGCACTATTTTCACCCGGAAGCTCAACGCTGCCTAACCCGGTTCCGATTGACTTCCTGTACGAGTGAGGACTGAAATCTCTGCCGAGCTCCCAGCACTGTGTAATTGCACCTTCTTATTTATTTTCTTCATTAGCACTAAATGTTTCCTGATTTTGTTGCACTGCTGTTGTTATGTACGGTGTCCTTGAGTGCTTTGAAAGGCACCTTTAAATAAAATGCATTTTTATCATTATTATTGTTGTTATTATTATTAACTGTATTTTGACAAAAGTTCTAAGAGAATCCTGTCATACCTCTCTTTCTGTTGGGTATTTTCAATTTTAAAGAGATATTGCATAAATATTGTCTTAATCTATTGCCTCTGTGCTCTGAGAATTCAAAGGAAGAAAATTGCAATGGCTGGCAGCAGTTTGCTGTCACTCATGACTAACGTAATCCAGTGTAGCTGGAAACATATCATGCCGAGGGGGGAAATTAAGAAAGTCTTATCAGTTTTCCATTTCTATGGATGTTACAAATGTTTCACAGCCACCTTTCAAGCCTTTAACTTTTAAGTGTTTTCTAATTGAAAGATTTTCAAAATGTGGAATGAAATGACAGTTGCAATTTAAGCTGTTTGTGTTTCCACAACATACACAAGTGATACACCGCCATAATCATAAATAGGCCAACTGGACAAAGCCATATGAAACTGTTACCAATACTGTTGTTACACATGATCAAAGAGCTTGTTAGCCACAATGTATATATACTGCTAAAAGAAAGATATAGGAATTACAGACAGACCAACATTCCTACTCTGCCAGATTTGTGTGCTTACAAGCTGTATCTCAGACTTATTTATTGATGGAAAAATGTCATTAGTGTATGACAGTTCCTTAAAAGGCCTGGCTCATTGCATACTGGATCCATTAAGCTTTTTTGTAGATGTTTGTAATCTTTTGTCAATGTGGTGATTAAGCTCCTCTCTGTTCTCACTGAAAGTATCAGCTAGCAGGAGTTAACATCTGGCGGAGGATGAGTTTGATAATGCTTTTGAACGCAGGCGTCGCATACACATTCCAACATCTGTGCTGTTTGCTAATTACTGTCATCACAAATCGAAAAGTAATTTAGAGCGAAGACAGCTGTAAAATTAGTGTTATGAGCATCATCGTCATCAAGAGTAAAAAATTACAAGTAGATGCTTGCTGTGTTAGATAAATTATCCCATGTGTATGGAATGTCGGACGATAGGTAGCTGTCCATGCACAGACAGTGGATCTTTACTTTTGTGTCAATTGCAAACATTGGACCTGTCAATAAGATCATATTAGTATCTGAACTTATAGCATGTTTTAGAAGTTCTGAGGACCAAAACAACAGAGAATAAAACCACTGAGCTTCAAATCACAGCATCTGACAGAAATAGTTAAACTGCATTACCCAAAATACGCATAGAGGTTTATAAAAGTCCCTAAATTACAGTTTAAATCAGTTTACTAAATTTGCCAATACCTGTTAGTGCACCAGTCCAGAGCCGACTTATGTGGGGGTCAGGTTTAATGTGCCAGATGCTACATGCAGGCTTCCCATTTGTTTAACAGGCCTTTACAGCCACGGTCAAAGCTAAATCACACTTTGATTAAATCGTAAAATTTGTCCATGGGCTTTATTTTGCAGTTTGTCCCCACCTCAGCCATTATACGAGGCAGCTGGATGTATAACAGCAAAAAAAGGACCTTTACAGTGGCTATGCCGAATGGAAATGCACCAAAGCCCTCATTGTTCACCGGGGTTCTATTAAGCTTGCATAATGATGCAGAGAAAGTACCAAGGAAACCTACCAAAAGAGCATTATTATTCCTCGCCGCCTCCTCTAGGAATCCAAACAATGCTTGTAAACCTCTGTGACTTCTCTCCGCCTCCTTAAGGGTAATGAGCCTGCCATTGGAATTAAAGGCCAATGAATTAGCCCTCGGCCTTGCTTTTAATCAAGCGTCAGATCAGCAGCAGATTGCTCATCACTACCTCTCCAATCTCTACAGGCTTAATTAGTTAGAACTTCGTTCATCCAATGAACTCTGAACCGCCAAACAAATTAAAGGAATACCTAATTTACAAACGGTATAAAACCTGCTTCAATAAGGATCCCTTTTATTTAATCAATTCATTTAAGCATCTGAAATTAGGAGATTACATTAAAAATGACCTGCACCACTGGAACAAAGGACAAGGTGGCTCATGTTGAGTTAAAAGTGGTTTGGAACAGGGAGCCATTTAGCTTGGTGGGTAGAACAGGCGTCCCATGTACAGAGGCTTTGTCCTCACTGCAGCAGACCCAGATTAGACTCCCGGCCGGGGGCCCCACGCTGTGTGTCACTCTCCTTCTCTCTCATCCTGTTTCCTGTCAGGTCTTAAGCTGATCTATAAATAAAGGCCAAAAAAAAAAACTTAAAAAAAAAAAAAAAAAAGGTTTGAAACGGATTATTAATTAGGTTTTCTGAGACCCGTCATCTTCAGTTACCTTTGCTTTGTGACAATAACTCCTTGATTTCACATGGATTAAATTAAACTGAAGCTTCTCATTTCTGGCAGATTCCTCTCACTGGCAGACTCCCATGTGGCTGGCTAGCTACCCAGATAGCATGCATACTGTACCTCTTGCAGATGGTGGGCCAACAAAAAAAGTAAGCTAATTACTGATTACTCCTTTAAATAGTACAGCCAGCACAGAGTGTACACCAAGCTTTAATATTGTGGTGAACTTGGTAGGAAGAAGGTCTCTGTAGGCTAATATTTAATCTCACCGCAGATGCTGTGCCAGTCAAGTAGCAATACCTAAGGCCTGCATCTTTACTCATTCTCTTATGCACAGGCATTTGATGAACATCACCGCCCGCCCTACCATACTCGGCCACGGTGGCACACTGCAAAAAGATGCAGTTTCAACATAGTTTGAAAGGAAAGGAAGGCCAGTCGTTGGAGTCATATCATCATCATATTTTGATCACAAATAAAGCAAATTTTCCCTCACTATAGGCCTACTGAGTAATGTTTACATTAAAGATATTATAGCCTGTAATAACACCTGTGCTGTGTGCATAGGCTATTAAAGCCAGTAGGACATTCCCTAGAGAAATAAATTGTCATTTAATTAACACAGACTACACACCAAGACTACACCGACTACCAGAATTCTGATTTGATTTACCACAGTGGGCAAAATTATAAATCAAAATTAGAATAATTAACACATGCGCCTACCCGGTGTCAAAGTGACCATATTTCCCAGGTTGAATTCACAGTGGGACTGCTGAATCTATGCAAGCAAGCTATCCCTGCTCCTCCTGAGGTGTTGGGGGAGATGATGTCTCACTCTCCATGTCTTCTTGCTCTGGCTGCGACTTTTTTTTTTTATTCAAAGAACCTCCGTATATCCATAATAACTAACTGCTATAAACCCTGCAATTGTACTAAACAGTAGGCTAACAGATGGGCTCTGGTAATATCAGTGACGTATAGAAGGGGAAAGAATAACACT
Organism: Acanthopagrus latus; assembly: GCF_904848185.1. Lineage (NCBI taxonomy): Eukaryota > Metazoa > Chordata > Actinopteri > Spariformes > Sparidae > Acanthopagrus > Acanthopagrus latus. The sequence continues at coordinate 17,206,682 of NC_051046.1, forward strand.
GATGTTGAATTTGCAGCTCAGCTTCTGCAATTTGTGCTGGTGACAATGTTGTATTTGTGGCTGCTGGCCGAGAGATCACAGAGATCCAGGGCTATTCCAAAACATTCGGGGCAAAACCCCCCGAATGCCCAGGTCATTCTCATTCTCTCTCTCTGAGAGAGAATGGTCAAACCGTTACAAAGCTTCTTAGACAGCGAGCTGCTGTCGCTGTATCATCAATGTTCTGTAATTTGAATCGGCTGAAACAGGGTGCAAGAGAAAATACTCTCGCCATTGTGTTCAGTTTAAAGGCAACTGCTACAAAACGATCAGTGTTTTTTTAATGTTTGCATTAAGGCTCGCCAGTGGAAGACTGATTGTAGCAAACACATTTTGTGACTTGATTTTTCTTATCTATTCCATTCTTACAGCCGATTATTTAAAAGATAATTATGCTGAACAATGACAAACCGTCGTGTTGACATGGATTAATCTAAACTATTAAATTGTTACTGGCATTTGCTTTCTTTTTTTCAGACCGAGTGGAGAAGAAAAAAAAGCACTAAATCCGAATGAAAGAACACATTCTATGCTTAACATTTGCATAACAATCCCTGGCCTTTCTCTGACATTTAATATAGCCTATGAATTATAATCAGCCCCAATAATGAGATGAGAAATACCAAGAGTGTCAGTAAAAGGTTTGCCTCAAATGAATCGTGCTGAATGGGACTAACTGAATAGAACTGCTCCATCTTGAAATGCAAACTTAAAGGCACAACCCATAATTTGCTAACTATAGTCTTTTCTGCTGCACAAGATCCTCCTCTTGGTTGCTGGTAGGTGCCTCAGGAAATGGTTCCACAAACAAAATAAATGGCTAAATAGGAAAACAACTCTTCAAAGGCCTAATCTTCATTTGAAAGGAGCAGGTTTGGGTTCTGTGTTGGGTCACGCCTTCCACGCACAATACCGGAAGGCACTACAGGGCCATGCATGATGGACATTTAGCCTGAAAATTAATTGTTTATCAGTTTATGGTTGAAACAATGAAAGGTACGTTTAAAGCAATCACCAGAACGCACATTAAAATGAACAGCTATCAATAGTACAATTCTGTATAAAAGAGCCAATTTTTTTAAACAGCAAATTAATAAGAAATTTGAGACTACAGTGTCTAAAACTGATATGAGGACAAACTCTACCCTTTTATTCCATTTTTTTTTCCAAAAGAAATCAGCAGAGAGAAATTAATCTGCCTCAGAAGTTACACAGCATTAAGGGACTTTTTTCCTGAATGTGAAAAAAAAGCAAATAAGGAGACTTGATCTGCTGAATGTCTTTTTGAAAATAAAATATTACTTTAGGCAGGGTAGCTTTTGTGGAATCTGCTGTCTTCCCTTTAGTTAGTGAACTTCAGATCTTTGTTTCCAGTTGATTATTATTTTTTCTACTCTGGGGGCAAAGAAAGGGCTTCATTACCGGGACACGGTTCCTTTTATTGAAAAATCTGAAACTGGTGCAGATTCACTACTGTAGTCTGTCCGTAGGGATGGTTTGAGGTACAGCTTTACTTTTACAAGAACTTAGGCCTTTTGTAGTTTCACAGCGATGATGTAGCTTTCCTCTGATATGTTCCCTCAGCAGAAATAGAGCCATGTTTATTCATGGACCCCGATGGTCTCTGATAACTTCTCTGTTAATTTCTCTGACCTGCTACATCGCAGTACAAGGATTAACCTTTACCGTTTCTTCCAGATTTCTTTGTGATCATCGCATAGATATTTGATGGATGTCTCAGTCATCATTGCAGGAGTTATAAAAATGACCTGACAAGATTATTTTCAGCCTTTTTGCACGACCCTGACCGATTTTGGCATAATGCTCAATTGAAGACAATACAAAGATTAGGTATTTAATGTTTTTTTGGCATCAAGTTTTTAGTTATTACTGGTTTATGTGGACGTAAAGGCAGTGGTATCCAACCCCAGACAAGGCTGGCACCCGCCCGAATATGACCGACTGAAAAGGTGCGGCATATGCAGTGGTGCATTAGTTAGGAGTGCAGCCTCACATTAAGTCTTTGAATTGGTTATAAAAGGTGATTTTATAGCCTGCGTCATATACCTTATTATCATATGATCAGGGTCCAACATACCAGTGTTTCCCATTAATAAACAAGACTGGTGCGACTCTCGTGTTTTCCAGTGGCAACCTCAACCACACAGACCAGCAAACAGAAAGTTAAGATGGCACTCACTGGCTTAAAACAAGACAAAGTTTACCTGGTCTGTCAGTCAAGGTTTACGCACAAGTGAGGACTAATAGGCTACAAGATTAAAAGCAACAGACTGACATTGAGTGTGGCTTATAAGCTTGTGTTAAGATTGTGTAGCAAGGGCTGAATAGTTGAGTGCATTGTGAGCGCTGGACTAATCACCAGGCAGCAGAGCCTAAGCTTCATGTTATATTTGATTATTTTCTAAGTTCAAATTCTTACACAATTTCTCTTTTATGGTGATGTAATTTTATTTCTAAATGTTTCCCTCAATGTGCACCAGATTGATGCATTCAGCTTTAAAATGTGCTAACTTTTCTTCTGGGGAACTGAAATCCACCCACCATAGTCTCACAAAAACCTTGTGGAGAGCACTGTTTCCAGATATCTTCAAGGCTATGATATGTGATATTTAACAGGGGACTGTTAAGTATCAAAAACATCGAAACTGCAAACGTAGTAGAAATCTTGAATTATATCAGGCTAACATAATATGACATTTCACATTTCTCTGTAGTTCTGCACTCTATGGAGAGATGATGTTCCACCATTAATAACTAGACCCGTAAAGACCCGCATTTATTTATTTTTTTTTTGAGCAATATTAAACCTTTCATGGAAAGAGCTGAAATCAAATATAAATCTGCTATGAGGAATATTGAAAAAAAAAAAAACCTCCCCCACTTTTCCAGAACAGTCAGGTGTGGTTAAGGCTACAGCCTGCTATTCAAGTCCTCCATCCTGCAATGTGTCATCGCTTATACTCTGTTTGAATGCAGCTGAATTCACCATAAAGATGTTTTTGTCTATGTTGTCAGACAACCAAACGAGAAAGCGATCACCTTGTAATTTAATCACAGATCAAGTGTCATTCAAACTGCTGTGCCATGATGGCAAACAAATCATTATATCATAACCATGCTGGCATTTGATAAAATCAGCATATTATGATAATAGGTATGTGATCAGCTGCGTTAACAATTAAAATGAACAATTACAGAGAAAGATAGCAGCCCTCTAAGTCATCCCCTGCTCTCTGTGACCACCTGCACTTTGTTTCCAATGTGCCCAAATTCACAATATTGAGCAGCTCATGGCAATATGTTAAATAATCTCATAGATTGTTGATTGAATATCTGAAACCTTCTGTGTTATGTTCCAGTAGTGATGAGACTAGACAGTAATGACAGTGAAGTGATTGGACTTTGCCACTCCTGATCCCAGAAAAGAGAACAGCATGGTGGATTTCATCAGTTGGAGCTGCGCTGGAGGACAGCGCTAACGCAACATGCCAACTCGGCGGGGAGAGCTGCAAGAGACAGTGGGGGCACTGGTAATCGCTTTAATGACTGTACATGTACTGCAGAAACCTCAAACCTCAGTTCTGCAGGAGTTCAAACTGGTATTTTGTAATTATGTTACATTAAGAAGTAAATATTGATTGAACAGTTTGTTTACTGCCGTTAAGTTTAGTTCCCTATAAACCTGGCTTTCTCCCCATAAAATACTGTCTGGTGCCATTTCTATGTGATTTCAAATTTCCACATATTAATGAAATCACATGTTGTTGGTAGTTGCTACTCTGAGGAAACTGGAAAACAGGCGTTGTTGGCAATGTAAATAATACTAGCCCTACCATTACTACTCCTACTACTACTGCTACTACTACTACTACTGCTACTACCACTACTACTACTGATAATAATAATGTCTTTGACTATCTCTTTTAAAAATACCTTGAATTCCCTGTTGCCTGATGAAAGCTTTTTCTTTTACACACTGTCTATCGAGCTCCCATGTCAGACTGCAAACCAATAAACTGCACTCCGAGGGACAGCAGATTCTGACAATGCAGGAAAAAAAATAACATTATCAATTACAGGTCTCCCTCATAATTTCTGCTTCCGTTCCCGCTGCAGGCTCAGCAATCCATCTCTGCCGGCTTGTTCAGCATGCAAAACTAAATCGAATCACAAAACAAAGGAAGCAAAGCTCTCCAAGAGCTTGTGTGTAATTGCATTAAATTTCATTGCACAGGGAGATGCTTTCATTCACTATTGTGTTGAAATGGTGCTGGTCTTTTACAGAAAAAGTTCACCGTGGTAACATCGGAGTAAACCGCTCACATAGAAACTTTGGTAAAACAATACAATGGAATGGATTATTTGACCAAGAACGCATTAAGGGTCTGTTTTTCTAGTCGGAGATGGTGGCCTTTTAAAGTATCTAGTGGTTGGATTAGTTTCACTTCATAATACAATTTATTCTGTAAGCCTTTATTTTCAAAAAGTCTGAAAAAATGTTACCTGCGTTATATTGATTACAGAGAGGAAAGGGTCATTTGCAACACTTCTTACGTGCTAAATAACAGAGTTTGGAATGATAATATATTCTTTGTTTATGATATACTTGCAAATCACAAAAGGGTGGTTTTGCTTTTATCTCAGTCTCGGGGATACTGGAAGGATTTAGTGATATGCATGAAATGACTAAACTGACACTATTTAAGGTAATATTTCAGAAAAACAAATGCATCAATCACCGCTGAGCAAATCGTCCTAGGCCACAATTTAACACTAATCTTTTATCATCCATCTTGAAAAGATATCGTGGTGTATATTAATGAAGCTCCTTATAATCTGGTAAAAATTCTCAACTATACTGTTCATATCACTGTGCATATCACAGACTCACTGAGACTTGTTTTTTGTTCAAGGTTGGCTGTGAAGGGAAACAAACCTGCAGCCTTCCAGTCTGAGAACCATCCCTGTCATCCTCAGAAATATGAGGCCATACTTTGTCAGGGTCTGAGAACAAGTTGGCTTGTAGTCAGACAGTCAGGGGAGCACTGGACACTCCCGCTGTACAGCTTGAACAAAAATATTCAACACATAATTCAGGATTAAGGGCATAATCTTCACGGGTGGGTTGGACTATTTTCAAATGCAATTTAATGAAACAAAAAACAAAAAACAAAAAAAAACCTCTCTTTTTCTGCCAGTTGTCCGTGTTGATATGTATCATGTGCAGTACCCAGTTGGAAGCAGGTCGATGGACGTCATTCACCAACTGTGACCAACTATTTGATTCTCTTCCTCAGCAACACCCACTCTTGAGAAAACAACTCTATTGTGCCTGTGCAAAGTTTTATTCTGGAGTGCAACTGTTTGGACAGTCTACAAGCCCAGTTCATCCAGTTGATTTACTAAGTGGTAATTTATTCTATGGGTGGCAAAGAACTGGTATAATCTGGTGGCTCATTTATTCATATTTTTTGGAATAGCTATATGTAGTATTTAACATATTGCATTGCCACTTTTACGGCAACAAAGCAATGATGCTGCTGATAAAATATTCAGAAAGATTGGCCAAAAGAAAACCACACCACACCAAACACAGAAGTGAGTTATGAGTAATGTACAGCTTAATCGGCTCAAATCAAGGTCTGAGCAGGACATTAGCATCTCAAAATGCAAACTCACCACAGCAAGTTCAATCACTGGGAGTTGTGCTAAAGAAAACTACTTTCAGTGGAAGCCAGTGAGGGATCACTTCTGTGTTACCAGATAAGAAAGAACACCTTTAGGCAGATGTAATAACAAAGCGGGGTTAAAGTTAGAAAAATGGGGAGAAGAAAGTGTTTTTGTTATTTACGCCGTCCTCTGACAGCATAACTGCCACTAAATACCTATTATGCCATTTAGCTCTTACTATGCTGTTGTTTTGATTACATGTATGTGAATGCTTGTGTGACGGCGTTAAAAATAAGGATTGAAATAAATGGTGAAGAGACATAGGTGGAAGACACCTTAAGATGTGAGCATGTTGTTTTCCAGTCTCTCCTCTCAACTATTATTGTGTCATTCTTATTTTAAGTGATGTAAAAATGTTCTACCATACATATTTAAAGAGACGAGCCTTGTCGCTCTCAGTAGGTAGCTCCATAATCAGCCGGAGGAACAGATTGTTCACTTACATTTTTGTCTTATCATCATTTCCGGCTGCTGACAGAATTGGCTGATCCTCGCACAGTTGGCAGCCAGAGTCCAGCCGATTTGTCAAACTTTCTCACAGATGATGAGATAAACACAGTATAGGGGCTATTAGCATGCAGCACTGAGTGTATTATTCCTGACGTATAGATATAAAGCTTCCGTGGTGATCTATGCCTTTGTGGTTTTAAGGCCTAAAAATCTATGTTAACTTCAGAAAAAATAATAGCAGTAGCTTTAATAAATTATTTTTAGTCCAAGCAATTATAACCTGCTGATTTTTCCTTTGTTATCATAGTGTATTTTCCAGTGGTGAGGATGACTAGGAGACTTTATGCTGCAGTATAAAGAATTAGATTAAATTATACTTCAATAATTTGCAAAACAATACTTGACAAAGTACAATGCAAACCCCCACTGGTAATGAGCCTCTATGTTACTTAAATTACACAGTCATTACTCATAATCAAACACCTTCAGTGTATTCTCGTTAGATAAACTGGAGCTCAATATGTTTTCGTGATGGAACCCATTACAGCTATCACCGCTCCGCAGGCTCGTAAAACAGAGTTAAACCAGCAGTTCCCCATTTATCCGCAACACAAATAATGGTATGTTGGTTAATCAGAAATTGAAATCAGCAACATTATTATATAGCGTCTAAGGATGTGTAAAACTGTCACTGGGTACATTTTGCAAGATTTGTGAAATGGGAGAGCGGGTGTGTACCACTGTCAGCTCATGACCATGATAGATGAGTCCTCGTTAAAAAGGTGCGCCCTCCCGCATTTTCCTCCAACTGACTGAAATGTACAGTATGTGGCTGCTTATGACGTGCTCTAATAATTTGAGATCAGGCATCAGCTGTTTGTACTCGCTTTTCAAGGCTAAGTTCCCCTGGTTTCAGTCAAGGCATTAAGAATAGACATTTGACTGCTGCTTCAGAGGAACTGAACACATAATCCTGAAAATAATTTTGAAACTGTCTGGTTAAATATTAATTTTTTTGTTCTGGACTGTGTTTTATTGATGTAGAGATATGGAGATTTTATGTGCAACTGTTAACTGTTGGCTATCAAACAGTCACTTATGTAAAACTTGTACAGTTTCATGAATATCAATGCACCATTAACAAACACGAAGATATAACTCATATCATTTGGACCTATAAATCTCAATATTCTAAAAAAAGTTACCCATAATGTCAGCGGGGCTTTTGACTCGCTCTGCAGTGGTCCATCTTCGGAAACGTAATACGTAACAGATGTGGTAATACAGGATATTAAAACAGCCCCCTTGGGCTAGAAAGGTCTCATTAATTATCTAACTCAAAGAAAAAAAAAATACAGCTTTGTGAATAGGAGCCCAGCAGTTTCTGAGGAAAATAATTAATTTATTCTTTTGTGATGAACGTCTCTTGCCTGCAGATTGGATCTGTGCTCCACCAGTGCTTGTGCAGGCTACAAACTGCTGCTGACTGGACGCAACGAGATGAGGTTATGATTACACATGCGTACTTGAATATAATCTGTTGTGGGCTTTCTTTTGTACAGCTTTAGTATTCCTGCCTTCAAAAGCACAATCATATGATCAAAATTGGCGCTACATACGACATGTCACATTACACTCTGAAAGCCCATCAGACATAGCACATTTATTAATACACTACTGTCCCTTTTCTACTTGCTCTAGCCTGGTGTAAGGGTAGACAGAAGGAGATAGTGAGACCGTAGAGATACCACCTAGGAGGAGTCACCTAGTGCTAAAAACAGTCACAACCCTTCACTGGCGTCCCAACTGTAAATGCTGTCAATCAGTTGTTTGCAGAGCCGGATGATGTGTGACATTCAGACAGAGGGTGGAAGGGAAAAGCAGTAAGGGTGAGTTATTACCCATTATTGCCAAGTTAGTACTTAGTTGTTGCTACTGATTACTGTTCTGTTACAGGGTCGCAAAATCCTGTATAGGCAAATAAAGAGCTTTGATGTTATGAAATGAAATACAGTTATCTACATAGTAGCCACAAAGTTATAAAGTTACATCGGCTGAGTAGTTACCGCACAAACGAGCATTATCCGACTCAGACAAACCTTTTGGCAACCGCAAATGACGCAAGTCAGAAAGTCAGTGATTGTGCTGTGTTTCTCCAAGGAACCCTGCGTATCATTACATGTATCGATATACATCACAAAATCACTTCCTGCCTCCCGACTACACAGCATAGCAACAGAATGATGTAACATGAGGTGCATACAAGCTGTTACATTCAGTGAGGCCGCGTGAGAATTACCATATCCACTAGGGGATGTGCTGCTATGGTGGGCGAGTGCTGTTTCTCATCAGTGTGCTCCCTTTAATGATGCACAGTGAATGCACGTTACATCAGGCTGGACTGGCACACACTTGTATGTAAAAAATGTCTGAACATTAATGACAGATCAAATAGTATTTACTTTAATTTGCAGAGGATCATGTGCCTGTTGTAGTCGTGTGCAAGTGTGCATAGTGAGCACAGTATCCAGTGGCAAAGTAAAGACTGTGACAGCCCAGACGGCAGTTCATCAAATCCTCAAATTGATCCACACCTTCAAGCACTGATAGCCAGATCTGATGTGATGCTGGAATAATCTAGAAAATACTTTTTTCTTTTTTTTTTTTTTTTTTTTATTAGACCAAGCCTTGGTCTTTCATAAAAGCAAGCAGCAAATGTCTTGTTGCCATAGTTACTAAAACACCAAATGTGAAGAACACATTCTGCTTCAGCCCATAAATATGCATTTACTGTTCCGTACAGTATATAGAAGCGGGATTTCCTGCACAGATTGTGTTACAATGAAGTGAACAAACAGTGATTCAGGTCTAACTGCGGGGCAGTTTGCCCCTGGGGGTCCGGCCATGTATGTGAGAAGAGAGCCAATTAGGGGATGGACATCGAGACTGGGAATACATGAAAAGCAAAGTACTACAGCTCACACAGTAGTTACACCTCATTCTGATTAGGCTTTGTTACAATTAATTACTAAAGGAGAAATGTGTAGCAAAGCCGCCCAGTGTACAGTCTATGCAATACTTGTCACATGTGCACAAAATATGTTGTGCCGCACTCTATGGAGTAATGTTCCAAGGAAAATACAGTATGCTGACTCACTTATCTGCTGTCCATCAGATTAACTGTAACACGATTTTGTGTTCCCTTTGCTCCGTACTGGCGACGACACGTGGACTTGAATTTGAATGTTAACTGACTAGACTGTCACAATCGCGGGCAGCTCTATTGTCAACCCCAAGATGAACAAAGATACCTGTCGCATCGCCATGCTCCCGTTCCTCCGCTTACCACAACAGGAGGTGAAGCCTGTCGAGTTGTGGTCGCGTTGCACTTTGCTGTTGATGCATGGATTTCAGAACCGGTTGTGTGCGAGACACCTGGCCTGACGGTTAAACTTCCATTATGCTCGGCAAGCTTTCATATTTTTGTGTGTTTTACTCAAGGTCTAAAGGCCGGGGGAGGCTGTGAAAACAATAAAGCTTTTTTAAATTGGGTTCTTTGGTAAAAGAAAAATGAATAAAATAAAATCAAAAGAGAGTGACACTGGTAGAGACACTGGGTGCTCAGCCGATTCAATAACATACCAAAACAAAAGTGGATTCAGGCACTTCTGCTGTAGAAACAGTGATGAAATACGTACCATTCTAAAACTGCCTTTTCCCTTTATTTGCCAATTGGGTATGGTTCAGGTGAAAATATACAAAGCTGTAATTTGTTTCAGCCCTGACGTAATATCAAAAATAAGTGATGTGCCGTGTCTTTGTTTGAAACAGCATGGTTTAGCCATTAAGCAAACTGCACATCTTTGAAAAATCTCCAGTGTTGAGAGCGATTTAATGACAGCATATCCCATTTGGTGAACGCTTTCATCCGAAACACCTCACAATGCTAACAGTGAGTGCATTTTAGGGGTGGTTGGCCTCAGTCAGAAGCAGCCAACCATAGCAACCAAATCAAGATGAACAACAATCCGCGGTACAAAAGCATGTTTAAATGAAACAGCTCTGTAGCATCTCAGCTGTAATGGTGCTCTGTACAAGGAAAGATGATTGTGCCCCCTTGTACTTTGTGTGGATCTTCAAGTACGATTCCATTTGCACACACTGACGTAAACACACACTCAGCCAAAAACAAGAGAAAGCTCCGGCTCCCGCAGGAAATAGCATGTGACCCTCCACCTTATCGCTTGCAATCGATGACTAACAGTGTTGCCTTAGCACTTAGCCTCTCTGACAATTGAGCCAGTTTTTCTCCCACACAGCCAAAGCCCATTTCTACAGGGAGGGAGGCAGGCCTACATCAAACATGCCTGAGGCTCTGGATTAACACACTGTTGTCACACTTTCAGGATTTCTAGCTGGTTGTTGTCTAATTTATTTATTCTGCGCTGATCTGTCTGCATTTCTCCTGTAGAAATCGGCAAAACTGAAATCAGCAACAAACCCTGTCAAATCTAGTGGGTTACTCAATCAATTCAACACATGGGTACTACTCAGTGTGTAAAGAAAAAAAAAAACAGTTCTGTAGCATCCTCTGTGTCTTTGAGAGGAGCATTCTAAAAAAAAATGGCCTTGAGAATGCAATCAGGGTTAATTAACGTTCAGCTTGAGATCGCGCTACGAGCTGGAAATTAAAGTCAAGGAAAGTCGGACAGACTGACAGGGAGAGTCTAACAAACACTCCTGAGTTACATTGTGGGAAATGCAGTATCCATCCTGACCCGCTGAGGCAAAAAGTCGGCATATATCAGCAATTTCGACCTTTCATTTTCATAATGTCTTTCAGGTCCAAGTGTTTTATGTCAGTAGAAAACACTTGCAGACATTATTTCTGATCAAAGCTCACAGACTGGTATTGTAGGGATACACGTCCCACTGTTGACACCAACACACACTGACACACATACCCAAATGACTGAATAGGCTGTTTGGCAGTGACGCCCAAAATGACATATATCATCACTCCCAGAACAACATGACGCTTGCAAGCCTACCAGCGACAGGCACACCAGACCTAGTAAACTATTTGGTTAGTGTTCAGAAAACATTGTGTTAGGCTTAAAATGACTGTGCTCCTACCTACATTATGCACATAATTTTGGTTACTCTTGCTTTCACACTGTACACAAACAGCGGCCCCCTGGATGATGGTCTCAAGCTTGTTTGACACAACTATACGTCTCTGACCTTCTCACTATGCGTACTTACCACTCATGTGGAATGACACCGTGAGAGCTGCTGTGCGTTGTAAGTTAGACTTGTATTGTTGAATAGAACTAAAGTAAAGTTTGATGTGACTGTCGTAAGGCGATAACCCTCACAGAGCAGCTTTTACTGCAGCTTGGTTTAGAAGTCTGATTTCTGCCGCAGACATGGAACACATTAGAACATAGATACACAGAACATATTTCCTCATTGGACGTTTTAATGATGGTGATATAGAGCATCGTCTTACATGTCTCTGGCTGTTCAAATGTGTTGTGATCTGACGAGTGTTAAGGCCATGGCATATGATTTACTCATTCACATGAAATCGGCCAGAATCAGCATTAGCAACAAAGACGTGACAGCGCCTTAGCAAAGGGAAAATGGACTCCTGTGAGTCTGGCTGATTATATTCCAGTGATACATTACTTCTAAATGATCTGTCCCACTGCGCAGCCCCCTGGCCACATCCCACCACTCAAATCTGTGGATGAGTGTGGGAGGAAGTGAAGTGCTCTCTGCCTGTCTGCCTATAGGGCCATCCACAGGATGCCGGTGCCAGAGAGCCTCGGATGAAGAGATTCAAGTGTGCATATCGAAAGGCCAATGGAGACAGATGGAGGACAGGGACATTTAGACAAGCCCCTCTCGTATCGCCTTTGAAAACATGTGAGGTATTTTTCTGCCTGTCATCGCCTCTGGTATAAATTACCGCTTACCCAAAGAGACGCCGTGCTCAGCGTAAGAGAGATAAATGGTTTGCATGCTACTGGCATGGAACACTGACTTCCCATGCCCGTCGGTGATATTAACTGAATATTACTAGCAATCTCTCCCCGTAAGACCTTGGTCAGAAATGAATCAACAGGACAATCTGCCCAGAGTTTGTGTAACTCTGTTATGTTCCTCACGGATTTCTAAATCATTTAAAAGCCTGAAGAACTGACAATTCCTGAATCAAGCCATAATTCATGGGGAATTGAGCCTAAATGGCTTTTGCTGGCGCAAATGAGGCTTTTCAAGTGATGTGGCTTGGAGCTGCCTTTTGCCACGGGGACAAGCCTGATTAGCATTATGGTGATGGATCAGTGCAGAGTACAGTCATCATTTAGAAGACCTTTGATACTGGCACACTAGACCCAGGGTGCTCAAGCTATATCACTGCCTAACATAATGTTTTGACAGCACTTGACCTTGCAGTTGTTTCTCAGAGAAAATAACTCCACAAATCAACAAGCTCTGCTCTTTTCGCCTGTACTGTCAATTTGCGAGTGTAACCATCAAGACAGTGCAGTGCCAGTTTTCTAATCTCCTTTACTGCAGGGATTAGTTATGATGGGATGTTGTTGGTGCTAGTGCCACGTGCAATTTTCATTTTTTTTTTTTTTCTCCCCTCCGCATTCAGCCAAGGAATCACTTTCATCTAAATCTCACACAACCTGTTTAGTCAAGGAGCCATGATTCATCAACAACATCAGGACACAATTATCGGTCTTTACACAACTCTGATGTGTGAGCAATTCATCAGTGGCATGGTATTTATGAAGCAGGGAGGAAATAACTGTAATTAATCTAGTTAAGTAGCATCTCCTCGTTCCACAGGTTAATGTGGTTTGCATTTAATTGATGTGGGCCAAATGAAAAACTAGGAATCAATGTAGTGGTGCCACACATAAGGGACATAATACGGATTCAGTGTTGTTTTCATGTGTTTGTTCGAGGCTGAGATGTTTATATTCACCATGACAATTTCCAGAACTCTCACAGAGCAGTTCTTATCTAAATTCAACATGTGACTGTGCAGTCGCAAGCCAAACAGTGGCAAGAAAACATTTCTTTTTTTGTGGTTTTAGTTTGCCTGATTGATTTGCCCATTTTTGAGGTCAGTGGGGGCCAGAATGGAAATCCACCTTTAGTGATACTGTTTAGCGTGTGCTTTTCCTGTGTTTGCATTCACTGTAGGTGGGTCCTGTAGAAGATTTAATAACAGATACTACAACTTTCAACGGATGTTAAGCAGTGACCTTGAAAACAACAGGAAAAAAACTGAGCTGAGTTTGTTCACTTGCCATGGAACTGAGGATGATGAGGGATGTTTGATACTGTCGAAAGCTCCAACACAGTTACTGAAATGGAATTGTGGCTACGTCGTTTTTTTCAACAACTGTCCCCGAGGTCAAGACTAATCTCTGACCCCTCAGCATTTTCTGCAAAATGGATGAGAAGTCCTCGAGTCGCTTAGAATCATCAATAGCTCAGTCAGTGTGTGTGTGAATACGGTTGTCTGTATTTGTTAGCCCACACCCGTGACCTACCGCGGTTCTGCCTCTCACCCAACGTGCGCCAGGGCAGGCTGGAGCTCTCTGCGACCCTGAACAAGATAAGAGGTTTAGCAAATTGACTGATGGCTGAGTGCCTCCAACATGAACATGTTCTTGTTCTCGCAAAACGTTAAATCAATGGAGACGTTTGTGTTCAGTCTCAACTAGATAAATCATTCATATGTAAACAGTAACAGATTATATCACCGGTCGCGTGTCCTCATATGCTGCTTGTCAGCAAGCTCTGAATGTCTCTCTTTATATATATTTTATCTTTATCTGTTTATGTCTTAATATTGTACCTCACATGTTCATCTTGATGTCTCTGTCTCTTTGAAGCAGCATTGAGAAGCCTACCCTTTGTATCAAACATCTAAGCTACCCATAACACACAATTCTATACCATTCTCTCCAGGGTTCCCAGTGGAGACATTGCTCGCTCTTATGCTAAGAAAAGAAGGAAATGAATCATTTATTCCTTAGGTGCCGTCGGGCCCTCTTCTTCAGTATCACCAGTACCGCAACCCATCACTGACCAGCCACACAGACCGAGGTCATTAGTGGAAAGTGGGAGCCTGCCTTTGGTCCGTCGGGGCGTCAAGGTGGGTATTGGACATGATCCACCAATGACACACACAGGTGATGACAGGGGAGCAAGAGAGGAATTAAAATAGACAGAGAGACACAAAGAGAGACAGAGGTGGGTGGAGGAGATGAAGCGTAAGAGAGGTAGATAGGAGAGACCGGGTGGAGGGGAGGGAGTGGATGGTCTGGGAGGGAGCGGTACAGACAGAAAGGATGAGAGTGAAGAGGAGGCCTGTTATCTAGGGAGAGTGGCAGTTTGGGGGCTGCCTTTTTCTGCAACGCTGCCATCTAGTTCTAATGACCGAAGCACTGCCAGAAGGGGCGGAACGTGTGCAAAAGCCATGGGAGCAAAGGCATCCACCTGGAGAATTACTGACATGTGAAGTAAATAGAGCAGGGTGACCACAGGTACTGACCCTAGAAAAAGAACTCTGTGTGCTATGGTCAAAAAAAGATGTATAAGTAAACATAAACAAAATAACTGTATGTATATTACTGTTTATGTTGTATTTTTGCTCAAATTAGTACATGCACTGGATGGATTAAAAAAACTCCAGATCTGCAGTAAGTCTTTATTCTAACTTAAATTTATATGAAATGCGGAAAGCATCATTAGCACATTATAGTCCACAGGAACAGTCAGTGCATATATTTAATTTGGGCAACAACATAACATAAACAATATTATGAATACAGTCATGTAGTGGCATCAGTGTGACCTGTGTGACAAAGGCAACACTCTAGCCATAAAATATGAACCAAACGTTAGCAACAAAATACATAAAATATTTTTTGTAGATGACTTTAAAGACCTAGCGTGTCGGATTTAGTAGCGTCTCACAATGGGGTGGCAGATCACAACCAATTTGAATAAAGCAAGTTCAAACAATATGCTCCAAAATCATAATGTGTGCAAAATCCAAACACCACAGCAGGTCGGCAAGGTTTTCTGACTTAATAGGGACCAAACACAACTCTTATAATCAGGTCTTGTACAGGGCGTACATGACGTGGTCCAGATATCGCATAGACCATATACTTCTAAAAGCTAAAAACTTTGATCTGTCTTGGCTGATAAACTCCCAAATAAAAGGCAGCCATAGGGTAAAACAAATCAGACAACAACTGTGTAACAGCAAATATGGGAATGTAAACAGTAATGTTGACACGCAAATATCTTTTTATATGTTCTACCCGTGATACTAACAGCAGTCTTAACTGGGGATTATAATCCCTCATGAGCCTTTGTTTATCTTGGCCATGGTGACTGTAGGACCGTGACCCAGTGGGAGTGCTGGAAATAATTGATGGAGACGAGAGAGAAGTCCTGTGTGACAAGAGAGGCTTTTCTTCCGACAGACACCAACCGGCAACCGGCATCTAGTGTGAGAGTGCTTTACTTGCATGGCTGGTCAACAGTTTCACTTTGCTTTTGATGGACGCAAAGTTGCAACAGGATGTGATACTGAATCAATAAGAATACACATAGACAACTGTTAAAATGTCTTCCCTGACAGTAGACTGCAACTCAGCTCGGACAAACTGAAGCCTACTGCGTATGCTGCATTTGAAATCTGAACCATATGGACTTGACAGCCGGTGCAGAAAAAGGGGCTCTGTCCACCGATCATGAATTGGAGCTCTAAATCTCTTTTAACAGGTCGTGCTGGGGCTTCTTGCACACTGCGTCAGCATTCTGGGAGAAAGACAGAGGGCAGCCTATCTGTATTCCCAAGTAATTAAAGGCTTTGACCTGTTCCATCACCTGGCCTTCGAGGCTCAGGGATACGGTGAATGGGGGGGGGGGGGGCGCTCCCAACAACTGAGCTCATTAGCCCTCCTCAGTGTCAGGATATCCATGTACCAGTGGTATGTTCGGTAGAAACACAACTGTAAGGCTGTGCTCAGACCAAAAATACTAATGCAATGGCATTAACATATGCAAGGAGACAACAGGTAGCAGACAGAGTGTGAAATATGAATGTAGCCATGAGGTTGAAGGCAAACCAGATGCAGAAAAACACAAAAAGCAAAAGCACAGACTGGAGGTATGGCAGCCATACTGCTGCCAGTGTTCCCAAAATGACAGGCAAACACTGCACAGACTGCTGTGTCCTTAGACAATATTAAAATATTGATTTCAGTCTTTATTGTTTTCTGCTGAATGTCAGTTGGGCTTTTTTATGAGATGCCTGACAACAACCAGGAATGACTGACTGAAGTTTTAATAAATAATTAAAAGGGCATCATATAAGGGACTGGAGCAAAGGCAGAGGCAGGGAACACAACATGCATTGCCTAAAACACTGCTGATGCACAAACAGCCCAAACACTTGAAACCAAACCTCCAACGCCTCAGATAAACACTAGAACTTTCGAATTGAAGAAGCACCCAGAAAGATGGCTGGATGTAACAGTTTGAGCAGGGATGAACAGATTATTGTCATGAGTCATACCATATCAACTAGTCACTAAAGTTATCATATACATTTAATGGAGTGGCAGTACAGAACAGGAGAAAATGGAAATACTAAAGTAAATTTCAAAATTGTATCTAAGTACAATACTTGAATTAATTGTAATTAGTTTCATTCCATCTCTGGTTATTCTAAATTTTTACACATATTTTTATTTCTACTGCAGATGTTTTTTTCAGTTCCAAACAGCGATCATGAGTCTCTGGTAATTATCGCTATCGGTATCGACCTTGAAAAAACATATCGGTCAATCTCTAGTTTTGGGGACTTAACTTTTAAAAGTAAAATATGGACTTTGAATGGTTCAAATTAAAATATTTTTGATCCACCCCTTCACTGACCTTTTAATCACATTATACCAATTTATTCTGTTTTACACATAAGAGTTTGATTCCATTTCAGCCAAACTGAAACCCACCCAAGCAGTGCAGAGGCACCCAGGGCAATGGGCGGCAAAGCACCGCTCACCTGGTAAAGCAAGGGAGCTATTGTGGAATATAGAGTGGGTTTTAATTATGCTGCTGTTCTAGTTTTCACTCGAACAGAGGGCCATTAATTCAAAGAGACAATCACTCCCTGGCCCTGCAAGCCTCCCAAGAGATAAAGGCACATTGCTTTGACGATGTCAGCTTTGCAATAAAAGACCTCATGCGACATACTCAGATCAGTGCAATTCTGTCTTGACAACGAGCACATAACATTAACCACACAATCAATTCAGTTTCTTTTTTTCTGTGTAAATGAGCAAGGTTGTTATTATCGATATGATACCTGAGAAGAATGACCAAAAACACAGCGCTCACTTCCCTCACAAAATCGACATGCTGTCACATTCTGACACTTTAAAGCGACTCATGACATCGTCGACTGTGACGATTGCTGGTTTTACGTACATTTTAAGATCAGGAAAAATAGATTATCTTATATGTAGCCAAATGAATATTTTATCTACACTTCTGCGTTAAATTGCTTACCAAATACAGACAGCACAGTGCAGACCAGTGGCTACTTCTATTTATGTTGGATGCGGAGTGAAAGTTAACCTTGGCCCTACAATTGTTAAGGCATAAATAGACTGCAGTGATTGAGGAGAGACTCGTGACAGAATGTGGCCTGAAAGAAGCACTGCTGCCGCTCCTGCCGTGACCTTTCACTAGCTTACTCTGTAAGTATTGGGACATTGTCTGACAAAAGGGTTTTGATTTATCTTCTGCCAAGATTAAGAAGTTAAGACCATGAGAGAGAGGCTGCTAACTAGAATTTAAGGTGGCATTTGAGAGAGATAAGTGCTGGCAAAACCTGTCTGGAGATGCAATCTGCCACTTTAGAAGTTAAATATTAGATTTGATGCCCAATCCCTGATATTTTTATCAGCCCCCCCCCCCCAAAAAAAGTAAAAGATGATTATTTCCCCTCTCTTGAGCACTCACTCAAGAGCTATTTCAGTTTTTGCTGAAGGATAAAGTCATTGCTTTTCTTAATTGTTGTTGTTTAATCCATACCGTGTCAAACATCCTTGTACATCTGCTGAAGTAGTTTGTCGAAGGAACGGTAGCTCTGCTCTGCTACCTTCCCCCCCCCAGATCACACTGGAATGATAAAGGTTTATAGTTAAACATATTTAAAACTTTAAACTACAACAGAACCAAACAGAAATTGGCTCAACCGTTGCGGAAATGTGCAATGGATCTCAATTCAGCAAGGTCTTAAACGCAAGCCCACATACTGATCTGCTACTATGTGATTTAAGTGGTGTATTTAGACTGCTTATCCTGTGGTGGGTGTGACAGACAGTAGAATTTGGTGCTGTTGTGACTTTCATAATTTGAAAATACTGGATCATTAGATTATTATGCAGTGTTTTAGTGTTGAATAAGCCTTAACACTGATTCTTAATTAAAACTGGATCTCCTGGACTATTTTCCCTAAACAACATGAGCCTATGAAAAAAATAGGCCAAAAATAGGCTTATTTTTTCATTTTAATTTGTGTTTAGCCAGGCTACTGTTTTTTTTTTTTGTATTTTTCATTTTAGTCTGAGAGCCCAGACTACATAATATTTTGCCTACTAGCCAAAGCTTATCCAACTATGTCCAAATTCAAACTTGCCTAAACCTCAGCCACCCATGTAGTAATTCATGAAAGCATTTAATGACCCTTGAGTTTAAGCCATGCAAACATTTGAATGTATTTGTTGGCCTCTACCTGCATGTCTATATACTGTGGTTCACTACTCTACACACAAGGGAGTGCAGGAACTATTACTGATTTGAATTTGCTAAAACTGAGTTTTTGCTAAAACTCACAGCTGTACATTGTGTCTTCAAGTTAGCTTGTATAGTTTTCTTGAAAGTATTCTGCACCTTTGTAAATCCTTGCTTTTTCTTTGGCATAACTTCAGCACATCTGAGACCTGCCAGACTTTTGTCCAAGACATTTTGCCCCCTTGAAAGCATCACATCAAACCCTCTAGGTCTGAATAAGTGTACATAAATATAAAAACAACTACACTTGAAACAATTTTCACAAAGCATTTATTCTAGCAAGCATCTATTGCAGCCGTTAAGCAGCTCAAAACTAATTCAGATATATTTAAGATATCCAAACTATTTTAGGGTCCTCTTTCACCACCGTGCTTCAGGGAGAGACTGCTCTGAATCAATTACTCTCCTCCCCGCAGCCTTCCCGACCACGTCCTGCTGTGGGCTCTGGAATGCAGTAACCCCACAGCCATATGCTAATCAGACTCGCATATGTCGCCTGTGAGACTATCAAAGAGCCCGGAGGACCCAGAGGACAGAGGACGATGCTGGGACTTGAGGTGGGGGGTGCTGGATAAGAGGCAAGTTGTTGTCCTGTGCATGTCTTTAGGGTTGCAGCGTGGTGGGAGAAGGACAGGGCAGTGACTGGGACAGTCTGGCTCGCAGTGTACTGCCAGATGGAGAGATTGCCTGCGGACATTCGCACTTAGTAGGGGACTAGTGCACATATAGTGGTGCCAGAGAGCATCCCAAAAGACAAAATCTCCTCTTTGCTCAGCAGTCTTTTGAAAGTAAAAATAGCTTTTTATGGTTGGAGCCATTTTTAAGGACGTCTGCAATTTAAACTTAGACAGTCTGTAATGTCAGTACAGAAATCAATTGGAGATTTCACGATCAACACCAATGTCTCAGGTTGGTAAGCTGCTAAAATGGCTTTAAAATGGCAATTTCCTCTCATTTCACTCTGACTGTTTCTTTCTGATTGGGCAAGAAAACTTTCCTCATCTATCTGGTGACCAAGCTTCCGCTGCCTTCTCACATTGTCAGTCGCCCAGTGATGGAAGACGATGCAGTGACCCAGCAAATGCTGTCACAAGAAATTTCAATTATGAGGGCTACGGAGCTTTGTTATCTGGCCAAGGTATTAACATTCTTCCGGTGTTTTGCATAGTGATGAACTGCATTACCGCTTCACATTTCTGAACGCTCTCCAGTTGAAATAACTTCCCCTTTTTTGTCTCGTGTGAAAATTTGGCTTTACAGTTTGGGTTAATTACAGGTTGTTGTAACGCGAATAGAGAGACGATGCAGGTTGACCTAACTTGAAGAAGCCTCTTCTTGCTGACAAAAGGTAGCTAATTACTCTACTGTTATGAGGACAAATAATAGTGCATGCTGAGTTCCTCGCTAAGAGAAAGCAGGTCATGTGCAAGGTAATGTAGATTTGGCCTCGGGTGAACCTCCGCAAATGGACATGATAGCAGGGTTAAGAAAAAAGTGCCAAAGAGCATGAATTAGTGACCTGTGCACCGTGTCTGGTGCCAGTGATCACAGTTGAGCTTCAGAGTACATTAAGGCTCTGCGGACAGCCTGCAGGCAGAGTTGCAGACCTGACAGCTGAGGAGCACTTGGGGTCGCTGAATACTCGGCCGGCTGAGTCATAAGCCGTGCCCCACATGTTGTCAGCATCTCAAGACTGAAAGGTCTTTGGTTTGAGATACAAAAGCACACCTCCTCCAACTTAAAAATGCTGAGGCAGGTTCTGAAAGTGTATGATTTGCACTTACTTTACAGTAATGAAAGTTGCTTTACAGGCTGTGCATCCAGATGCTTAAATGTGAACATAATAATCAATTCATTATTCCACATTTAATAGATTGCTGCTATACAACTTAGGTATAAGGATGGTGCTTCTTCTTAATTCTGGCGAGACCCAAAGTCTGTCCTCCTGGCAAATCAGTAGGCTCAACTTGTGCTCTTTCCTTCAGTGACTTCCAGTTCGGCCTTGGAATATTTAGAACCCTCAGCAGGCTTTTGACTACAAATGACACACACACACACACACACACACACACACACACACACACACACACACACGCACGCACATACAAATGTAACAGCAAACAAAATAGGTAATGTGAAACTTAAAACCATCCTCAAGTTCCAGCAGTATTCATTAAAGGTCTGATCTTGCCTGTAATAGTGAACAGTATCACACTATCAGAGTTTATTTTCTCCTAGTTTGGTCAAACAACACATGATTATCAAAAGGAATTTAGATGAGAGTTGGAGTCATCTCACTCGGGATCTAACACAACGTATCTCAGTGTTCACCACAGAGTAATGTGGGTGAGGTTAAAGGGAGTGCACGATGCCGACGTGCTTTATGGATGCGCTACATATGATAACAAAATAACGTGCAGCGTTCTATAAGGAATCAGTTCACAGTGAGGCGCTATTTCTAAATGATGTTTAACTGCTGTGCA
The DNA here is from genome assembly GCF_904848185.1 of Acanthopagrus latus. NCBI lineage: Eukaryota > Metazoa > Chordata > Actinopteri > Spariformes > Sparidae > Acanthopagrus > Acanthopagrus latus. The sequence continues at coordinate 17,228,314 of NC_051046.1, forward strand.
TCTGGAAGCAGCCGGTCTTCAAGGGTCTGCTGGGTTCCTGGTGGGCTAGACTTGGCCCTGAGCCAAGTCAGTCAGTCTAATCAGGTCAGGTAGCAGGTCCCATTGAATATCAGCGGCTCTCAGGTTTGTGTGTCAATATGTGGATCAAAGCAGTCTCACTTTCATCCCTGATCACACGCCGTGTTTTTTTGACTCAAGACAGAGAGCATTAACGGCGAGGTGCGGCGGAGAATGGCATGCACGTCTCCTCGTTTTGAGGCTGTTTTATTAATTGGGGGCTCATCACGCTGCAGCCAGTTCTGGTGTTCTCTCTCAGCTTGGGTTTGTTCAGGTTGACTACACTTTGAATTGGGTCTAATTATCCTCAGGCTTATTTAAATTGGTACTGACTCTCCTCAGATCCCTTTCAGATCAGCTCTCTTTTTTTTTCCTTTTTTTGTTCCTTTCTCTTTTCTTTTCCAATCAACTTAAGCACGTTGGGATCACGATCGTTGTTGGTGGCTGTGTTCTGGATCAAAACCATGTTACTAGCTCTCTGCCACCAGTCTCACAGGGTAATGTTGAACAGTCTACTAACTAACTTCAGGCTCACAAAATCACCAACAGGGAAGTGTTCTTATGCTGTTCAATCCTACCACACCTCTTCCCCTTCAACCCATTGACATCACTTAAATCTTACAACTGAATTTTGCCATCATGCTATTGATCACATTAAAAAAGTAAACGCAGGCATTATCGTCATTCTATTTGAATCAACACGAGCACGAGCTGACACACATTTGTGCTGGGACAGGTCGGAGAATCCGTGGCAAAGTAAGTCAGGTCAAACTGTCTCTGTGACTGTTAAATGGGTCACAATATACTTGGGCATCCATGTACTTGGAAGGGCTGGCACAGTACAGCCTGTGTTTGGCGCTGTATCTTGCATAAGTGTACACAAAGTGAACCCCAGTTGTAATGATTACCTTGAAATCAAATGCATTTCGAGCCAGCACACGCAGAGATCGAGATTCATTGTGTTGTTTAGACAGTCCTACCTGGTGTTTCTATGACTGGTGCCTCTGATTGCCTGTCTCTTTTATCAACCTTGGCCTGGAGACAAAGAAGAAAAGATGTGACCCAGAATTCAGATTGTAGCCCATTAAACTATATCTCCAGACCAACAGACGGGCTCACTGGGGATTTTGCGTCTAGAGACATTGACTCCTGCTTCACTGGGCCACAAAGGTTGTCCCGTTAACGCATACATTCCACAGCTGACCTCATACGCCTTGTAAAGAGTCCCTGTTATTCACAATACAGTGTATTATTGTCTGCAATAAATCAAGCGCAAGGATGAAAGTCTGTCATCTAAAGCCAAGAAAATGCCAAACAATATTTTTGAGTCTAATTGGATGAAAGAGTGTCTTCAGCCAAGTGTGCTGTGCTTTGAGTCTCAGAAGTATTGAGTGCCTAGATGCCATTAATCAGAACCAAATGATCCTTACTGAAGCAACCAGCAGGCCAAATGGATGAGTAGCAAAATGAAAATGCTTTCATCCACACTTGTATACTAGCTAGACAGCTCGAATAGTTCTTGTGATAATTAATAAACATACACTCATTTGAATTAGGTCTGAAGGCCACAATGTAAGGAAAGGTTCTAATATCTGTAAGATACTGTCATATTTAGTACAAAATACTTACAAATAATCCACTTTTTATTGAATATGGTGATTTGCCAAACCCGATACATTAGAAGGGTTACCACTGTCTGAATGCCATAATGTTTAATTAAAAAAAATGTAATTAAAAAAAATGTCATGCCTATAATTTTCAATGCGGGTACAATTATATGTAAATGTTAGCATTTGAAAGACGGATAGAGTCTAAATGACCAGTGATCAAATGTGCTGAACACTGAGGCTGTTGGCCACTGAATGCATCTTTCAATCATTATAAATGGCTGGAAAGTTTAACGTAGATTAATTGCCATTACATAAATATTCCAAATTATATCCCAATGTATTTTATCGTCACGTGATTAAAATGTCTTGGAAATGTAATAAACCATCTCAGTCACAATGCAACAGGAAATTTGACATTAACTAATATGTGTTGTGTCTGAACTTAATTATATCCAAGGTAATTAGAGTCTGTCTTATCATTTAGTTAGTGCCTGGATCCACCGAATGATCAAGAGGTCCCCATTAGTGGCTCCTGCAATATTTCCCATTTGAAGTCTGTATCCACAGGGAGTGTCCTGGTTTTGTGAGATGCATAAAAAAGGAGTTCAAAGCCCAGGCCAAGGATAGAGCCTGTCAGTAAATAAGCCATGAGATTAACACAGTTTACTTCACAGTGTATACTGCAGACCCCGCGCTCCTGCTGTAGACATTTAATGCATAATGCATTTCCCAGAGAGCCGCTGACAATGGAAGCAAAGGTGCATCTCCAATAGCTGCTGAATACAACTGTGGAGTTACACAATACTATGGGTAGCCCATTGCATCTTTGTGTGTGGACGCGGGTGGTGGAAGGCACTGAGTTGGTTGGTCATTATCGTCAACTGCTTCCCACCGATTCACCCTTAATGTACGATTCTCAGTGATTATAATCTCTTTGTTTTATCTCATTATTTTTCTTTTTTTATATATCCTGCAACACTCATCACTGGAAATGAATTCAATTGCTGCATGATCATCCAAGGATCACAAATATCCATGATCATTACTGTCATGACCGCACACAAAACCTGCTAACCTAAAGGATTGTTCCCGACGCTGGCATACCGGTCACCACCCAAGTTCTAACCCTTTAAACTGGTGTGTTAATAGATACACTAAATATGTTTACATTTCACCCTCTGTTGGTGTCATTTTTCCATCTGATCTTATAACCCTCTTCAGGATTATTTGCACGGGTTAATTACATGTTGTAATTGTTTGCTACTGAGCAGAAATAGCACTCCATGTTTAGAATTGCACAACACAGCATGGTTTGTGTCATTTGTTGAGTGGGTAATTGTACATTTGGTTATGATTTGTACTTATTGCAACAATGTCATACCCATAATTACAGTAATACCCTTCCAGTGATAATTACAATAGTAACGAAGGATTGCCCTCCTACACAGCTCCCCTGTTAGAGGACTGAGAAACCGTGCATGTGAATTTCTTTGAATTTTAGGAACGTGCGATGCGAGTTTTTAGAAGCAGTTTTATATACATGACATTTGATGAAAATGCCGACAGATTTAAGAAGATGAACTTTGCTGGGAGGAGCCTGTTTGGGAGCACACGGCAGCTATCCGACTATTTTCAGTTGTCAGAAAGGGACCCAAGTTCAAGTCAAGCATCAATAAGAATCGATCAAAGCCAAAGCGCAGTGTGCCTATTTTTGGCGGCTGTTGGTGCAAAGTTCACACAAAGTTGGAGTTAGAAAGAATATTATTAAATATTGAACATTATGCTTGATCTTGAAACCAGTATCTATAACTAAGAGATCTCAAGCTCCATTAAATAGATTTTTTCTGAACTCTCAACTTTAATCCCTTCAGTAAATGTGAGGGCTGATCACGGCCACTTCCTGTATTTGCCATAGTCAAAGTCTACAGGTCAGCAGAATTTCCTGTGCATAATTGTGCATAGTTTTATTGGGAGTCAGACTGATCCGCATATCTGGATACAAATTATTTGTCAGTCTCTCTCTCTCTCTCTCTCTCTCTCTCTCTCTCTCTCTCTCTCACAGACAAACACACTCACAATTCTTGTCAACAGCTTGTTTTCCATTCCCATACCCTAAACAACAACATGATGTCTCTGCATCTTTAATAAGTCTCTAACCCTGAGAAAACGCACGGATCTCAGCCATCTGACTCAGCACTGGCTAAATTGTGCTGCCTCTGGATACTGCAAACTGTCAGCCTCACACTGGGTAACATCTGTCCTCTGCCACCACACAAAATGCCTCCCCTCACATTTATTTCAGTGAAGCAGCAATATGAAGCATAGATTATGGACGGATAAACAGACGAGGGAGAACAACGGAATGAGAACGTCAGATCATCAAAACACGCCGGCCATATGCTCAAAATGTGCTAAAGTGTTCCCAAAGATAATACTTTTAATATGCATGAGTGAGAGCTTTCATGTCAGCTAAATTATGTGTGGCGAGGGAGACAACACTTGATACCTTTGTAAAAATGATGCTTTGATGCAAGGCAGGCCTGAGATTTGGTCATGTAAGGGCAAAAATGGATGAATAGTAATGTTATGGGTCAAGAAAAGAACACTCAGAGTTTCCATCAAACACAGTAATTAACTTGACAAGAAGCAGGCCACACTAAACCCCAAATAATGGTTGGAGACGGTTGATGAGTGCCGCTCCACAGAAAGGATGTATTTTTGAACAGAAAAACGTCTTACTCTACCTTTCAGTTTCCTTTCACGTCCCATACCTTGAGAATTTTGTTACGTCAAGGACACAGTCGTGTTCTGTGGCTCAACGTGACAAACAAGCTGTTAGAGGGATACACAATCTGATGATTTAATGTAACTAAAAAGACCAGCTGGAGGGGAGCGTTTGGTTACCATGACCGAAACCTTTTGCTAAAACATAAAATGAAACATTGTGCACGTTGCCATGAATCAGTTTGAATAAACTTCTCAAGTCTAGAGGACAATGATCTGATTTAAGTTGAACATACACAATGTACTGAATGCATGCTCCATCCACTGCTCCATCTAACTGATAAAAAATGAGGGTCTACTGATAATGTGCCATCCTGACAATCATGAATCAGAATTTTGTCAAGAACCACAGATATGAAGCTCAGTTTTCAATGTCCCTGAAACTTCTTTCGAGAGCATTCATATTGGATGGTGAAAAATCCAGATTCAGGATCTTCTCATACTTAGAGGTCTTAATGTTTCATGTTCAATAGGTAAATTGGTCCCATATTTTATTGAAATTTACCAAGACCACAATGTTTTCATACCTTAACCGAATGCTGTGCATGCCAAAACAAAATAATAATAATAATAATAATAATAATAATAAAAAGCTGAATTATGCTTTTGTTGATACAAGCAGATATTCTTGGGGGGGGGGGGAGTAATATATTGTTTGTGCTGCTGCAAATTAGTAGAGCACAGCTTTTCAGAGATTGTGCTACTGTAGAAAAGGGGGTGCATACCACTTTTTTTAACCAACACTTAACCAGCCATCCCAGCCTTCTTTGTATTAGGTTTTGGGATAACCTAAAGAGAAGTCATACCACTTTTGTCTTTGCTTCGCAGTATTTATTTGTTCCACCACAAAAGGTCAGAAACATAGATTGTTTTAATTTGAACAAATCACCAACCGGTGCCCTTCCTGTGAAGACAATCTCTATAGTTCATCCTAATTATTTCATTACTCTTTTGATCTGACACGTATAAATCACAGACTGCTGCTGCCCTGTTTTAAGAGCGCAAACAAATCAGATGCACGTCTGAGGAACAAATCTAACTCAACGTTTTTGCAAGCGGAAGAGAGACAACCCTGTCAGTTTTTTGTTTTTTTTTTCTTTTTTATTAAGCTCGTTAATGTAAGGACTTTCTGAATGTAGTGGCACTCATTTCAGAGGGAAACTATTTGGTCATATTGTATGATGAAGAATACATACCATTCCTTTGCAGTAGATAATTGCATTATATCATATGTTCTGTATGACACTTTTACTGTGCGATACAGCTCCAGCCAATGATCCATGACTGGAATCCCCGAAATCAATCTAATTAGCACTTCTGGCCAGTAACAAGCCTTTTGGTGTGGAAAATTAAACCGAAGGTGCGTCTTTCTGCTTTATATTTACCATCCATAGGGAGGCTTGTGGTTAAGGATGAGTGAATGTATACCAGTTTTGGCACAGGTGCAGCAGCGGTTGAGAAAAATCATTAGGCTGGGTGGTCCATGCTGCTCATGGCGGGGCTGTATTGATTTTATTTCCGCCTGCTTCTGAAGCCCTTGTAGCCTTACAGAGCTCTGATGGTGCTGATTATCTTGGGGGAGCCTCTGAATCAGCGGGTTGTCATTCCACCCAAAACCTGGAGCTTAACAAGCCTTCACCTTGACTGACCCTGCCTTCACCCCATCACTGCTTGCTTTTATTGGGCAGTAGGAGAACATCAGGGTTGCAATGGTATTCCGGCAGGCCCCTCTGTGTATCGTTGTTTTCGTTCCAGCCTCCATAATTAATTGGCCTTGATGAGCACTGAGATGGATACTAATTGGTCGGTTAGGGATCTCTTTGACTTCATGTTTTAACACGGGGATGACACAAATCATTTAAATGATTCAGCCTAAATACTCTGAGTTGAAGTGCCTCCACGGTGACTCTTTGACCTTGTTTATTCTGAATATTTATTGGTCCTGAAATATTGAATTTATTTAAGCTTAGTAATACTTTTGTCCCAACGGAATGGGAGTTGTGCTTTAGGGGTTTAGAAGAATAACTAACATCATACTTAATTTTCAAATTATGACCTGTCAGGGTTCTTAAAGAACGGCTGATGGATATGAGATAAGAACTACAGTACTTGTTGGTGGCACGACTGTCATCATTATCAATCAATTTCAAGATCAATTTCATTTTTTAGAACCAAATGCCTCCTATCAGTTCCGTTTGTCCATACCGGCATGTTTATTTGACAGTTGTGCATAGCTAAGCAACTTGGATTAAGATAACATGAATGAAAATAAATTCATCACAAATATTCCTTTGTTTCATCCCTTTTGGCCACTGACTAAATGTTGCTAATGCAAGCAGCAGTTTATGCTGTTTGTATTCAGAAATAACGAGTTGGTTGCCTTGATGCTGAAAACACTTGTGTAGGCCTACCTTTTTTATTCCACAGGGAAAATGACTCAGCTATCAATAATGCAGTCGGCAGAGAATCAGATTCATAAGCAGAACTGATATTAGGGTTGGCAAATTAATTTTGTTTTGGCCATACAACACGAACACAACACAAAATTGCACAGCAAATCACCAAGAATTTGGATTCTATTGAATTCTTGTGATTTTTTAAAAGGTCCACTTTATTATAAAGTAGATTTTTGAGTATCACTCCCAGCTCATCAAATACTGACGCTGTGGGTTTCCCCAGCTTGTCAAAAATTGACGCTTTGAGAATGTAGGGGGGGTCAACCACCATCTCAAAGCTTTGGTATTCGACTAGTGTCGACAAGACTCAAAAATCAGCTGTCGTACAAAGTTGAGCATTAAATCAGTCAGTTTGAAGTTGAATGAGGTAAGCGTCTGACCGACGGACTGAGAACAAATGACGGTCCTGGCATTTTCACCCATTATCGGCCGCGGGGGGCGCGTGCGCGTTCAACTTTTGACGCACATAAAGAACACGCACTGTTGATAGCCCCAGTGATGGTGAACGTAAACTCCCATGCTATAACGTTACACAACTGCACCAGAACAATGCACAATCCCAATGCATGAAACAAATTTAAAAGTCATCAGAGCCAGCCGCTCCATAACAAAAACGTGTCTTACCGTCACACAGTTATCCCTTTTCATCCTCCTCTGGCTCGTATTCCTCAGTGTCCTGTCTTTCTCCCTATTGTGCTGGCTCAGCTGTGTCGCTAAAATTAGTGCTAGCAGTATTAGCGCTAGTGCTAGCTGAAGCTGTCAACAGTGCTCTCTGAGATTTCTCTCTCTTTTCCCTGCTCCCTCCTTCTGCCGCTTGATGCCTCGTTTCATTTTTTTGCTAGCTTAATCTCAGTCAACTTCCAACTTCCAACAACCACGCAGACGGTCTACTCCATTCAGTCTCGAAAATCCCAGAAGGCATTGCTTCATTTTAACTTTTGGAAACAAACAATCAAATTTTAAAAATGCAGGTAGATTTGTTTTATTTCAAACCACGCACGTTTTTGAACATCTGAATAAGAAATTTCGCTACAAAACAATGCAGACTGATATAAAGGTTCGACTGTAAAGGACAACCATGACTGTAATAGAGAGACTCCCATATGGCAAATAAATCCAGATTAAATTCAAAAGTTTGGCAATGTGAAGGAAATTGTAAAGTGTTACATTCATTTAGCACAAGAACTTTATTGACACTTCAAAATGTATTGACAGAAACAATCTTTGGGCCACTTTCCGATTTATCATACTGCCCATGAGGGCAGGAAGCCCATCTGCCATCTGCCCAAATTCCAGATTACCAGTCCATCACTGGTGTCTGGGGATGTTTGACTTCTCATATAACAACACGTTCTCATGTAATATTGTCTTCTGACAGAAGTTGAAGCACGCTTCTCCATATGTAGATAAGCTCAGCCTGGTACACAGTCCTCTCTACTGCTACAAATCCGAATTCAGTAACTGCTGACTGTCTCTATAATAAATCCTCAGATTCACCTCTGGTGCAAGGCTAAGCAATCTCCCCTTCTTTTTGTCTTCCTCTAATTAGTCACATATTAGAAATGCAGTGAGAAACAATCTAATTAAGAGGGCCTGACTCAATTTGCCCGTGGAAAGTTCAGTAATGGAGGTGGGGAGAGCGAGGGTGAAACACAAGGGAGAGGTGAAGTGGTGAGAGGGAGCCTAATCTAGGCAATCCATCTCTCCATCTCCAGACCAATTAACTAATCTCGTCACCCAGACATGCAAAGGACGGGCAGATGCAGGAAGCTGCAGCCCATCACGTTTGTTTATTGTGTGCGTCTTTGTGTATGTTCCTACCTGCTGCGGACTGAAACCTGTCGAGGCTGGTCACGCTGGGATGAGAGCCGCGATTAATCAGCACAGGTTGGACTTAACGCGTAAGCAATTCCCCTCTCTGTGAGTGGTGCAAAAACCAAACGTACTGACAAAGCAAATGTATGGTGATGAAGTCATCTATCTTGAAGATAATTTGATTTAATACCTGGTATCGCCTTTCAACACAGTTTGGGGTGGTTCCTATTTATCTTGGTTTTTTTGTTCTCTATAATATATATATATATATATATATATATATATATATATATATATATGTAACTACATTACAAAGTCTTACTTTTCAAGATTGCAGATATTGAGTAAAATGCAGTAAACTGCAGTAACCCTTTTTTATCTGATGTCTTCAGTATAGAGAGACGAAAGACTATTTGTGCAGTGATTTTGTGCCATAATTACACATATGATGTTTGTCAATTCAAACGATAATTGTAAGACTGAAGAAAGTTGGATTTTTTTCACAAGCTACAACTGTAAAATACCATTTAGTTTTGTGTGAAACCGCTCGCCCAGTGCACACTAACACCTGGCTGCCGCCTTGACACAGAAAAAAAGTATTGAATAAAGTGAAAACTACAACAAATCTGTCCATATCGAGTCAGTTTTGTGAGCTTGCTAGTATACAGGACTGGCTCTACAAGGTTTTGGTGAGCGACAAATGAGATGACGTTGTTTATGCGGCTGTTAGGTGCGTAGCCTTTTCCAACTAAGTAGTTTCACAGTCTTATAGTTTATTGGTTAAATGGAGAAAAAATGTGGCTTTCACGTGTTGAAAAATGATCTTTTAAACTGACAAATGTCATATGTATAAGTCATGACACAATCAAAAAATGATTCGTCTCTCACCAGTCAGTGTGTGATATAAGGGTGCTCCAGAGGGGCAGCAACCTCACCTGTCTTATTTTGCTTGCTGCATGCAGTTAATTGTGTTCACCATCCACAAAGCCTAACAATGATTTGCGGTGCATTTTGCACGTAGCAGTCTGACACAAGGAAGTCCTGTGAATAATGCCAGAGACCATTATCAGATGTTTTCTGCCTCTGTTTAAAGAAAGCTGACTGTCTTCTGAGACTGCATGCTGCCCCTCCAACCTCTATCACTCTACGTTATTAGTTTATATAGTGTTCGACACAGGTTGTGACCATGGTTTGGATCATGGTATCCCAATGGTAAAGGCAGCCGATACCAGCTGAGAATAGCTTTGTGTCCCACCCTCCCACCGTTACCTAATCAGTTACATGAAAGAAAAAAATCAGCGAAAGACAATGGATTCATTTTTGTAACACATAGAGTATATTTTGTGAAGTGCGGCCTCAGACGACCATAGTGCTATAACAGCGTTTAAATGAGCTGTTTTTAATGATCCATCACAAGTCTCCAGAAAGCACTTCCTCCTTTTTTTCTTTTTTTTTCCTTTTTTTTCCCCACATGAAATGTCGAGGTAAGGAAAAATGTAAATGTTAATATCTAAACTTTAAAGTTACTTGAATTATGCATAACTGTACGGAAACAGATTTAAGGGGTTATCTAATGCAAGAGGGCAGAGGGGTTATATTTTGGTAGACTGTTTTGTCGCTATCATCATATTATTCACGGGAAGATATTCAAATTGGCTTAGAACAGAGAGGGAGGGAAGCAACACAAAGTGCACAGGACATAGTGGAACTTTTAAATACACAGACACATATCCTCATTACAAAACACAGAATTTGGGAAACCCTTTAGGAAGCTAACTTGTTTTTTACCGTAAGATTCAAAACAAATGTTTGTTAATGATAAAGAAAAGGAGGACAAACTATGTTGTTCAATTATAAAATTAAAAAGTAGAAAGGGAATTTCATTTTTTTTTATTTTATGTAGCCACTACACTTTATCATCTACAACCTTTAAAATGACTTTTAAACTAAAAGTAAAAAATCAGTTTAGGACAGGTCATACGATGTAGACGCAGTGTTGCACAAGCTGCTGTGTATTTTGGAGCACATCAATGAAATACTTACTGTTGTTGAACTTTCTGGCGGTATTTCAGCGTTTTCATTTCGAGCCCATTTGGTACCTTGTGAGAATGACCTACAAAGAAAAAAAATCAATCATATTTAATTTACAGCGCCGGCACAGTCTGGAGCCGAATGGTCTCAATCTGGAACATCTTTTCATCTGCATCTCCACTGCAGGAGTGAAGTAGATTTAAGAGAAGAAATCAATACAGAATTATAGCGTTCATCTGTTCACCTGAAAGAAAAAGATCCTAACTTTTTTTCTTCTTCTTTTTTTTTTTTTTTTTTTTTGTTTTAACCTCCAGCTTTCTTCCATTACGGCAGCTGATACATATATTGATTTTTTTATGTCAAGTCTGTCAAAGTTAAACCATCTCTGTGATGTAGGAAAAAAAGTAATATTCCATGGAGGTACAGCTACAGTATTTACAGTAGAAGTCGTTTTATCCTGGTTTCAGTTTTTCTTTTATTCTCAGGTCAATTCTTTCTGTCTCACTATGCAACACTAATCTAGAAGGAGTGGTTATTAAACACTGTTATTTATTGGCAGCCCTTGAGAGAAACTATATAATTAATATCTGTTTTTTTTATTTTTTTTATTTTCTAATTGTGTGTATGTTGGTGCCATTAAATCTCGGTCTCTTCCCTCCATCTTCAGCTGACTTTCTAAGAACCTTCATGAAGACCTTTAACGCCCTGCTGTGTCACTCCCGTAGCAAGGAAATTGTAGAAGAGAGGTAAAATGCCAAAAAGGGGCTACTGTCGTGTAACGACTGTCGAGTCTGTGTTCTTTTCAGAGAAAAAGGAAAAGGCACATTAGGTGACAGACTCACAGTCATAATTAGCTGCGATAAAGGCATATGAAAATGTGTTCTGTCTCATCACAGAGTTTCCCCCGGTACATACTGACACAACTGATACATGGACAAAAGGTCATATCAAACGCAAATTCAAGCTTGTGGGAGCAGTAAGGTTCTACATATAACAATCAAATTGTGTGACCATCGTAACAGTGTTTTTAAAAGCCAGTTTCTCATATGCAGTCTATGGGCTCTCAAAGCTTTGGTGACCGCTTGGCAATATTAAGGAGCCAGCATCAAGGGGCCCACAGAAGAAAACCATGGACTTTTGGTGTTTCACATTAAATTCCATAAGCACCAAACACACTTACTTTCAGATGAGGCAGATGACTTCAGATGTCCGCCACAAGTAGTGTCTTAAATGTAAGCTATTGAAAGGAATAATTCAGATATAAAGTATTAATTTGATGTCACATTAGTGGGCCGCACAGTTGTTTCTAGGGGCTGCCATTGGCCCACAGGCCATACTTTGAGAACCCCTGGTGTAGGCAAATTAATTAGGGTATATTTCCCATCTAATACAATGCAAGTGTCTAGTTAGTTTATATCTAATTAACATTCACACACTCTGATGTCACTCTGTTGTTTATCGGTTTGCTGTATCTTGCATGTATTATCATTAGGCTACATTTTTCAGCCAGCCAGAGCATTTACTCGTACTGGCAAGCTTCATTCATTTTGGCACCGAGTCCCATTCCTAAGGAAAGAGTCCAAGAAACAAAAGGGTAATGGATGGACTGTCTGAAGGTCACTACACTGCCCACTAATGGGTAAAGCATTCCCCAAGGTCCCACTGAATAAGTCCCTGTTCTAGAACAGTGATTTCCTACAATGAGGCAAAATTAGGAGGAATCCAGCAGCAGCCCAGGGAGAGTGAAGCTATAGGTTGAAATCTCAGCCTACAATATATTGTGAACATTACAACTCAACGTGCTCTGGTACAAAGTCAATGTGTTAAACCACAGTACAGTACAGCTTTGCACACCAATAAGACCTACAGCCAGACCAGGGCAAGTCATGTTTTTTTTTTCTTTAGCCTCATTTTGAAGCGTTTAAATCTCCTGCTGCTGTATTGTCCAGCAACAACAGAACTGTGCAATTGCAGGTGAAAAGTGTTGCCAGTGATTACAATGACCCCCAAGGTCATAGCAGGTCAAAACCTTAATAGAAAACAGGGGTTCTAATCCACCACACATTGTGGATGGTGAATCCAAAATGATTTGCCAGCTAAGTAAACAGCCAAAGGCATGTTGCACCGACTGCCAAAACATTGTGTCCGAAATCTAGCCAAAATAATTACAAAGAGCCATAGACGGAGAGACAAAGAGGGAGGGACAAAAAGAGAGAGGGGAATCTTAGCTGTTCAACATGGAGCGACTAAGCTTGTACATGAGCTGGATTTGCTCGGTGGTTACTTTTAATTGCTGAAATGACTGGAGTCTGATGCACCGAACCTGCAAGTAACACAAGAAGATAACAGTGTAATGTTGTGTTTTTAGTATTAAATCAACTTTAATGTCATTTTAATGGCAAGAGTGTTTTTTATCAGAGAACCATGGAACTTATAGCCTCAGTTAGCTTACTGCAAGGTACCCTGTGGAATCTCACTGGGAACCAAAGTTACTTAAAATTGTATTAATTGCATACTACTCATTAAAAAATAATAACTGCATTGCTTTGCTAATACATAAAATCAAAAGACATTTCTTTAGGTTAGTTCTCCAGTCATTGCACTTAACCTACGCACGGGCTCAGAATCTAGAGTTGGCCCCCGAGTGCTGTATGTTGGCTCCCCGCTGCTCCCCTGAGCTAGGTTAAGTTAAATGCAGAGAACCAGTTTCACCACATTGTACATCACATGACTGTATGTGAGTAATGAACATGATTTCTCTTCTTTTTACTCATCAGCCCAGCTCTTTTGGTGCCAATAAACAATTCCAAAGCCTTGCACATACAAATGTTACATGGATTTAACACGTGCTTAAAAAAAAATGAGACACTGTTTTGCCAATAGGTGAGAGGCGTTTGCTGACCATCAAAACACTAGCCGGTGTCAGCCCCAGTAACTGCAGGAGGGTTGGATGGTTCATGAACAACACTAACTGAGTCCCCAGTGGAACCAGAAAAGTGGGTAACATTAGCAAAACAGCAGCAAAATACCACATAATACAACAGTAAAAGCATCATATACAATAATAAAACATTAACAAGGACCGATTTTACTGCAGAATAGAAGCACATTTTGATGAAAATACATAAGATACTTTTACGTAAGTAAGGTTTTGATTGCAGGACCTTAACATGGACTGGTATACTTTCACAGAGTGGTTTTACTTACAGTTAAGAACCTGATTATGTCTACCGAGCCACCAGTGGCCAACTGCCTCCCGGTTAGCATGTACCAGACCAGACCAGAGAACAAACTAATAACAACCCTCAAACAATAGCAATCAACTTAAAAATGATCAAAGTCAACAGAGCATAACAGGGATCAGCAACAGCAAAATAAGAACTACATTTCAAACCGTAATCTCACGTGCACTCATTCCTGAAAAAAGTAATCACATTACTATAATGCTGAACACTGGACACCACACATTTGAAAAAAGAGCATTGCAACTACAAGAGTATTTGTATTCAGTGACAGCAGTGCAAGAAAACTTCAACCAAGACTGCCCTTTACATTTCTTTTAATGATCTCTATCTGGAAGTTTTAAAATCCCTCAAGTAAGGAATGGCAACACGCTGGGTTTTGACTTTCCTGCCCTGCAGGATGTTCCTACATGAGGAGGCGAGACTATTTTTGTGGGATGTTTCTATAGCTGTCTCTCCATACATCCAGCTCAGAAAAGCACTTATTGAGGTTGAGACGTGCGGTGCAGTGTAATTTGCCAAGGTCTACATGTAAATGTCTGTACTATATTGAGGTGTAAATACTCCATTTGCACATCTTCAAACTGCCGGCACAGGGTGAAAATCATTCTTGCCACACTCACACTCTTGCATTCATCATTTGTGAGTGGTGACTTTGTGAATATCTTTGAGCATATTTTACAAGTTGGCGTTACCTTTCACAGGCACAGTGGGGTGAGCCAGGGCAGACATAACAAAAAGAACTACTGCATAGTTGTATGACCCAACGGCGCAAAGGGCAGGTGAGGAATACTTAATAGGCATCTTTTGACAGCTTCTGTGAAAAAAAAAAAAAAAAAAAATCTCAATCTGTTTTTCAGTTTTCATTTAGTAGGAGTCAAATGGAAGTGCAGTGAGATGAAAGTGTTTCAGCCGCAGAATTCACTGATGTCGGAGACATTATTTGTCAGAGCTGTATGCTAATGTATGCATTTACTCTTCCTCCATTTACTTTAAGTGCATTTTATCTACACTATCTGCAAGAATACCCGAACACCTTTATCAGCCTTTGATGAATTCCCAGTCACTATAAATGTATAATGATACAATCTCACTCCACAGACAGTCATCCTGACTGATTTCAGAATCACAGTGCACGTAGATTTGGAGGAGAGGTTTTAGAGGCAGCCGTACCACACCTAAGCAAACTGAGCCGCTCAAGAAACAGTTGAAGGCAGTTCTGGCAGTAGAAAACTGGGTGGGAACAGCTTGTGTTTTGGAGACAGCAAGCAGGAGGGTTAGCATAGGAGGAGAGCTCCGGGGTTTGATAAATGAGGCTGCGTGGCGGCTGCAGTACTAAACTGCTTCCCAGCTCAGCTGTGGTGACAATGTGATTAATATTTGCACGGCATTAAGCTAATTTATCATGGCCACGTGCAAGCCTATGGGAGAATAGACTGTCACATGGATGCCTGGTCTGAGTGAGCAGAGAAGGCTTGGCAATGGGAACCAATTATTTCAAGCCAAAATAAACAAATACATACAGGAAATTTATATGATGGGGGAGGTGAGTCTGCCAAGAAAGGAATTTAGGAGGATGAGAAAAGCTGAGAGTAAGAAATGTTATACAGCTGAATACTGACTATCAAGTTTGTGTGATTAACGTGTGCCATGTTTAGAAAAGCAGCTATGATTATATACTAGCTTGGGAAAAGAGGAAAAATGTACATTACTGTCCAAATGGAATTATAATAGACTTGTGAGTCAGATTCCTATACATTTCCATCAGATTAGATTGTTGTTTGCAGTACAGTGACATAACATTGGAACAGGACCATCACTCAAAAGAGTGCTTAGCTCCACCAAGGTCAAACAATCTCCTTTTGTACTCAGTCATAGATACCAGCCACCTAAATACATCTGGATTTATACATCAAGATCTGTACATTATTCCCTGAGAAAAAGAGAAAAAAAAAGCACACACACTATCTCACACTGTTAAAGAGAGAGAGAAAACGTTCCTTAATTTGTCTTTATCTCGATTGGCACCAAAAGTTAACGGAGTCTATTCTGAGCCCAGTCCCATCTTCCATTCAAGTTTTTAGAAAATCCAATCAGTAGTGTTTTCTATAAACCTGTTTACAAACCAACCATCCAACCAACAAACAAACTGACGGTTGAAAACATGACCTCTTGGTGAAGGTAATAAGTCTGTAAAATGAGCTTTCAGCTTCTTTTAGCTCACTGTTTCGGCGCCACAGCACACTTGCTGGCTATTTGAGCTTCGCCAATTTGTATCAGCATTGTATTCTACTTTTCCAATCAGACAAACTAGTGTCTAGCTAGTGAAGACATGTTACCAAATGATTACCAAATATATATAACATTATGCAACGTTTTTATCCCCAAATAACAGCTTCAAAATCATATTGATGATTAAGTGTCTTATAATAGAGTGAATGGTGTCTCTGTCTCAGCCTCGCTGCCCCTCTATCACTTGTTTCTGTACTACGTAACTTCAGTGAGAGGGTCGGACCACAGCGTTATATACATGTTTATTTCAAGATACAAGTTTTCAACACATAACATATTTTTGACATAATGAGCGTTTGTAGTTACCACGAAAACCAATACTGGTGATCATATATTTGAAGAAAAGTATTTGCCAAAACCCATTAGTACTATGAAGATGTTGGGGTGCTGTATGTGTAAGTAGGAATTGTTTGCAGGCCCTGACAACTTAAAAAAATATGATCTACTGTCAGGGTTGTGTGTTCGTCAGCTTGCTTTGGAGTAATGATGATCAGTGGCTCCCGGCATTGTCTGCACCGATGTAAAACTTCAAAGCTCCTCTTGGATTTGTTTTGGTTAAATTCAGATGGGAAAAAAACTGAAGGCAAGACAAAATGATTTCATCCTAAAAGAAAAAGTGTTTCTTGGAGAGCATTTCTGTCCAAGGAGGTAATTCATTCACAGCAGAAGGGATTATCTGTCAATACTGTATGTGTTAGGTTTGCGAATGTTTCTGCAGAGACACCTTTGTCTTGCAGGAACACCTTGGTGGTGAAAAGTTGTAGTTTCCAGCTCCAGCGTTGCTCTCCAGCAGGGATGAAACTCCTGGATGTTTGATCAGATTGTCACCAGCCAGTAGCTTGGTTGAAAATCCCCCACAGACAAAGGTGTTCAGCTCATGATATCCTGAAGCCTGAAATGTAGAGCAACTCTTGTGCAAATCTGTTGTGGAATTCATTGAGATTCCTCTCCTGCAGTGCTGTGTCTGTCAATATTCTATGTCTAGATTCTCTGCTCTAGTAGGACAGACTAGCCGGGCGGCTGCCACTTGGCAGGGAATCGGCGGCCTTGGTCGGTCGCCAGTATTAAGATGCTACTGCTGTCAAGGGGCCCTGGAAGAGAAACCAATAGCCGTGGCAGTAACTCACCCTTTAAGACCGTTGCCTTGTTTAGGAAAGTAATCTACCCCCAAGCCGCTGCCTCATTCTACACACGATACATCATGGACAAACACTGGCACAGCAGTATTCACAGCAGCCACGCTCAGCCTCCCCGCTGCCCAGCACAGCTCGTCTTGGCCTCGCAGTGTCAAATATCGTAGTCAGCCTTTAACCAGGCCAAAGAAAGACGTCAGAAAACAATGGGCTGCACAGGAATTCATCATATTGTCTGAGTCTGTACTGGGATAACATTATTTGCAAGTCACATCTCATTCCCACTCTGTTGTCATACTGAGCTCTTCTGAAACTATTTTCACCCATCAGCAAATCCACCCAACACCTCAGGTGCCAGCTATTTCTGTGTCAGCATGGGAAATTGTAAGTGAATGACTAATGCCTTGAATTCAGTTGTTACTATTGTTAAGACCTTTACAATTCTAATTCTGTCTAATAGAAAATAAGTGAGTTAAATTCTAAGACCTAAGACCTCAGATCACGGGGGGTCATTTTCATGACAGGGTTTCTATATAAGGTATTTCAGTAATTGAAAGTGTGTGGATTTGCTTAACCAATTCTTTACTCTAACTGGATGACCATGGCAAATAAGATCGTCTTATTTTGGTAAAAGAGAGAAACATGAATTCAGAAGGTTCACAATTGCATGTTTCGGTTTAGGGAGGAAAAACAGAAGTATTTCAGTAAATGAAAGTGTGTGGGTTTGTTTAACCAGTTCTTTACTCTAACAGCTGTCTTATGCAATCAAACAGCTGAAACTACAGGAGGTATTTGGACTATCACCTCTTGCTGATACAGTGTGGTTTTAAAAGACAGGACGGGTCAAAGCTAGCTGGTTAACACTTTCACTTCACATCGCATTACGTAGATGGTTTTTTTTTTTGCCAGAACGTCACTGTTGTGACTTCACAGTAATGTTGTAACATAGAACATTTTAAACTGGACTTCTTGCCACATCTTACAAATTGAAGAAGTCAGTTCCTGCCTGGAGAACCAGTGGTGCGTGTTGGGGCTTACCTTTGTGAAGCTGTTGCCCGGACAATAAAAGGAAGGTGAAGGTCAACTGCACGACACAACAGACAGACACAACTAAGGCTATGTTTGTATAATTTACCCAGACCCGTATCTGAGATGGGCACAAACAAGCATGTATTTAGTTTCTATTTCCTCATCACTTCATGGGTAAGTTCCAAAACTTTGTACTTCCTTATTTCAGGAACAAATGACATGCCAGGGAGGCTAAAAAACAGAATGAGGAGGGAAGTGAGAGAGAATTAATGAGGAAAGAATGGCCATTACCTCTAAAAAGTGTTGTACTTTGTTTTTCAACACACATAAGATTAACTGATCCGAAGCTAAAAGTCTTATTTCCCCAACCGCTGAGACGTAAGCATCTGAATAATTAAGCACGAGCAGCAGAAGCTCCTCCAGCACTAATTTTCGATTGAAATTGTGGCTTCGCACCACGCTTTCAGCAGATACATTGTCAAATACTTAAGCACTGTTTAGGAGTTTACAGTACATGAAGAATTTAAATGGTGTTACAAGGGAATACTCATGCAACTCATCACCATCTGAATGGTGATAACAGACAGCAGTTCATCGGTTTAAAACGTATGCAATATCCAGCCGACATGCATGATGTTTCAATATGCACTCCTGTAGAGACAAGGGTGTCTCTCTTACTTTGCTCTGATCTGGGCTTCCTCTTTCATCAAGCATGTGCATAAGGAAATACCAAGGCTACAAGCCAGAAAACATTTTTTTAAGAACCCCAAATTTCAGTGTCAGACATTCTGCTTATTAGCACCATGCTGCAGAATGAGAAAGACAGAATATATCAAAGTTAACACAGCAGAACAGGGAAGATGGGCTCATGAGATCTGATGAATTTATGATCCTGCCACGCGCCCATCCGTATTGCATTTGGTAGCCAGTGTAGGACAGCATTACTGAGCTGCATTTTTATTTATCTTAAAAACTTTTTCAGTCTATATCCAGCACAGACACACTCATTCTTCCTAAAGTCAATTATCCTTATGTTACTCATCTTCACAAGTTTGTCCCAGAGGGCTTTGAAATTTGCACAACATACAACAAACTCTATTCTTAAGCCCTCAGATAGCCCCTGCTGCTGCAGATGGTCGGCCCACTCCTGCTGACACAGCAAAACTTGGTATTTCTTACCAGCTGATCGATACATTCAAACTGACGCAGCAGTCCGTCTTATGAAGCCGTGAAGTCATTTTTATTTTGAAACCAATGGACTGATAAGTAAAAACAGTAAGAACAAAACAGCGTGCCATAAATGATGGCCTCTACTGTGTTTTCATCACTAATATTCATCCTAGGAAGCCAATTTATTGAAAAAACCTTCAGCAGTCTGATCCTATCCGCTCATCCATGTCTAAATGTTTAACCTTTCCTACATCCTTCGCCATCTCCACATAATCATTTTCTTCCCAGGTGATCTAGAAACAAAAGCTGTTGTGTTGTTGTGATGTTTCTCATCAAAGTCACTGTTTCTCATCAAGGTCAATGAATGAAATGCCAAAGCTGTCGGTCTGGTGTTAGTTGACAGAGGTGTTATAACACAGACTTAACTCTATTACATTAGGTTGACTTTAACTTAATAGCAGGTGATTTACAAAATGCCACTTGGAATGCAATGCTTCAGTGGCATATTGACACACAGAGGTTTACGATGACAAATTGACATTAACCTCGGAGATATGGGCATCGTAAACATGTCATGGCCGGCTTTAAATACAGTCATAAACTGTTATTACTTCAAAACGCTGTTAGGAGGATGTCATGCATAATTAACGCATGTTACCTCAAGTAAAGTGGTTGAGTCTTGAAGCTTCATGGAGCTTTAGGAAGGTGCAATGACACTCATAAACAATCATAAAGTTTAATTTCACGTTGATGACGGAGTCATACACCAGCCTCTGATTTGCACACAGTTTAATGGTGTCATCTAAAATGTTTTTAATTCCCCAAATCTATCTGCAGTTGCTTCTCCACCTTACACTACAATTAGGCGCCTATGCAGCGAGATACACATCAACAAGCACAGCAGCAGTTCCTGAGATAAAGGGAGGGGGGTGCATGGGAGCACGGCTGATGCTGCTTCGTCTCCGGTGCAGAGACATCAATGAGAATATGTCGACATAGTTACAGGCACTGGCAGGGGTTTTGGCACATACATCTGTTATGACCTTTCACAAAAAAAAAAAAACCAGGATGTGTTGTTGAAGGCAGGGGCGTGCTATGTCACATCCAATGGGGTTAAAAGGTAGCAGACAAAATGCAACAGATGGACATCTGCCTGGCATCTGACATCATCCGAGCCAAGATCTGAGAGCAGCAGCGAAAAAAAAAAAAAAAAAAAAACAAACACGAGAGAACAGGATGTTGACAAGTCATGTGTCTGGTTGCGGTCTGGAGCCGTTTCACTGCAGTCAGTTCAATATGCGGTGAAACATTGACATTCACTCAATGTTACATTCAGCCGGGGTAATGAGGCTGTAGTGGTAAGAGAGGGAATCGGTCTGGTATATTCCCCGTGTGCCATATTTTTTTATTAGTGCCATCATGTAAACAGAACTCCCCGTGTGAAAATAAGTTCAGTAATTCAGACTGTCAGAGGAACAGAACCGAGGACATCTAACTCCACAGTTCTTGGCTTCAAATCAAGTGTGCCTCACACGCTGGCAGACACATTTTCAGGCAACACCGCCCGATATTTATAAGACTAGCAGGAGCTAATGGGTGATTCTTGTAGCCAATAAAGTCTCCTCAGAAGGCATCTACTGTATCCTGCATCTAATTTGCATTGTTACTGCAGCAGGCTCTGCAGACTGTGCATTGTAATGTCGACCTGCGTCAACACGCTGAGTCACCAAACTCACTCAATCAAGCAATAACAGATACAACAGGCGAAAATTGGGATGGAGAATAGATGCAAGCATTGCCCAAACCTGCAAAGAGTATAATCTATAAGCCCCAGTGTGTAACAGTGTGTATTCAATATGTGCTTCCCACTCAGAGCCATCAATTTGCTTTCATATCTTGGCTGTCGGGATATCGAGGTGCGTTTAGCGTTTTGTCGGAGAATTCTATTTGCAAACAATTATGCTCTGTATGCTGCAGTTCAAAACATAATCGCTGCCTCTTTACGCTCTACACCTCCGCTGAGTTTGTACCTGTACGGGAACATATCCCATTTGGAAGGTGCTTTTATCTAAAGTGCTTAAAATATCAGGAGTGCTCTCATTTTCTGCGTGTGGCCCCAGTGGGTTTCAACCATTAAACTCGAATGTGTTGATATATGTTATGCCCATCATGTTGGTGCTGTGTTTTTGAATAGGGTTACCCTCGAGCCTTTAGTTTCTGCATGTTGCTGTTTTGCACGTCCACGCGACTTTTTTTTTTCCCCGCTGTCATTTCAGTGAGAATCATCACAGACATGCACATACTCTTGTTTTAATTTTTTTCACTTTAAGAAATTTCTCTACTCAGCCTGTTCCTTGCCACGCACACAGCTTCTCTGCGTATCAAGGGATACAGATATGACCGTAACTTTTCCAATAGCTGGGTCATTTTCTAGAACATGTTTCTGTCCCTAGCCTTTACCAGAAAAAATACACCTGAAAAACAATTAAGATGTACCTTTTTTAAAACATTTTACAACAAAACGATTATGTTATTTGAACAATTACTGTCTCTAGGGCCATACATTTGGCAATATTTGGGGGTAATATGCTGTATTTTAAGCTTCTTTACTATTTCAAATGCAATAATGTATAAGTTATAAATTACATTCTTGCATTATTGCCACTATACTCAATCACCATCCACAGGTTTAAGGGGAGCCTCAGCATTTCTCTGTCGTCACATGAGTCTGTTTCACACCAACAGGAGTGCTTGCTGTGTTTTATGAGGCTACATAAATTCTATGTCAAACACGGTGTTTCAGTTTCATGTCTCTCTCTTGCTCTCCGACCCCTCCGTACATCTAGTCATTATTTCTATTAATTCAGATTACTCCTGGTGATATTTCATGCATCACTAATGTCCTTTATCACATTCCATCTGCTGTGATGTATATCACCTCATCTGCTGTAATAAGCATTTTTACATTTTTTTTTTCACTAGCCTGTCCCGATTGAAACAGCTCAGTGAAAGCAAGGTTTATCGGTTCATCAGCTCTCTTGGAGATACATGGTTTTCTTTGACAGTGAGTATCTGAAAAATTGACATCTGAAAAGTAACAAGTTAGCAAAGCTTTCACAACAATATAGTACTTACGAGTTGAGAAGGAAAGTTAGGGTTTAACTTTTGAAGTATCAATCAAATCCAAAGGGGTAAACACTGAGCACTGGACATAAAACCGCACACTTCAACTAAAGATTATTTTATAATGAATGAGGTTTTTATAAACTGTCCGGACAATGGTCCAGAAAGCAATGGTATTCATTTTACTTTAATCTACAAACTGAGAAAAAAAGAAACGTTTTGCCAGTATTCAGTGGATGTGGCGTTCTCCCCACCATTCTTTTGCGGAGCATTCTTTTTTTTGGCTGACTTCTTTCCATCACTTGTCAGTAGGGGAATTTTAATTACTGCAACAGTTTAAACACCAGAGGTGCCTTCCAGAGATTTCCGTAGCCACAGAAATGAGAAAATACAAATACAATCTGCTTGGTTTCCTTTTTCTCCCTTCCGAGGTGTAACCTGGGCCCCTCAACAAACATCTGAGGCTCAAAGAGGGCATGGAGCTCCACATGTAAACAACCGCGTCAACTCTCGGATTCAAGTGAGCGAAGGAAAAGCACACAAATTGGGCATTTTCTATGACAGAAGTGATATTCTCTTCCAGGCTCCACCAGTGCTGACTGTAAATGCTGTTTATTGGAAGTAATCCGAGGGATGGTGGAGGAACTGGGTTCATGCTGCGGACTGTGTGTGACTGATATGGACCGAGCGAGAACATCACAAGTCCCTGAGCTGGGGGCTCTCTGTCAGCCAGCGAACCCTGCAGCTCGCCCTAGGGCCTGCTGGCAAAGAAAGTTCCCAAAGCTTTCCACCTGCAATGTCACGTTGATTACACAGCGGGAAGAGCAGAAAGGGGGTTGCTGATCACGTTTGCTCTCCGGAGCTATCTGTCTTTTCGCTTCCTGCCTCCCTTGTCTGACTCCATCTTTCTTCTCTCAGCCTGTCTGAAAAAGACCTCCCCAACAGAAGACAAGCACGAAGGGGTCAATCCTCTCGATTCCAGTTGCCCGCGAGGCTTGACACGTCTGTCAGAACCTGCAAGGGATGGTTGAGATGAGGGAGGTTGCCGTGGCAACAGCCCTGCCACTTTGCCACCTGCGCGCGTCCCGCGGGGGGAAGAGGAGGCAACGCCTTTCTCGCAGCCATCAAGGTCTTTTCTCACCTTGCCGTCCGGCAGAGCTTGTCCCGCTAGAGCACACTAATAGTTTTGACGGAGGTCATGTCACTAAATCTGCCTGACGCAAGCAGCAACAAACAGGAGATGTTAAGTCATGGGGTGTGATTTTTACCCCGCTTACGGATCCCTTCCGGCACTCCAGACACAGTTAATGGCCTGTTCAGAAAGTTGTCCGTTTGCAGATGTCTTTTGACCCCCTGGGGACGATCTGCAGCGTCAAACCGACGCGAATGGAACAAGAAAAAAGGCAGCTTCCGTTATTATATTTCCTTGTTATCCAGGTTCAGTACAACAAGAAACAACAATCTTCTCAACAAGCTGAGAGTGCTCGTCTTCTCTCCTCAAGCGGACACACCGGTAACCTCCTGTACCAGAGCTGAAAAACAACGCCGGGCTCTACCCTGCTTGGTTGATCTGAGAGCAATCTCTTGTGCCATGTATTTTTTCCTTTAATTGGTCCGGCCCCCATGCCCACCCTCTCTGTGGCTTTACTTGTCCTGTTGGGAGAACCATAGGATGAGCAGCACATTGCAGAGCGGGGGGCCTGTTTGGTGGGGGATTTGGGGGGGGCGGATTCAGGACCATCCGGAGGGCATAATTACCAGCAAATCTGTGCTCACCCGCTATCACGCTATTGATGGGTTTTGTGGACTGGTATTTGTTATCGGGTGGCAAGTGCTGGTGCACCCTCATTAACGCTTCTCACCTCTGGAGCAGAAAACAGTAGAAGTAAACAAGTGAGAAGAGGACAAATAGTTTTTTTCACACACACACAGCAAACACACATGGACACACATACACACAAATGCACACAGAAGCTTTTGGTATTCAACATGAGTAGATTTTTATAACTGAAGAAAGCTTTTCACACTGAGGGGAAAGAATTTATACATTACATTTCATTGACGTATGTGAGCAGGAAACATTTATGCAAACCACAGACATGTTCAAATGTGTGCGTGTCGCAGGATACGTATGACTTATGACCTGACTTCACAAGGTGGAGAGTTCCAGTATTAGTCAATGTGACACCACTTAATATTTTCAAGGAGACCTGAGGATAATTTCTAGCCGTGTGTGGCGACAAAACCTTTTTGACGGGAATCTGAGCCCCAGTTGTGGCCAAAAACATGATGTTTGCCTTTACATAATCAGGGCAGACGAGCAGTATCACAGGAGAAACACTGAACACTTAAAAGGGAGAAAGGAAGACATATAAAGTCACAACATGAAGAAATAAGACTTGACTTATCTGTGGTTTTGCAGAAACTTACTTTGCCAACATCAATTGTGGTGATCGGGTCGCTCACTCATGGTTCAAAGCTTTGTCTTCATCCAGAAGAAGTGTCTGAATTTTTATCTCCCCTTTAGTTTCAGTTGAGCTGTTTCTGCTCAGCTCAGCTGAAGGCTCTGGGCATTTTTGATGATGTCACCGAATGGTGGAGGTTCTGCAGTGTTGCTGGTCATTAATCACCATCACCTGTAAAACTCAGCTGTCCCGCCTTCTGCTGGCTTTTATTTTCGTTGCGCTCTCATTTCAAGCACAAAAACAGAAAATGCATATCTTTCAGACAGCAGTCAGGATAAATTAACTGATGTCTTAAAAACTGTCACTCAGCCAATAAATCTCTCATTTGGTGTCAAAAACGTTGACAGCTTGTCAGCGTGACGAGGCAAACATTTGTTGGACAACTCACGTGTTGTTTTGTAACACATTTTTTAAGCTGACATACATTTAAACTTAAATTTGAAGGAAATGTAAAATGTTCTGAGAGCGTGAAGACAGTCCTCTACATTCTCATTTCCTCTGGCTTCGATGGCAGCAGCTCTTTTGTGTCCGAGTCAAACATCTCTCTCCTTGTGGTCAGTGATTGTGTACTTAAGCAGTCTCTCACGTGTCGTCCCTGTGCTCCCTCAGCCATTCTACTGTTTGTCTCAATACAGAGGGGAGAAACAACAAAGGAAGCAGACAGGGTTCATTTTGCGCCTCGTTATGGGTGATTATTGTTTACACTTCTCTGTTATTCTGTTTAAATCAATTATGATTTAATTTTTCAAGGTGCATTCACATATTTGTTTTACACCTCTCTATACACAATTTGATTCACTCTCAGAGTGCTTTGAACCTCACACTGCTTGTTAGAAAGTAAATGTCATAATTAATATTCAGTCTACGTTGCTTTGAAAAGGAGGGTTACGAGCGTCTGTCAATATGAAATTCATTGTTTATTCTCCACAGACATCAGATATAGTATTAAGTTTTGCCCGTACCTCCGTTTTTACATGGTGTACCCAATTTGTCTAAGCTTTGGTGGTAATGAACCTCTGTCGACTCTCGCTGTTTCCTCCTGATTTGACAAGCTTGAATTATCTGACAGGGTCTGAAAAATCAAGCCGGAGTGGTGAGAGTGATTCAAAGAAGTGTGTCGTTCAAGCAATTAGTTTTCCATTGTGTTCCAGCGGGATTCCATACATGGCAGCATCGGGCTCAGCGTTCGCAATTAATGTCTTGTGTCTTGATGTTCCCTTTTACATTTTTAATAAACCCAATGCAAAAATGTATCTTTTTGTTCATGAACCCATACAAAATTCATGGTTGTTACACTCTTAGCAGACCAAAATAATTTTTGTCATTTGTTATGCAGGTTTAAAAATATAATCTAATGTATGTAATGTAATTTGTTTTGTTGTTTTAAAGCCCATTACACATTGAACAATTGGATTGTTTGTGAGTTTGTATCACCTTAACCACATTCGAAAATATTTTTTTCCTGACAAAATGTAGACACTTCCTCAGAAAATACTTCGACATGTAGCTCAGTTCCGCCCCAGGGGAGCCGGGATCCAAACCAGCCACCTTCCGATCACTAGTCCACCAGCTCTACCCACTAAGCTACAGCCACCCTTGATTAAAGAATTTTTTTCACAAATTGTGAACCTGCTCATCCATGTTGGCATACTGTCATATAGATGTGCTCAAAAAATATAAGGCTGAAGGGTGCAGGATACAAGATTAGCTGCAAACTGACACACACACACACACACACACGACCAAATGCATGATCCCCTTCAGGCTAATACGACTGGCGGAGATAAAAATGACTGATGTCGGCGTGAATCTTTCACTTAAAAGTAGACGCAGCCAGTGAGCATGTTACTGATAACATAACAATGTAAAATAAAGGTGTGAATAATGAGCTACAGTCACAATATGACATGAACTGGTCAGCATGCATACTGAGCTGCGCGCCCCGGCGCGCTAATGAAATTTCCATCTGCAGGTTTCATTATGGCGCCAGTCGACTGATACAAATTGCAGGGTGGGGACATCCCCGACCCCATCCGATTCTATCTCACCGTTATCAGCCCGCATGGTGTATTTCTGGGTGAAGGACACAGTAAAAGGCTACAGACAGCCATTGATCTGACGCCTTTGACTCGAAAATGCAATTAGAGACTGGCCACGACTTGGTGGGTGGTTATCACATGGCACATTGGTGCACATTGAGATGTCTAAATCTGGATAGTCACAATAATGATTATTTCCTAATTACTCGAGGCTGATTCCAGGGACTTCATGACTGCACGGGATCAACTGTGATGAGGTGTTCCTTCTCAATACATGTCGGCCGTGTAAATCATAGAATGTCTTCGTCCTCAAATGGGTGTGAAAGGGCATCTCCCCTAATGGGCACAGCGGGCACATGCGCCGAGAGTGAAAGATGTGACTTGTGAGTGGTGTGGTATGTTGATAAATTGATCGCACTGACTGGGAAAGTTCAACTTCTGACCAAAAATAATCATGTGCGGCCTTTATAATCCTCCCCCCTCTGTTGCTAATTTCATTTCAGGGATGATGAGGCTTTTGAAATGTCACATCATTTCTTTTCTTACTCTTTTTGGCTCGACCTCTTCTGAGTACTGCATCCGTGGCCCATTACTACAACAGAAGATGACCTGTCATGTCTCACGGCTCCTTTACACACCTTTCTGCCTTATTGTCATGAAACAAAATGGCTCCCGAGTGTCTCGAAAATGTTCATATTCACTCAAGGTTGACAGACAGGAGAGAATGTGCGACCGCCCCACATTTGTGACCTTTTATGTAACAGAAATTTAAAATAAACTCAGTACACACACACACACACACACACACACACACACACACACACACACACACACACACACACACACACACACATAAACGGAAGGAATGATTTTAGAAAAAAGAAAGAATGTATTTGTTGCATGGATTATGCATTGTTTGATCAAACATTCCTAAAACTCACAGTTTGTTTGGAGATAAGGAAGCTTTGGGAGATGACTTTAAGGAATATTACACTATCTGGGCTTTTGCTGATAAAGATAACACCTCTCCCTTAATCCATGAGAGATACAATGAAGTGAGCTGTCGAGCAGGCTGCTAAACAAGAGCAGATAGAAAAAACAACAACAACAACAACTTTGAGTAAATGTGTGTGTGTGTGTGTGTGTGTGTGTGTGTGTGTGTGTGTGTGTGTGTGTGTGTGTGTGTGTGTGTGTGTGTGTGTGTTCTTGTAGCCAACGACTGAGTGGAAAGTGTGAACAAGTGCTTTGTTTCTGGGAGCACTTCCTGAAGAGTGTGTCATTTCAGCCTCATGCTCCTTTCCTTGATCGAAGGCAATTTGACGAATTTGGGAAATACACTTATTCACTTTCCGACGGAGAGTTAGATGAGACGAGTGATACCACTCTCATATCTGTCCACTCAGTCAGCAGCCAACTGGTTTACATTAGAGGGAATTTGAGGGGAGCTATATGTCTGTGTGACATTATGCCCACAGTACGTAAATGCTCCCTGATAAACATGTTCTTCTGCACTATATCTTGGTTGGGACGAGTTGACGGAAAACCAGAGGGAACACCAGGAAGTTACTGCGATCAGTCTACCCTGGACTACTGAGTAAAAAGATGTTTCGCAGAGTTGCGCATGACATAATCGCAATATAGCTGGTGGTTGTTTTGTTTATCTTGCTTACTGCGTGTAATCTGTAGATTTGTACTAACACATATTGCTCGAACTCATTAAAAAAAAAAGGTTTTAAAGTGGGTTCAAATGCTGAAGAATAAAGGTCTGCTGTGTTCCTGTGCCTCAGAATGTATTACTTAAAAACATAATAATAATAATTAAATAATAACTAGTGTGTAATATGTTACATTTTTAAGTAATTGATGCAACTTTTACCAAGACACAAAGCTCCCTGGCACAAAACTAACATCCAAATATCAGTCACAGCAAATTTACATCAACCCTCACATCCTACTGGGTAGCCCAAATGTGTTTTAATCACTAGATCTTAACCTGAAAAGAGTGATCCCACCAAACACAAAGTGGGTTTCCAGCCACATGATTTTATGCACATTTTCAAAATTGCTGTGAAAAAACCCTGAAGCAAAAATCTGCCCAAAAGGTGTTCATTTATTGCTAAAAAATGGCATCATATGCTTGGGTGAGGTGGAAAAGTTGCTGCGTTGACAAAAGCAAAAACTAACAATGTGCACGGAAACAAGCTTGGCGATTAAATCATTACGTGCCGATGAGACGAAATAGCATCAACATCACATCTGCGCGGTTTCCATCATGTTTGTTACATTAGCGGTTCACTCGGTCACACCCTCTCTCTCTGCAATGGTTCAATAGCCCCAGACTGGAGAATTAGTGCCACCTGTTATTTATCTTGACAAATTCTTCATGATCACACATGGGGATGGAAACACACGTTCAGCTGCATTTTCCTATTTCTGCTTTTCTTGAAATTTCATTTAAATTTGCACTTAATTTGAATGGAAATCTGGCTTTCTTGGTTAACCCCCCCTCAACTGTATTAGAATGATCCTGATAAAAATAAGTGTGAAACGCTGGGGAAATAAGACACAGACTATCATTCTCAAAAACAACAAGTCAAAATTGCAGTCGGGAAACAGTGAGATATTTTATGTGCTGAGCTACCTCGACGTTCGGGGTCACTGCATGGAAGCACCTGGCCTCGGGTTGCCTGTGACACTCGCAGGCCTAACAGGCATCCCCCCCCCCCCAGTAGCGGTACACCTGGCTCCTCTCCTTTGAACTACCTCCAAACTGACAGAGCGCTGTTTCTCCGGGGGTCGGCTTGGACCTTCATGACAGTTCTCTATTTTAGGACAAAAACTGGACTGCAAAGACTATATTTCCCTCAGCCTTTTCTTTTGTATTTCAGTCATTACGGCGTGTATGTTGATAACTGCTGCGAAGCACTTTGCCAAGTGTGAAGACGAAGCACCACGGGAGCAGCTACTCTTCTGTCAACGGGGAAATTATTTAATTATTTATTTTTCCATGACAGTGTGTTTAGCCCTGCACGAGAGGGAATGTTTTTGAGCGTTCAAGGTTGTCACATTCGACAGACATCACGGGGAGAAACAAGCCGTACACAGCTGATAGAGGGGGCAGAGCTGAAGCTTTAAGATGACATGTTTATCTGCACTTTCCTCCCCCGTCAAAAGTTCAGACCCAGGTAGGTGTCACCGGGTGAGGTTACTCGAGTTCACGAGCACAATGTGGCAGATAAAAAAAAAAAAAAAAAAAATAGGTCGACTGACAATTTCTGCAAAAAATACCCTCTGTGCTCGCTAGGATGCCTCATTTCAGGATGATTCATGTAGTATCCTGTTTCGCAGATGCTGAATGTTTTGAACTCGTCCCAGTTAAATGATTTTGTGATTAAATTAAATTATGCGGTATTGTGTTATTATTGCCAAGGAAGCCCAACAACACCGTTTCAGTATCTTACAACATTAAGAAGTCCGGCATATTCTAAAATTAAAACATAAAATTAAAACATAAAAAGCTTCCATTAAGGCACAGCGAGTAAATCCCACATTTGAGCAGCTTGTCACATCCTCGCACAGTCTCCTGCCAGGCAGATGTGGTCAAAGTGATTTTCCCTGACAGTTAGCATTTCTCACACTGTCTTTTTGAGCTCCTCATTACTGTGACACTGGCATTTCTTGTCTCCCTGATAGATGATTCAGACCCCGTTATGTTTCTGCAGATGTTGGAAGATGTTCTGACTTGTTTTCATCCGTCAGGGATTTACCTCCTCTGTGGTGGTAAAACAAGCTGTCCGAAAAGTTGAACTGGACACTCTAAATACCGATCACCTAAAAGGCCAACCAGCTCTGGTAGAACCACTTTTAAAAATTCTTGAAGACAATCATTAACCAGCTGGAGCACAATTTTATTTTGGCCTTTATTTCAGGAATGCCGTCTTGGCTTTGTGGTACCGAATACAGGAACTCAGGGTTAAGTAGATCGGAGCCAAAAAAGTCAAAGTCTTATTACTTAGCAATTCATCTCTAACTTGTTCTAATCCTTAATTTATTTGCAATGGCAGCAGACAACTCTTACCCCTGCTAGCATTTCTAAGTGGCATTATTGTTGATGCCACCTTTTGTAAAGACAACAGGATTGTTTCCATTTTCTTCTGAGTCGCAAACAACAACAACAACAACAACAACAACACAGAACAATGCATGAGTTTTTATCCAATCATTTAGCCTGGATTGCCAGTTAACTTTCTTTTTCCCCAGATAACCACACGCCTGGTGGCAGACACAAATGTACGCTAATGGTTTCATCATTCTATATCCATTATATTGTGAGATCAACATTGACTTCATTATGATACACTGGAGCAGCAAACTTGTCAATTGCCAATTTAAGCGAGTTATCTCACTGCAATGTGAAATGAAATCAACAGCTGCCATGAAGGCCCCGGTGAACGTTTGAGAAATATAATTAGAGGTTAACGGGTGAGAACGTGTGTGGTTCTGTAAAACTGCTAGAATCAGTACTATATATTGACAATGGATCCAACATTGATGGGTGAAATCTGTTCTGTTTGTCATGACAAAGATGCATTGTACCAGTTTCTCCTCAAGCCTCTCACGGGCATTTCATCATCTTTTGGCTCATTGTTCTAGTTGTCTGCCGTCAACCTTAGTTTTCTACCACTCTTCGGTTCAGTGTCGGAGCATTCATTGGCATCGCAAACAAGATGGCTGCTCAGTGCTCCACTATGTTCACCAGGTATTCAGCTAAAAAAACCAGACACGTCCGACTGGACACCAGAAAAGAGCTAAAAAGAGAGCAATCATGGTGCTTGAATGCATCGTTCCTTTGCTAATGTTCATCTGTATCTGTTGCCATGTAAACAGTCAACCCGATGCCAAAATGGTCTCCGTATCACCATTATAGAGCTATAATATGTCTACTGTATGTGGACCTGACCTGACCATTAGCAGCAAACCTCTCCCCCATGAATAGTTCACTTTTCACATGAATGAAAAAAAGCGAAACATTTCTTTACATGAGGAAAAGAGGCCAAGTTTAAAGATGGAGCATCACTCAGCAGCATCAGGCGCGGTGTTTTTTTTTGGGGGGTGGAGGGTGAGAGGAACACTGTTTACTCACGGTTCATTAGCTCTTTGTGAGGTGGTTTTCTCCCCTCAGACACCCCCCCATGCTAAGTAATGCTTTTCTTCTTTTTACTACCTGCAATTAGCCTTGTACATTAAAGTGCTTGCTGATGTCTGACTAATAGCGAGTATCTATCACACCCCGCAAAGCAGCAGGTCTGTTCTGATCTAAGCGCATGCTGTGTCATGTGTTTGTAGAAAACACCCCATGTACTTATGCAGATCAATCAAACTGTCTTACTTGTTTCCCGTCTTCTGGCTCTGTCTGCTATCGTACGGGTTGTCATTAGGGCGCATGTGCGCAGTATATAAATGTAGACACAGAGATTGAGGCCAGTTTTCATCAATCTGTGTACAAGCAACACTGCTTCGCCCACTGACATTGTGTGCAAATACCAGAATTCAGCTTCATCCAGATCTGTAACAGATGTGTCCAAGTAATATGCGTGAAACAACATATACATTTCGATCTGCATAAAAGAAATTGAATGTTTCCGTCAGGGTTCTGTCAGTCATTAGTTGATATATGGACGCTGTTGCGTTTGCATCTTGTGTGCAGTGGGGGAATCGGCCACATCTCACTGTAGGAACCACACTCAGCCCAGTTGCCAGGATATTATGTAAGTGGTTAATCTCCCTGCAAACCACAGTTACATCCAAGGCAGACCTTTGTACCAAACGAGGCATATCACCTTCACATTATATGCTCATTAACCACCTGTCGCAACAGGAGGTGAAGGGGAAGGTGGAGGTGTTATTAAAGCCAACAAGACTGCCAAATGGCTGACTGGAGTTCAAGTCCTGCCACTGTTTTTTTTTTTTCTTTTAAGGACACCTGGAGACATTTCAAGCCGTTATTGTGGAGTCAAAACCAGGAGTGGGAGACCTCCGGACGTTCCCAGCAGTTTTGCCGGCAGCCAACATTTTCCTGTGAAACTGGAACATCTCCATCCATGATCAAAATCTGTGTACCAAATAAGTTAGCTCTTTACACAGGGACCAACTCGAGCTCCAAATGTCTCTTTTATTAAAAGGAGAATGTTCTGCACAACTTTTTACAAAATGCATTCAACACATATGTCATAATGATGCAATATCTGACACATAAGATGATACAAACTCAGTGACTCTGGATCTGCTGCGAGAGCTGAATCAGAGATGCATCGTGTATTAAGATGTGCTTTTCACACCAATCTACCAAAGGACAGACAAGAGAAAGGGGAAATCTGAACCCAAACAATACTGTCAAGAACACAGAGAGATCCAGGATGAGCTGAAGCCTCAGACGCATGTGGGATTCAGTGATGAAGTCTGTTTGAGCCGTGGCATTGAGCCTGCCACAGAAACGGCTCTCTCCACAGAGCTACTCCACAGTTCAGCCACAACAAACCTCCATTAAATAAAAGTGTGTCTAATACCAGATATTTGCTCTTCAAAATATTCACTTCGACCTTCCGCTAACTCTGCTCTAACCTTATAAACAAGGTGGTTTATGCAAATAGGGACATTTGGATTTTGATTTAAACAAAAAGATTTTTCAGTGCCATTCCTTCCTGTTCCAGAAATGTGTTACAGAGTTATACGCAAGTTAGCGGATGAGGACGTGCATTTGTTCATTTGCTTTTCCTGAACTCTTTCCCAGTGTGATATTTCGAGGAACTTTGAAGGTTTTTAGCATTATGCGAAAAGCATGTAATGAGATTACCTCGTTAATTATTTACAAAGCCTCCTCCTGGCCTGAGTGTCAGAACGCGAGTGTCATTAAATTTGTTCATCTGCTACTTTCAATGAATGACTGGCCTGACTCAGAGGATCTAAAGGTGTTAAGATTTGTATGGCTCAATGGCCACGTGTGTCACATGCGAGATCGCTTTACCCGTCAGCCACCGTCAGTTAATTTATTTCCCTTGTGCATCCTAGTGGCACTAAGTAGAGAGCCCCGATGCGACTTCTGAAGTGAAAGACACAAACAGTTACACGACTTAACACTCTTTCACTTAGAGGGATTCATGAACATAGTTTAAAACTTATGTTCAAAAAACTGTTAAATGAATATGTTCCGAACGCTTATTGCTTATTCATGAATGTGCTGTGTCAAAAGAGTGCTCCTTCTCCTAAAAGGAAAATCTATCTGGGACACACAAGTTACAGCTGAGAATCACAAACCTGCTTATGTGCAGTTTGATAAAGACGTCTTTTGTGTGAAAAATGAATTTCTACGGCGAAAAATCCCTGTGCATCACACGCTGAATATCTTTAGCTGTGAGCAACTAATGAGATTTCGCTGGAACCTCTCGTGTCCTGCCGTGAGACAAGGGGGACATCAGCTCTGGCAGCAAACATTGCACTGGAGACATTGTACTGTAAATAAAGAGACGAGAGGTGTTATTTACAAAAAAAAAAAAAGGCTCAAATTCCGCGACACACATAATCAAGCGAGTTCTGATTTTCCACAATGAGCCGTTAATTATTGTCTGAATCTGGCTGTGCAGGCCCTTGCAATCACCAGCGCTGAGCTGAGACTGAGACAGACTTGGCCTATATAACAGATAAGCCTCATTAGCCACAGCCTCAAACCTGCAAGTGACTGGGGAGGCAGAGGAACACAGATTTCTCCTGGTGACAACGAGACAACAGATTCCCACCACTGCCACAGTGGGTATGGCACATAATTGGACATATCCCAATTCCCCAGCAGACTTTTTCTGACGGCCTTTCTCGAACACTTGGAAGAATCCTGTCCTCTTTCTTTTCTTTTTTTTTTTTTTCAAAAGGGAACCTGTGTGATTCTTGACCTCCATGCCTCTTGCCCGCCAGCTGCACCATCTCTGGGTGATTGGAGGAAACATGTGGAAAAGGTATTTTGACAGTAATGTCAGGTTTACGGCTTAAAATAGGTGGAATCGCACACAAACGATGTATGTTTATTATTAACTCCCTTGCTCTGTTAGAAAGAATGATATAAAACTGACAGCGAGAGATGACAGTGGCTTCTTCTCTGCTGCTCTATCACGCACATAAAAATAGAGCCTGTCATTTCACTAACACATGAACATTATACTTAAACCACGGCCATTATTATGTTGCTATCAAAGCCTCCAATCCAATGGACTTGGCACCTGAATAAATTGATTTGTTAGAGAGGTCGGCTGCTGGTGATGGCCGAAAAAACACTTCATCCCAAAGGTCAGGTCAGGGCTTTGCTCCCTGATGAGTGTTTAGCTGGAATCAAAATTGTTGCCACAAAAACTGCGGAGAGCAATAGATGGTTCAAATTTACCGTCAAATCAAAGCCCTCTCAGAGCTTCCTCCTGTTCTACCCCCGGCCATGCAAGAAGCACATCCCGCTTGCATACATTAGTCAGAGCAATGATGTGGATTCATGCATCACTTTGATGTGTTTTTTGTTTGTAATCCACTGTCCTTTTCTCTGTGGCATCGGGGGGCTCCGGCTGCTCGAGATTCGCAGTGGGAGAGAGGGGTTGACGTGAGCCGCAGGTAAGCTGGGCTCAGATGACAATGAGGACGGCTTAGAATGTAAAAAAAAGTTAGGGCCAGACACATGGGTGCACCGAAAGGTAAGGAAAATGAAGTCAGAATCTGTGGAGAAGGATTGAGGATTTGTAAGAAGAATATCATTAAAAAAAAACATTGCGATGAAAGCAGAAACTGGACAAGCTAACGTGTAGCTGGTGGTTGAGTAAAATGCTCTCTGGTCGAGGTATTTTCTCCACCCTAACCACAATGCCCTTTTTTTCCAAATCCACAATTTGAATGTTACACCAGGCATTTGAGCTACTTTGTAAAACTAACTGCTTGCACTTTTCTTGCACTGAGCTCTCCTGTTTGCATTTCACCATATGTTCATCGCACATGCCAGCTAACTCCTCTCCAGCTAGTGGAACTGAAGAAGCCTCTTGGATGAGAGGTGAAACACGTTCCAGAAACCTGACACAAGTCCAGTTGCCTACGATACGGCACCTAGACATACCATCACCTGGATGACTGAGAAACCTTCATCAACTTACTGCACATGAGTTCAGATGAGGCTGTTGAAAAGGAGGTTTGGGTCTGACACATACAGTACGCCATTCACAAATAAACCAACTAACAATTAGGCTACGATGGCAGAGCTCATGAGCAAAAATGTGCTTAACTGTCCGTTACTCTGTTAATCAGTTTAAAAGTGAGACATGTCTCCAATGTGTCTCCATCTTGTTTATTGCGTAGCTCCCCAGAACTGTTTAATAACCCTGCAATTATGCAACCTCATGAATGTTAAACTGTCACTCTCCCGGCGAGCTAAAAATTAGTACTGCGTATTTTGCTAAGATCAGCGGTATAATCAGCTTGACGATTACTTAAGTTCGGAGTGGCGCTAAAATATGACCCGGATCTCATCCTGGACCTTGAATAGTCAAAACTGTATCAACTGTAACTGTATGCGTATCAACTTTTTAATATACTATAAATATTCATTAGGATGTCCTTATGCTGCAGCAGCCAGCCAGCTCAGGGTACAGACCCAGCAATAGAGAGCAGCTTACAGAGCGGGGAAATGGATTTAAAACAAGGGACACGGCTGCCACTGAACTTTGATGAAACTTCTCGGCTGAGGAGGATGATTTCATTCTTCCTAAGGGGCCGTACTGTAAGTGCATACTGAAATACTGTTCAGTCAGCAGATAAGCGAGGACCCATGTGACCATTCAGCTGCAAAGTGCAAATTACTTAAAGGCCCAGTCTTTAATTGCAGTAATCTGCCTCTGCTGGAACACCGTCACTCCTCTATTGGCTTCTGTAACACAGTAATTAATTTCAGCAAAGATTATTTTTAAGGTTAACCATAACATACACACGGTATATCAAGGGATTTGACCACAATATATCTCCCAGATCTTAAACAGATGAGTTTTAATTGCATCAACGTAATCACCCTTGATCATGCGTAAATCACCATAAGCAGGTATTTTATGCATTCAGTTGCTAAATGTATGTTTAATAGCGTCTGGCAGGGTTATTATAGACACTCCTGCTAAATTTGTTGTCATGCATATAGGTTAATTTAATCTAATTTAATAATAGGACCAACATACAATCAAAAGTCCAATGAAGGAGGTCAGACTAAATTGTTAATGCAAGTCATCCTTTACATTTTTTTTTCCATTTCATTCTCCACTGAGCTCAGTTTCACATAACAGGAAGGCACACCTGTTCTATTTGTGCATTTTTATAGCACAATGACTTCTAAATAGAAGAGCAATGAAAAAACATCACTTCAAAAGTACACTGTGTAGTTTCTGTGATGGAATTTTAATCAGTAGACAAAAATCTTCACTGACTTCATTTTCATGACTGATTAAACTGAATAAACAAACCACCCTTAAAGGAGAACTCCACTTCATACTGTTTTACTTTGTTTACATGTGGCGGACCCTGCCACCTTTTGAGCTTCAAACTGCATTCTGGGGACCTGATTTTCCTCTGAGAACAGCTTGTTTATTCAGTTATTGAAAAAAAAAATGTCTGAGTTTGTATCATTACCTCATTAATATTCTAAATGTTTAAAGTCTTAGTATGAATTTGTTTTCATTAACTCTGCAGTTGCCCCTTAAGGTAAAGTAAAATATATATTTTTATATGATCAAACAATGCATATCAAAGTTCCAGACCCAGATGCAGATGGTGATTCAGCTAGCAGAGTAGAAAGCAGCTTACAAAGTTAAAGAGGTCACATTAACAGGCTCATAATTGTCGACAGTCACACAGTTGGAGTAGGTAAACATTTTCTTTGAAAACAGCACACAGTCAGGACAGGTAACAGGGTGCAGGTAGGAAACTGGCAGGATCGGTTCAAACACTGCTGCAGCAATCCAACATCGATAATTCAACAAAAGCCTGGCTGAAACCTGGCCTCTGCAGTGAATAAACATTCAAAAACTCCCAGATGGTTCCAAAAAACAAAAAACCCACCTGCATAAAATCCTACTCATAAAACTCTTGAAAATAAAAGCTCAATCTATAACAATCATCTTTTCTGTCTCACCCTTTCATCTTTGTATCAGTGCAAGTACTATACATATTTATAATAGTTTAATAGTTATAATAACTGCACAACATCCCAGTATTCCTACTGATTACACCCCTATTGGATTACTCTGCACCCTGTGATTAATGTCTATTGCCGATTTTCAGAGGCAATGCGGTGAAGAGGGTTTCCCTTTAAGTTGCAGTATGGAGAGAAAAGGTATAAATGTCTGGGTGGTATATAAACATTTTTTCCCCACAATGCCAAAACAGTTCAGTAAATAAGTAAAAAACTGTACGAATGAATCACACTTTATGGATTTCAACATTTGCACAAATCATAACGAGAACAGAATTACCATAATCTGGTGAAAAACTGAATTATATAACACTGTTTAGATTTTTTAGGCAATGCAGAAATGTATCAGGTTCGCGGGTAGATTGGAGTTCTAATTTATAATTCTACATAAAATATTGATCTTGAGGGATCAAGCCTGTGACATGCATAGGATTCCTTTTAATATGGATGAGCATAAACAAACACTGCTGGATGGAAAACATGTAGACAGACAGGAGTCAATAAGGCCCCTTAATTAGACAAGAGCACACCAAACAGAACTAGATTAACATCTAATTATCGCGCTGAAAGTAAGACATCAATGCACATGATCATTTCTGACGCTGTGATGCCTTCGCAGAGACATTATGCAAGACAAGGGAATGTCTATTTAATTTGGAAGTAATGTTAATTTGCAACAAATGTAGGGCTATTTACAGTTTGATATGCATATGAAAGCCAATGCCAAGTCCGTGATAGGAGGCAGCATCCAACATCAATTCTGAATAAACTGAGCGGTCCTCACATTTCCGTCTGTTTTGATGTCATTCCTGCAAGTATTGTTCATTGGAAAAAAAAATCAAAACATGTTGATGCTATGATGTATTTCTTCATGAACGAGGGAGGATATTTCACAGAGAAATTATCCAGAGAGAGCGGATGATGGTGAGGGTAAGGCTGATGCTGAGCTTCATCAGATGCCAGCTACCAAAAGTTGTGATGCAAACAGATGTTTCAGTGAATAAGAAAGTCCACATAGAGAAATCTTGTCAGCCATCAACATCAGTCCACATTATTCTGACTCCGCTTAAAGAATAATACGATGCTTTTACCCTCTTAAGAAGCCATTTCTTGCCATTCATTCTGCACAATATGAAATCAAATTTGAGTGGCTTGAAAATTGCCCAAATTCAACAGTCTATCAAGGTAAACATCAATTGCTTTTGGTTGAAATTTGTCTGATTATTTAACTGTGCCTCGGTTTAATGGTTCGGTGTAAGTGCCACATAACTGCATGCACTGTTTGCTGTCAATCACCTGGTGAAGAAAGAAACTGAAATCCTCGACAGAATTACATGTTCTCTTTCAAACTTAGCCATCTAATCATGACTTGTGGAAGTGGAAGTAAAAGGCACAGCTGGCTAATGATGTTTTTAACATTACATGTAAAGTGATAAAACTTAATTCTCTGCTCTTTCATATACACACCTAAAGTACATTTTATTTATATAGCCCACAATTATAATAACAAATTTACCAAAAATTGTTGAAAACCCACTATATCCTTACACCCTACAGAATAATACATGTTTTCCAACCCTTTTCCAAAATCCATTTTATGCTGACAACAGCGTCTTGTATGCCATTGGCTCTACCACAAACCAGACTACTACTGATGAACCATGGCAATGTGCAAGATGAGCCTGTCCGCATCAGAAAACGACCTTAAAGTTCGAAAAATTAAGGGAACTTATTACAACCCATATTTACGTGCATAGTCAAGTGGCGACCCCTAGTGGCTGTAGCAATTGTAACAGTTGCAAAGGAGGAAGTGAAAAGAAGCTGAAAAAGAATGTGATGTCCACCATTGGGTTAAACAGACACAAGGCTTTTCATTCAGGTAGACTGTGCGTATCCAGTGTGAAACCAGAAGTCAAAGCTACATTCTTTTGGCTTACTGATGCAGTGAGGCTGCGTAACATACATGATGTAACGTAAGTTTGTTTGTAACTGAAGTGACAGATGTAACATTGCGATTTTAACCCAAACCACACTTGGTCGTTTTGTTGTCTGGACGCATATAATGACAATACAATGCTACAATGCGACAATACAATGAGTGTCTGATATGTGTGGCGGTCTCACTCATGTTTGTTTTGTTAAAGGTAAATATGCCGTTTTGGGAGACCCTGACAATCGCTCAGGTGCGAGTGTGTTGTACAAGATTCTATACAGTATTATTGGCAAAAAGTAAACTATTTGAGACTCTCGTTTCTCTGAGGATTTTAAAATATGTACAAATATTTATTAATCCTATTAATGACTGACTAATTTGGTATCTATTGTAAAAGCGATCTTGATGAACCTTCCTGAATACATAAAACATAAGCATCTGACTACAAAAACACAGATTTAACAGGTGTGTGTCACAACAGTTAATGGTAAGCAGCTTATTTAGTTGAAGGGTTTTGTTTAAAACAAGCTGCTGATGAGAGGCTGAGACACGTGGCTGCTTTGCTCGGAGAAATGACCAGACAGGTCATCATTTTCCCAGCGATAGCCAAACAAAGCCTGCACTGAAGGTTTGATGTAGTTTCTTAGAACGAGAGCTCTCAGATATACTGTACCATTGTGTCTCGTAATGCAGTTTGACCTACTCCAAAGGCATTGCAGGGCATTTACTGAGCACTCCAGATTTGATTAATGGTGACAAGACATGACATGACAAAGAGAAGACCTTTTCATAGTCTGTTATACCCTTCAGAGAGACATTTTTTAAGCATAATTACACGTCTTAAACGTCTTATCGAAGAAGTCAGTGGGAGCTCAGTTTTGTAGTTTTTTTAGAAAGATATCAGAGGATGCTTGAAAGAAGAAGAGGAAACCAGGAGCAAATGCCGCAGAGTGCGCAGTTTGAGACTGTAAACATACCTTCATATTCTGCTTTCAAAAAGCAGACTTGGCCTGAGTTTGTTTTGATCCTTCTGTGTACAAAACAAGCTCTGTGCATTGAGGCGTGCCAACTGCCTGTCAGTTACGTAACTCAGTCGCATCCGTTTCTCCCCACTTGTAAACTGTGTGAGATGAAACAAATACACAGTTTAATTGTCTCATTTGACTACGTTTGCCTCTCGGAGAGCTTTTGTCTGATGGGTTTGTACATGGAAAGGCAAGAGGACATCTGACGCAAAAAGACGCAAATTCTCAACATGTACTTACATTGAGATGACAACGTGTCTGCGCGAGCTGAGAATGATGACTACAAAATCCTGCACTTATCACGAAGACAAGAGAAAGGACAGACTCTGGAAGAAATTTAAAGAAAGAGGTTTTTGGAAAATAATAGTTAATAGTCTAAACCTGGGATTAAAGAATCATGTGAATGTCTCTGTTAGTCAAGGGAGCGTGTTATGGGTTTAACATAGGTTACCTTCTCTACAGACACTTTTATGGTAACTCCAGCAGCC
The DNA here is from genome assembly GCF_904848185.1 of Acanthopagrus latus. NCBI lineage: Eukaryota > Metazoa > Chordata > Actinopteri > Spariformes > Sparidae > Acanthopagrus > Acanthopagrus latus. The sequence goes on from NC_051046.1 coordinate 17,270,260, forward strand.
AAATTAAGAAAAAGAAAAAATATTAACTTGTATCGCACGCATGTGCATCACATACCGTGGGCTCACATCTGATCTAACTGGAAATTTACTGCAACTGTTTTCAGTATTTACCCATGACTACAATCTTCTGTAACATCAAACTCTGTGGTAGTGGCAGAAATAACGTGGCCTTTAAAACCAGGCAAAGAGACGGCGCGTGTGCCATATCACTAAACTTTAAGATGATCTATGGTTTTGGATATATATTGCCCAGTCCTGACATTGTTTCTCTGTCTTGTTTCTCTTTCTCTAATTTCTTCTGCTACAAGTCTGTGCAAAGTTCACTAAGTGGCTGCAGACTTTTTAAAACACTGACAAGAAGTGTTTTCACCAATAGTTGACCAACAGTTGTGTCCAGACTGAAATATGTAAGTTAATGGCTGTATTTTCTACACATTTTACACATTCGAGTGCCCAAGATGATGAACCTTTCCTTGTGTGCCAAGATCTGGTTGGATATTCAGTTTGTCCAGTACTGCTAGTTAGCGAGTGTTATCATGCTATACCCCTAAACTAAGATGATAACCAGAACCTCTTTATATATGTTGACTGAGGAAGTGACATGGCACAAACTGAATACTAGGACTAAACTTTGACAAACTATGGTATAGTTCTTAATGGCAGCTAGTAGGAAACTCAATTTTTTCTGTCTGACCCTTTCAGTTAATGCACAAAAAAGCAAAAGACTCCCTTTAAAGCCAGTGTTTGTCTCTTCTGGGCTGCTGTAAACACAAGCACCATGTTGGACTTTGCAAGGACCCGCTCTCTGAAGGGCTCATTCACAGGTAAAAAAAATAAAACACAACGATTCTTAGCTTTAGGTGATTATTCACTAATGAAAACACTTGTGCTTTAAATCGATTTTCCTAAATCCTACACACTGGACCTATTAACTGAGTATTATTTATCATTATTTATATTATTATTCATTATCATTATTATTTACTGAAAAATTATTCAGTAAATGATGCTCTACTCTACAGCTTGTAGACATTTCTGGTGAATATATGAATATGGTGAATATGTTTTTTTTTTTATTTTTTTTTTAAGTTTTCTCCTGTTTAGCCTGATGCTAATGGGGCAGCAGTGACTCTCCAGCACTGAGCGACGCTTGACTGCCCACCGTACATAGCACAATGTGTTGGTTAATTTGTGCAGAAAAACAAATCAAACTTAATTGTGCTGATGAATGTTTTAGTTACACTTAGATTGAGCGGGTAGAGCTGCATTGTGAATAAAAGATTCAGAATTAATTGCATGTATATAAGTTTACCCTGTTCATGCACCCATGTTTATGAAGGAAAATGAGCGGCACGAAAGGGAGTTTGATTTATTATTATTATTATTATTATTATTATTATTATTATTATTATTATTATTATTTCTTTATACATTGCACAAAAGTTCTCTACTGCAGTTTTAGGGGAGCAGAGGGAAACAATGTGGTGAGGTCTGTTGTCTTGTACCACTTTGTACACCAGAAAGGAAACAGTCAAGTAATTGGTTCCATTTGAAGTTGAACACGGGGGAATGTGGGTAGCGAGTCTCTCTCTGGCTGTTAGCACAACAGATGTCAGGTTGCATGTGGCTAAATATAGTCTTTGGGGATTTGTTATTTCCTCAGATATTGATTCCTGCCCATGTGCCCTGTGACTGAAGAGCTTCTCCTTATTTTCACTTTGAGGGCCCATCACAAGTCTTACATCTTGGGGTGCCTCTGTTAACACTGGAATTATTTAAATTTGTGTTTTTCAATCACCAGTTATCGCTTCAGATCACTTCGGTCAAAAAACAAGGTGGCTTTCTTCACATAGACTCCAGGAGCTCGTGCAATACTCACTAGATTTCAACAACTTGAGTCGTCCTAATCCCACAGTAATCACTGCGTATGGATATAAAGGCAGGAGCTGGCACCAGGTGCTGCTTGAGACACCTGTCAGATCCGTTTCAACCTCTGATCTGTATTCATTTGAGGGATTTAATACCAGCCGAGGTGGATCTCAAGAAGCTTGTTTGTGCCGCAACCACCGCATCTCATTGCGAGTGAGGATGCACATTCATCATTGTTATGAAACCATCTTCCTGTCTGTTTTTTTTTTCTTTTTACATTTTCACAGGTTTACTGGAAACAAAGGAGGCTGCAGGGATAGGACTTTTGTTTACGCCACGCTAATAAGAGAAAACAAGTGATTTTCCTTCTGAAAAATTGAGGCAACACTCAATCAGGTTTGCCGCGATATTAATTTGGGACCACTGTCTAATGTTGTTTATTCCAGAATATTATTAACGGGGAGCTTTTTTGAGGCGTCTGCATTCAGATGGAGTTTTATGATGCCTGTTTTTTCCACTCGTGCGGCAGAGAATAACACCCTCCAAGGTGTCTACTTGACACAGAAGCACTGGAGGGAGTTCTTTAGCTCCGAGGAGAGCATTATCTGTCTGACAACAGGAGACCTCAGAGGTTATTACCTTGTTTAAACTGCAGCCACTTTCCAAAGATAAAAAAAAATAAAAAAAAAAAAATACAAGAATAAAAATCACCCAACTGTCCAGAGAAATGTATTATATGCATATTGTTTGGCAGAAATCGTGTCTTCATACTCAGATAAATTACTTTGCTGCTACATACAACAAATTGAGCCGCTCTGTTTGATAAGCCCACAGAAATACCTCATGGGTTTTTTTGCAAAGGAAATAAACACACTCCTTCTGTCGCTGAATACTTTTGTTTGGTCTGACGCACACCAAAATGCCAAAAACATAAAGAACCATTTTGGAAAATAAAGGAGAAATGGGAAGAGCTAAGTGCTAAGCGCTAAGTGGTAACAATAACGAAAGCAAACATGAAACCTGTCAGCGCACAAAACACTTTCTGGCTGTAAAGGATGATGTCAAAGCCCATTTGTAATGAGAAGAGTGATATTTCTCAGTGAATTATGAATGACATAGACCCCATTTACATCTGTGCATTCTGGATATGTTATCTGAACAGTGACATCTGATCAAAACACCTTGTACTCATGAGCTCTCTGGTTTCATGTTTCCTCCATAGACCAAATCACAACGTTTGTTTACAATAACTTTTGTGCAGAAAATCCCAGCATTACATGTTAGCATACATACAATTGAACTGTCTTTTCAGTGATGATATTTGTTTGATGTCATCATCAATAACTGCACTTTCAGTAACTGTTAGGTTGCAGACCTAATTTACTTGTTGGGTTACTGACTGATAATGGCCTCAGTTGATGCTCGTAGATATCAAAGATGCCACTATAGCAAGACAGTTGCCTACATAAAAATGAGCACAGCAGAGATGTCACACAGGTCAGACCATCGTGTTTTACTATAAAATATTAAACCTTTACAGTAACAGCTGAGAGAAACAAGAGAATAAACAGAAATGCACGAACATCAACTATGCAACTCAACCGTCCCAGAAATGACTGCTGTTGTCAGCATGATGTCAGCAGGATGTCACAGCGATTCAGTCTGTCTCACCCCTGTTGTAATCAGATTTAGTATATCCACAAGGTAAGCAGAGCTGGTTGAGTTGTCAGCAAACATGGCGCGATCATAGGAAACGCTCACAGGTCAACTTGCAAGGCAAAAACAGACGAAAGCATCCATAAGCTACTTATTAGTAGCCTGGCCTTACCAACATTACTTATCCTGTGGGTAAACCGAACCCTGTTAGTCACGTGAGTGATAGAGGTCCCTTGAGACTCTCAATAGCGCCTGCCCTTGCCATCTGGGCTTTCGAGAGGCGTCTTGAGATGGAGCTCTTGTTAGGTACGCTTCAGATGTTTGTTTTAGTTCTGTGGTCCAAGATTGGGGGTCTGGCTTATCTCATTGCTGTCTGATTGTAATGTGTTATGTATGTGTTTACCCCTTGCATTGGTTTTCCAAGACATCCAAATGCACACTTAATGCTGATACTAGGGCTAAACACAGCCACTGCTTAGGTGGAGCATGTCATTTCAACTACAGAAAAGAAAGAAGCTGTGTGTTTTCTGCACACTTCTTGATGGCGGCACACCTTGAGGTGGTCATAGCAGATTAATTTTTTTTTATTTTTTATATATATATATATATTTTAATCACTTTCATAAAAATTTACAGGACAAATAGGGAACAATCTATAAAACAAAGAGCTGTGAACAAAATGAGTGTCACAATTCTTTTTTTTACAGGTGTTCAGAGATTCGACTCCTGAGACATTGTGGGCTAGCCTTTCCTGCAGTCTGTAGTAAAGGCTGGCCACGGATATATCACAGAAACGTCATGTCTTCCCCTGGAGACGCTCACAGCCCATTGGCACACATTTCACAGAGTTAAACTCTGACCTGCACAGAAGTCGACTGCCAGGGCGAGGAAAGGACGCCGGGACAAAGGCAGAGGGAAAATCAGACCTCTTCAGCTAATTGTGCTACCTTCACCAGTGCTCACTCGCCCAGTAGGTTCCCTCCTGTGCCCCTCTTGACTGATGTGCTGAGAATTAGATTCTGTCACTTAAAGTTTCACCAGGGCAACACCCTGCAGTCTTTTTACTGGGCCAAGACAGGGGGCCGCCCCGGTGGTATTTGGAGAACGACAATGAGGTCATTTTCAGCTTCCGCCTGCGATGCGTGACTGCTGCTTCAGTGGACAAATGCTGCGGACTGTGGACTACAGACATAGTAGGACAGTAGAGAGTATACTACAAAACAGCGATGTCAAGCATAACAAATCTACTGTAGCCACGTTATGAAATAATTATTCGTCAAACAAGATTAAAAAAAAAATGCTAGGCATTCTTATAATGAGCACCAGAACCAGCCATCTTTCATGAATAACAAAAAATAAAAAGGATGAGAATGCTCTGCTGCACACCAGGAGATGGAGGATTGACTGCTCCTTGGACTGAAGAGGTCATATAGACGGAGAGAGGCGAAGGGACTCACATCAATGCGAAGTGATGATGCAAACTTAAATGATGGCAAAACAAACACCAACCCTGAACACGGAAATAAACAAAAGCATGGATGATTCCTTTAAAATACTTAAATCACATTTTTCTTGTGGCCATGTAAGAAAAGACCGTCATCTTCTTAAAAGCAAAACATCTTCATGTCGAGATTGGCGACTGTGTGTTAGCATCCTGTCTCTTTACTCTGGACCACAACAAGCGGGTCACCATTCCCACATCCTTTTCCCTCACCTTATGCAAGCTGTTTTGGTTGACTCATCCAATTTGAACCTTAACCACTGCAGAGGCGGCTAAGAAAAAGGTAACACTGGTTGTTATGGAAGGACATTTTTATCATATAGTTTCAAGGACTTCTACATGGACCCTACCATGAGTTCATACAATTTGGTTAAAAATGTGTATAAAACAAAGTTCACCCTTAGAAACTCAAGTAATTAACTTCAATAATAGTGGACAATAAATCAGCCTATTATTGCATATGACCTATATGTTCAATGTCGAAATTATCGCAGGCACATTCAACATCATCAAGAGAGAGTTATATTTAACTTATAATCAAAAGTGAAGTATTGGCAGAGGTGCATACGATGTATAAGACTGCTAGAAACTCGAGGATGAGCACGCCATTTGTGATTGTCCTTTTTGCTTATATTCTTAATTAAGATCCAACGTTAAGGGTATTTTTATAGAGGTGTTAAAACTTACCAATATATTCATTTTTAAACATGATTTTGCCCTCTCGTCTCTCAAAACAGTACTGACTGTATTGAGAACTTAATGCACAAACTCACTATTTAATATGATTCTAAATGAAACACTCAGTGCTATTCATTTTTAATCAGTCCTCGCACTCTTTGTCTTTTGCCCCATTAGACTTATGATCAGTGTCAATGTCCTGGGTCATTTCTACTCAAAATGAAATTTCTTCATGACGTGACAAGGCTAGTGACATTATGAAGGACTATACATCATCAAACGTCTTTCTGAAAATGGATTGTTGATGGCTTTGGAAATGGATGCTATCTAGATGTTTTCACAGTGCTCCGGTATAAGTTTATGGAAATGCTAATACAGGCTTTACATGCATTAACACGTCAGCATTTCCAACCACTGAGGACAAGACAAGGATCCTTGACATAGAATTACATGATAAAATCCTCTTGTGCGCAGAGGAGTGCAGGGTTATATCTGCTCTATATGCTGCGCAGGCCTGAGGAGATCACAGTGCTTGGCGAGCATTAATATTCCTATTTCTGCTCCAGTGCTCAAACCTACAGTGCAGCTTAACTTCTGTAATGTCACCAAAGTGGTATGTGATGATAATTATTTTATTCTGCACTGGTTCCAATTAGCAGAAATCTGTGAGATCTGTTTTTAGTAAAACACTAATTTGCCTTCTTTCTTACAATAAATTGACTTTAAAAAGTCGATATTAATCTCATATTTGTGCAATAAATGCAGAGCTTGAGTCAATAAAACGCAAGCCTATTTTAGACAGACATTAGTTTTTAATCTGAGCTGTTGTGTGATAGCACAGGATAGCTCAGAATACTGTGGTTACTCACTGTGTCCAACTGTTATTCACATTAAATGGTCACACATAATCTGACCGGAAATTGTAGTTTGACTGTGGATAAAGGAAAAAAAAAAGAAAAAAGAAAACAAGATATGACCTCTTGATTATTTTGCTAGAGAGGTGTCTGACCATATATTTGACCAGCTGTTTTTCTCTTTTTAGCTAAGCTAAGCTAACCTTTTACCAAGTCCAGCTCCATACTTGATGCTGCATTCAAGTGCACTCGGAGCTCAGAAAAAATCCAACTCTGACACAGAAAAGTACAATGGAACGGTCATCCAAGTTGGTATTCCATGTCAGAATCTCGGGCAACATCAACATGAATACACATGACGTCACAGAGTGGCAGCACACATGTTGAACAATTACCTTTTACCTTTTAATCACTCTAACTTTTTTTTACAGTGCTTGTTTTGTGAAATGTGCAGCCAATACTACAGTAATTGTAGTCGTCATGAAGTTAACGTTTTTCCGAGCAAATATGCAGGAAGCCATTTAGATTGGAAGTCGATGTCTGACTTGCAATGGAAGACAACATAACGTGCAAACATGAGTGATATCAATTGATCTCATTTTTGTAAAGGATGCACATTAGCATGGAATTTAAACAGGAGGAAAAGTTGCAGGGGTAGAGATGTGAGGTCCTGCAGTGTTGATGGGCAGTGATGGGATGGGATATGAGCTCTGTATCTAAGGAAAGGGATGAATAGGTATTGTGACCTACCCTCCAAAGGGTCAGAGAGCTTAGAGATGGCAGAAATGAGGTTGGTGCCCCTATGTCTGTCTGGCTGGAATGAAGATTGTAGCACCTTTAAGTCCGTTCATGCCCAAAGTAATAAAACTGTGGCCAATAGCAATTGAGATGTAAGAAATCTTAAAGCTAAAACTTCCACACAGCTTCCCTCGCTTTAGTTTCAGCTTTTCTTTCTTCAGCTTGAAACATTGTTAATTACAGCTTTAAATAGATCTGGTATTTTCATTGCTGACAAATACAGCATTGAGAATGGTTTAATACTATTTTTAATTACCGGCAAATTCTACAAACCTGTCTCCATCCTACACGTATTTCTCGATTAATGGATGATTAAAGCATTCATTCACTGGACAGCAGCTCGTGATAAGCCCACAATAGAAATCATTTTACCATTTAAAAGCATGAAAGGTGAAGTAAACATGGGGCTAAAGGTGGCCTAATTAATTCTGTACTGCCATCAAGAAGCAGTGACAGCTCTCTAACCACAAAATGGGCTTTGGGAGCAGCAACAAATCCCTGAGCATTTTTTTCTTCCTCCTGGTTTGTGCTGAGTAGACCAGGGGACTTGAGGGACGTGTTTTTCCTCAGTTAGTCATGGCCACCTACACACACAGGCCAATCAGTGAAAAGGTCCTGTCGTAAAGATTCAATCAAGAGTAGTTTTGCAAGACATGCTGATTTGTCTTATGCATTTATAAATGTTTGTTTTACAGTTTTAAAAATGTATATGTAAATGTAAATATATTGTTTAATAGATTAAAGTAGTGAAGGTGGCGAATTCATGTTGTCATATCTTCAGGATATTGGTCTAATGGCTGATCACATCATGAAGCATCACAGCAAAAACAATCTGTGCATCTGAAATATTAGGTCCTGGGAGCATGGTAACGTAGTGACGACCCGCTGCACTAGTTGGTCAGTGACATAAAATGGTGAGCTAACCGTTAACATGCTAGCCAGCTGGGATCATGCTTGTGGGTCATAGTCAGTAGTGAGTTTTTAAATGTGTTTTTTTTTTTTTTGCGTTCTAATGAAGAAACATATTTGTACTGTCAGCTTTTGTCTGATAAATGTCTGCAAATCTTGCTTCAATTGTGGAGCAGTTCATATTCTAAGGGAGGACGTGGAGTAAAAGACGATGGTGCAGCACAAAAGATGGCTTTTCCCATTTTGGACATATTGACCAACCTGCCCCTCAAAGGTTAATCACAATCACCAAAACTGTTACAATTGTTTACTGGTTTAACATTGTGTGTATAACATGAACCAAACATTACCTGGTCATTTCCTAGAAGAGGGACTTGTATGTGTTTATTCACATTACTAGTGCAAGTGTGTATTTGCCCATAAACACCCGCACTACTTGACTGTGCCATAAACTAGCAAGCGACAGCATAGATGATCTCTCTCCTCATTTTTTTCCCCTTCTCGTCTCTGTACTGTTACTTTCATGAAGTACATGTCCTCCCCAGCTCCAGCTGGCAGGGGACATACAGTGCATAAACATCCAAGAATGGAGGTCAGCTCCACGGATCACTGCTGCAGTCAGGTTAAAAAATGGGCGTGAAGATAAAACCCACTTTTTAACCCCAAACGTTTCAAAGTAATCCCTGAGCTCTCCTCCCATCATTAAACGCCTGTTTCAGAGCAGAATCCAATGTGACTCTGGGTTGTTTATTCCTCCTGAGGGTCTAAGCTCTGCATCCAACTGAACAAAGAGAAGCCACAACTGGACACAATTAAAATTCATTCATGGCGAGACTGAATGGAAGACTTAAATGTTTGGAAAAACTTTTGGCTTCTTTTTGCAAATTTTAAATAACAATGCTATCTAAGAATAGAATTGTCTTTGTTGACTAAATACATGTCATAAATTCCTTTTTGTGAAGAAAGCTGAATTTGTTGTGTACCAACTGCAAATCAGAACACTAAATGACAAGATGTCATTAAGGACACACTGAAAAACAATATGTGGTTTGAAATGGAGTAGAAATGTAATTCCTAAGTGGCCAAAGAGATAATTTAAATCTTACGGGAACCTTTGGTACAAATGCAGATACTTTGATGAGTCTTTCTTCCACTGAATAAACACCACATGTATTATTTACCAAATTCTTCAGGGAGTGAGAACAACTGAGGATGCGTGTAATAACCAAATATTTATTTATAAAATTTAATTAAGCCTGCGACAATGTCAAAATTAGTTTTGAGCTTCTGATTCTGAACCATTTCCAGCCTGGTGACTCGTTTTCTCCACAGCGCACACTCCATAAATCTTAAACAAAATGGAAATATCAGCCCGGCTTCTCGAGGAAGGTATAAGCTCCTGGCCATCAAGGAGCCACAAAAGCTCGACGAGAAGTATTCAGTGCTCAGACCTTTCTCATATTCTTCTGGCTGCCTCGCAGCTAATGAAAACTCACAGGATACGAGGAGAAGCCCCCGTGAGCGTAAACACATTGCATAATAGGCACTTTCTTGAAAATGCTAACAGCCCCAGAAAAGGTCTTACCATTTCAGAGATTGGAGGCATGGAAGCAGGGGGGTGATGTTCAGAAAAAGGAATACATCTATATACCAACAGACGTAGCCGACATGACATATAGGTTTGTATTTATATTCCTTTTGGATTCTGAGGGGGCTTTGGTTGAAGGATGCTGTTATTTAAAAAGGCTCCGCAGGTCGGCTGAAACGGTTTGTATCCTCAAATGTTATATTCTACAGGCAAGACTCTTTGCAAAGTCTTTTGTCTCGGGCATGGGGTAAAAAAACATTGACTTCTTTAAAGATTCAGCTACCAATTTGGCCTTCAGAGCAATATTTCCTGAGAGGAACAAGTCATCATAGCGCTCAGTCAGTCTCTCGCCTCGCAGAATGCTGATGATGATACACATTGTGTTGAACTGTTAATTCCTTGCGCCGGATTAAAGTTAATTAAAGAAATGGCTATGTGCTCCACTTTCCCTACCAGGTTAATCTCCCCATGGACAAAAGGCTGTCCACATCTCAGCGAAAAACAGAGACTCGCAGTGTTGCCGTGTAGTGTTGAGGTGGGAGACACTGGCTTATTTAATCTATTATAGATGGAGGTCAGTGGTTAGCAGTCAGTACAGCTGCCTCCTCTGTGTGTGTTCTTGTTTGTTGCGTTTTACTCCTCACAGTGGCAGGTATTTGGGATGCGGTGAGACAGGCAACGGCTGACATGGGAAATGGAAAATGAAAATAGTGCCAAACTCCAAGAGGATGACAGAAACGACAGTCTGCACACGCTGTCTTATGTCATGACTGAAATCCACTAGAAAGTGTTAATGTGCTGACATCTGAGGGGATAATGCATGTCGTACTTTGTCACTCATTTTCTCTTCATTCTGCCCAGCATATATCTTGCATTTAAAAAGGTACCCGGTAGAGTTGTCTTCCAAACTAACACACGTATTTGCGCTCATTAAACATTCATTACCAAACTACATTCCCACAGGAAAGATGTGAGACCCGGTGGCAGGCGTCTTCTGATCCAACCTTTTATTTATGTCTCCAAGTGAGCTGCCCCAATGTAACTGTAAATTTAATAAATAAATAAACAAATAAACATCTTAAAAATTAGATCTGGGATGATAGGCTTGCTTCCTGTTTTGATGCTATCACGGTGCTTAATGCAGATTTGATTCAGAATCTTGATTCAAATCCAGTTCTCTACTTAATGGACAAAATAAAACGGGGGCACTAGTTTCAGTATGCCAAACCATCCACCCATCCACCGATGTCCTTACTCCACTGAATTACAAAATGAAACATAAACTGGCGGATAAGGTAAGTGGTCCGAAAGCTTTTTATCATAACAAGTTGCACTAATTACTGCTGCATTAATTAATGCTTTATTTTGAAAACAAGTTTAACAGTCCCCCTTGCCTGAGAATAATAAAAGCAAAGGAGAGGTGAAGTGCTCTGCTGTTTTGTTATTAACATAATGTCAGAAGGAGTGGAAGGCTGCACATTTAGCTCCAGGGAAATAAAATCTCTGGCCCAGACGCTGAACAGGTGCAGGGTTTCTGACTGAGCAGACCGAGCACCGTGCTAATTTTCTTTCTTGCCTCAGAGTTCGTTTAAGTTGCTTAAGTTTTTCGGTTTGTGTCGGCCCGTTGCTCCGCTGATGTTAAATATCTGAGTATCGGTGAAGAATGTTCACAGGTAACTATTGAGTCATGAAGTCAATACATGCCTGCAAACGTTTGCCTTTTTGAAAATAGCACGCATGTTGAATTGCTGCACGCCCTCACAGTTTGTTTTTTCGCTCAGTCATCGTTACGTCATTAATCAATGTTCAAACCTTCAATTTTCCTGAAATTCCTGATGGTTAGGCCCGGCAGGGAGTCAATCTAGACCCGGCAGTGAAGTCAATACACTGTTGAAAACCCCAGTGTTGTTTGTGTCCTTGAAGCCTAACAAACACGTTAAATGCTCTCATTTAGCATTAACACACTTGGGCCTCAATACATCCATATGTTGTTTTGCTGGCAGCCGTCTTCTTCTTCCCTTTTCTTTCGCTGGCGTCATTAATGACCTGCTTGCTTTTTCAAACTATACGATCATTTGTCCGAGGAGAGATTGTGCCCCATGCATTTCCTTATGCTCATACAAGGGGCAAACAAAGCAGGGAACAAACTCAAATTGCCCATAGGCCAGCTACTGGTCCCAAATTTCACAGGGTCCCATCATGTTATGTGCAAGACACATTTCAGGTGATGTCTGTCAAAACGTCTCTCCTGTGTGGTTCATTTCTACAGAAATTTTTCTCCTTTTAGCACAGAATGAAATTTGTGGACAGGCGGGTGAAATAGCTCCTTTTTCAAGGTTTGTTTTATGAATCAAGACATTTTCTTCCACTTAAATTATCACTGTCACTCTCTGAAATTCAGATATTTCAGAAAACCACATTTTTAAAACCAAAATAATAATTAATGATGGACTACACACTTACATCTTCTGACTTTAATTGACAGCCAAGGGTGATGAAACGACTTCAGAATGTAGGTGCAACATCTTGGACATCGCTCTGTAACATTAACAAGGAGGACCTTGTTAAATACTGAATTCACGGTTCATTAGCTGGAACTGCCTGTCCCTCTGGTGTATCCCTCCTGTCCTCAGGAAACCCAGTGTCTTGGTTGAATGGTAAAGGCTTGCTACTATCTTCAACTACCAGGCATGCACTGTGTGCCCTGGCTCTTTGTCAAATCCATACAGAGAGCCTCTTGGTTTAAGTAATGAGAGTGGTGATTGAATATTTAAGCACCTAATTAAATTCTCTTTTTTTACATTTGGGGGTATGCAGCAACTTGGTGGCACTTGAGTAGTGTTGTGTGTTTGAGTGCTTGTGGTTGGGGAGAAAATGGACGATTCTGCTTTCCACAATGAACACTACATTCAGGATTATGAGCGGCTACAAAGAAAGGGGTCATGAGGATTTAATGTGATTGTTACAGCTGCAATCATATGAAGAAAAAACAAGATGAATAAATTTGATTATTAGAACAACCTGCAACATTAAGAATATATTGGTGTATATTAAAGGGTACTAGCATGTTGATTTGGTTACTCTAAGTTTAGAGATAACAAAATAGAGCTCTGTTGGTGGTTGCTCAAATAACATCTATGGGACATTCAGAGAGCAGAGAAATATCTCTAAACTCAACGATCAAAGTAAATATTCCACAAAAATATCTACAGCCCTTTTCATACATGCCATCTATCCATGAATAGCAGGTAAAGAAGGGTTATAGCCATGTCAGCTGAGGAAGTACAAAAATCTGTGATTTATTTATGGTTTACAGCAATGACATAACCAAGCCAACTGTCTGTCTAAATGTGAGCTAAGTATGTCTCCACAAAACCACACATACTTTCAAGCTCTACATTTCTTTATGTTGCAACTTAATTTTAGTTTTATTTCTCTTTTGTCACAAGGCTGTGTAAAACTCTAGTTAGTTTTAGGCACAAAAATATCCTTTTGATATTGGTTAGGATTAGGAAAACTTTATGGGTTGGCTTACAATACCTGTTTTGGTGGCTACAAACACGGTTGTAGGTGCAGGACGTATCCAGTGACGCCACACACACACACAATATCACACATGGTCTGTAACACGCACAACCTTAGTGAACAATACAAAAAAAAAAAAAAACACTCCTTGCCTGTTATGATCCACTGGGTCAGGATTTGCCCCATCTTCTTCCTCTGATAAGTTTCACGCAACGCAATGTCCATAAATGTTGCCTTGCTGCCATCTGCTTGACGCCCCTTGCCCCATTTATTCCTGCATTGCCATTGCATGTGTGAAATGGCACAATGTTCCTGAATGTAGCTGCATGTGTGAGTAGTGAAAATCACTAGCGGTGCCTGTAAGATCATCCCAATAATTAACAGGGAACATAGTTAAGCTTAAAGAGTCTTAATTAAGTGCTCAAAGCAGGAGTTTAACATATAGTTTAACATTTCATATGAAGATTGTAAATTGATTCCAATTATGACAAAAGGCAATTTACTGATATTGTTTTTTCAGAGGCAATGGAGAAAAAAACTGTTAGGTTGGTGAAACACATGGGATGTTTGTGTGTTAACTGAAATAATGCCCATGTGGCCAGAGCACAGACCCAAAGCACTTTCCTGTAAACAACCATGTCGATTGAAAGGTTAGGAGTGGCTGGATACACACTGAGGCCGAGAATTTATAAGAGGCACTCTGGTCCTACAAGGAAGTTGCTGTATGTACATGAACATACTGTAGTGTACTAAAAATGGCTCTTAATGTGACCGAGCCATCAGAGATGCACCAGTAAGTTCGCCAGCCGCCAGCACTCATGTTGCTGTTTTGTTCACGGCGAGGTCTGGAGGAGAACATTAGCTCTGATGTTCGGCGCAATGTTTCTCTCTGTGATAAAAGCTGTGCAATGTTTATGTGCCAACCCAAAGTACAACATGAGCCCAGCTCCTGTTTAAACCTCATGTTAACTTGCTCTCCTGTTCATTTTTCCCTCTCCTCGCACATTAATGTGAGTGCTGGGGTAAGCACTCTCCCGCTGGATGTGCTCCTGGGGTGGAGATTTCTGCTTATTAAGACACGTCCAACAAAATACGGAGATAGGCAAATTCCAGCCTTGACTTTGGGGGAATACCACCACATTTTTCTGGCATTACAGATATTTTTCAAAAGCCCCAGATGTGCTGCTCCTATAATATTTAAAAATCCCTGCTGCCTCCTGCAGTCAGACAGGGAAGGGAAAAACTGTCAATTTCAGATGCATTTAGAGTGGATAGAAAACCTGGAAAAGTTTGCAACACTTGAAATATATTGGCCAGACATGCAGGATTCAACAAGCTTATATAGTCTTTAGTTATATTAATCCATATTAAGCAGTTGCTCACACACTCACACAAGACAGATTCCCTAAAGGCCCAAAATATCCAGCAATTCTGCTCAGTGATAAGTGGGAATATATCTGCTGAAATGAGACGTTATATTAAACACCTTCAGTGTTACGTTTAAATATGTGGCATTTGGACACACTTTTCGTTTTTTTGTCGTTACAACATATGTGTCGCTATACATTAAGTTGATTTACACAGCATGTGAGAAGTTTAACACACAGATTCCCTCCAGTCCCAAATGAATGTAAGAGCTGTTTGAGGAGCGGAATAATGGTCAAGTCCAAGTCAAGTCTCAAGACTTTCATGACTGTAATAAGCATTCCATCTGGTCTCCTTAAAACCCCACATAACTTACTGTATGAGCAGTGATTGTTTTGGTACATGATCACTTCAAACGGGCTTAATGCATTTCATAATGTAAAAACACACAATGGAAGTTTTCCTTTGGTGCTCGTAGCTGTGAGGGTTGTTGTAACATGAACATACAGCTACAATATAGCGCAAGTGGCCTAACCCTAACCCTAACCCTAAGAAAGCAAGATAATGGTAGATAGGCAAACATGTTTGCTAACCATCCATAAATGCTAACGTTAACTCACAACTGACTAACTTTGTTTTCAGGTGCCTGATAATGTTTGATGCAGTCTTTCAGTGTCCTTTGTTTTGACTGCCGTTGCATTTGGCGAGTCTTTTGTTCGTCTTTTGTCTTGTTCTTTATAACTAAAGGGGGCAACAAACGGTACAGCGGCTGCTGGCGTGTTGCCATGGTGTTACTATGAGCTGTGCTATTCCTGCAGAGTACGTTGTCAGCTGTGGAGGGGCACTTGTGAAACGAGTGAGAGGGAACGACAGTCAGACTCGCCAGACGTAAAGCGAAGAATGTTCACAGGTCCCAGATCGCGAGCCCGAGCCAGGTCACAAGTCTGTGTTGTGTGGCGACTTTATTGCAAGTCCAGCCTCGAGTCCCCGTCGCTGCTGTGATGCTGATATCAAAGGAGGAGCACTGAGACCTGGGCTGGGCTAAAGAAGGTACTGCAGCACAGGTGTAGAGGGTTGACGGGCAGAGGAGGAGCTTGAAACAGGACAGAATACACCACAGCAACCCAGAAAACACAAAAAAAAGGTCAGACAGTCATAACTGGATAGTCATGCAAGATTTTATTTTTTTTTTCTAGGTTTGTTTGTTCTTATCATCCTCATTACAGCGCAATTAAATGAAAAATACATCATAGATATATGTATGTCTTCCTTTGAAGGGCAGCCTTGTGTTTAATGCATTGTTTAAGCTCAGCTCAGCTTTAATTTAAAAGCATTTGTTTTATTGTTTCAAGGTCGTAAATAGGCCGCAAATGACGCGTTATTTCAAGCTTTGTGTCTTGAATTATTCCTCTTTTGGTGCAGAAATGCAATCACATTACAACGTGTCTCTCGACCAGCACGTGGGTTTGTGAAGCCAAACTAAACGTGTCAGAAATATGACAAGCGCATGAAAATTTGATTTACATTCTCGCTCCTTTTTTTCCTGGAGGTGTTCCCAGCAGTTCATTTATCTTGAATCATTATTCATCTGACATTTTCAACAGCATGTGCTCCAACCTTCCAAAAAGAAAAAAAAAAAAAAAAAAAAAAAAAAAGGTAAAAGGTGTATTCCCCAAATGCTCATCAGAGAAAATCAAACAGTGCGACTTTCGATCCTCGGAGGCAGATTATAATGAGGGGAACCCTGAATGGAGAAGTCTGTGCTATTTTCTCCTCTGATCCCTCCGGGTTATCTTACTTCAAAATAATTTTTAGAAAAAAAAATAATACCTCTCATGTTTAATAGAGCGCTCACGTACACGGTCCAAAGTGCAGGGACAGGAAGGTTGAACTGCGTATAAGAGTGGTCACAGTGTCCGCTAACCTGCAGTCACACTCACCTTGAGAAAATAGCAGCATTGAAAGTCAGTTAATAATGAATGTTTGTAAATTCACAAAAATGTGGAACGCCAGCACGACACTGACAACTGTGCTTTTTGACCAGAAGGAAACTGCTCACCCTGGAGCGTTATGACTACACTCGTCTTCTTCCTCTTGTCCCTGAACAACACAAGAAAGCTGGAGGAAAAGAAGAGAAAGGACTGGAGCTCCTATTCTTATATCAGTCACAGTCTGACACACAGACTCTCTCCTCACACTTCGTACAGGCAGTGCACTGGGTATTTGGGGCAAAATACACAGACTGTACAGTTGAGTTTGTGGGAATAATGGAAGGTAAAAAAATGTCACAGTCACATTAAACACTCATGTCATTGTCTACTGAATTCACCATGGGTCCACTGTGTTACTGCAGCGAGGTGAGAGAGAATTTGAAGATCGCTGCTTTAGTCATGGTAAGAAGACTGAAGTGAATTATATTGCTCCTCGTGAAGTCAGTCTGTCCTCCGGATGCCTCAAGCTGCAGCGTTCCTAATATTTATTGGACTCTCTTTGTTTCCAGATTATCTTCGCCACTTATGGATCACTTCAGCTGTGATGATGTCCCAGTCCATTTACTGACACATTTACCATTTTATGTTTGAGAATGGCGGTGTTCGTGCGTCATGATGTGAGACGGAGCCACAAAGTTATCAGTGTTATGAGGTGTGGCCGCGACTGGCCTGATATCATTTTGACAGGGTTAATAAACCATTTTTAAAAACATAGAAATAAGCCTTTACGATAGTTTGAAGTGATGTGTTCACTGACTTTCGCTTCATAATTAGTCATCCACTTTCACAGCCATAACTGACACTGATTTTAAAATGCATGAACAGTTTGAATTGTTATTGTTAATAGTGAAAGGAAGGAAAAAGTCACCTAGGTGTCAGAACATTACTAACAACAGCCCTTTTATTTATCATTGGACTCAAGACCTTTTAGTATTTTGGTAACTTGTCATTAGCAGTTATCAGTTTTGCAAACTGATCCGCTGTCAGCAAACGCTGAAACATTACTGTTTGTTCTGTATACACATTTTTGATGAACAATAGAGACTAGAGCTAAAATCACAAGCTCATTGTATTCACTGTGACTAGTCTTCTTTATAATGTCAACTCGTGTTTTGTCAGTTAAAGCTGTAGTACCTATTTTTTGTTATATTTGCTAAAATTGTCATTACAATCTGACAGTAGAATAAGATACAGGTCGTGTTAAAATCCGCTGTCTGTGGCTCTAATTTGATATGTAAGAATCCACCGCTCCAGGCTCAATGCAACTAATCAGAGCCAAGGGGAGTGTATGAGAAGTGTCAGTCACTCTCGAGTACATGCTGCTGGCTGCCCCCCTCCCTCACACAGTGTGTACCGGGCAGTACCTGCTCTTACCCTGGTCAGATACTCTCAAGCTCAAACTCAAAATGTAAACATGGCGGAGAACAGACAAAACAACGGAGCCAAAAAATGCCCAACCATTGCCCACGTCAAAGGGAAGAAAAAGAAGAGTGACGAAAAAAAGCAGCGCAAAAAGAAAGAATTAGACCGAGCCAGAGAAAAAATGAGGATGAATACTGGCGAGTCATTTCAGAGGTGGAGGGAGCTGCGGGATTTGGAAGGGCTTTTCTGCTGGACAAGTAAGGAACCCTGTTTGATAAATGTTTCATTATACTTTTTAACCACAAGGCTATGGTGGCGGCGGTTACAGTAATACTCGCAATGGCGCGTATTGCCGTACGATTTTGCAGTCAAGCTGCGCAGCTTGCAACTAAATCTATCTTGTTAGTTTGTATGCTAACACCAGTGTTTATCTTTGTTTTTATGATGACTGGTTGGCAAACGTGTCTTTCAAGTGACCGGGCAGTTATAACATTTGTGTTCAGAACACTTCAGAAAGGCAGCATGTTGATGACGATTACCTGAATGTGTACCTGGTAACTCTGTCTACTGATAGGTGAGGAATATTGTTTATTTCTCGGCATATCTACAGTGACTCGGCATGAGGCACTCGTCATTGTAATTTAGTCATTGTAATTTAGTTGTATTAATAATAATAGAACGCTTATGTTGTAGTTGTTATTTTGAATGCGACATCTTGGTTCACTGGCTTCCTCTTTTACCATGGCTAGAAGCCTGCTCGTGCACAGCAGCCTCCTCTGTGGGGAGGAGCTTTGAAGGCAGGGCTGCAGTGAGCACTGTGCTCATTCAAACGTTCTCGCTAAGTCCACTTTATTCTCAAAATTCAGCTTCAAATGCTTTAATGTGTCAGCAGCAGGTCTACATTAGGAGTGATTTAAAACAGCGATATACAGAAATTGAGCGTAAAATCCTGGTCAGTCTCACTGATGTCACAAGTGTGCTGGCTGGTGGGAAAAGTTCCAGAAACTGTTGCTGAGTGACATCTGTATTTTCTATCCATTATCTATGTATTGTCCTCCTGACATAAAGACGGTGGAGTGCTATGAAGAAGGCTAGAGTGTGTAAAACACACGCCAGATGCTGGAGAGCACCCAAATGAAATGTACATTATAATGTATTTATTCATTCTGACAGTGAACAGCATGGATAACATCCAATAACGCCTGGAGCATCATCCACAGATGAGAGGCAAGATAACATATCAGCCTGATTTTGTACATGTGGTAATATCTGTGAAATTGGAATCGTGTGTCCCATGACAAGCTGGGATTCGCTCTGTGATCACACACTCATGGTCCGTCTCCTTGGTGACACCACGGACGCTTCTGGTGGTCGGAACGGTGCTGGATGCACTAAAACTTGTGCGATATGCGACGGTCAGGGAAAATGAATCAATTATTTACCCAACAGCTCTGCGTGGCAGGTTATTAATCAGTTCAACATGCACCACTTGCTCATCAGATAAGCATGAGGCTGAAGTCGGTTTCAATCAGCGCTCTTACAGCATATGTGTGATGGTTAGACCCTGATGGTGCTGATAGAAATGTGCTGGCATGATGAGTATCAACTCGGCCGTTGGAAAGCCGTTATGCAGCGGGCTGTGGAGCTTTTGCCTCCACCACAGCTTGTAAAAGGACAAAAACACATTCACACTCTCTGGGTACTTCATTTTCATTCAATCATGTCACTGGGACAAATAATGCTGCTTCTTTTGGGGGCTGCAGTTACATTATCTGTCTGTTTGGCCAGGGGTGCCGACATACTTGTACCTCTGTGAACTTTTGCTCGAGGGCTGTTTGGACGAGTGCACAAAGCTCGGGGGAATTGCTCCCTGAGTTTGGTGTGAAAGAACTTGACTGGCCTGCCCTGATCTCAACCCCAATACATCTGGGATGAACTGGAACACTGACTGTGAGCTAGGCCCTATCACCCAACGTCCCGATCCACAGTAATGCAATTGTGAAGGAATGGGAACAGAATCCCTCCTGTAAGGTACCCAGTCTTCCACAAGCCTTCCGAGAAGAGTGTAGGCTTTTATATTAAATGCCTGCGGTTTTAAAATGAGAGCGAGAGTACGACCATCTCAGAATATGGCTTCCATGCGTGTGTGTAGAAAAGGTAAAGGAATGGTCAAACTAGCACTTGTCTTAAAATTATGTCATTCAATTAATCTAAATGAGAAAGAAGACTGCACACCTTGCAGTGGGGATAGACTTCTAAGAGTGTAATTTTTCTAAAATATGAAAGGGAACATGTTAAAGGTATTTCTGATAGGAATGTTCAAAAACCCTCAGAACATTGAGAAATAATAGACGGCGGAGCTGGAGCCACTTCTAATTCTATTCAGATACTGTAACTTAATTTCCTCCCTAATAACTCTGTCCTCATTTAAGCCATGAATAGTTCCATCTTTTCAAAAGGGGATCAGTTTTGAACTTAATAAAAGACACTAGCATAATGATAATTAATATGCTCTTCATGCCATAATTCTTTGGACTCTGGCACCATCAGTTGATACTATAATATAAAAACCTACCGTGGAATGGTAATTACTTTCGTTGATTTTTTTGTAGGCCTCTCATGTGCGATAATCCAGTTTTGTTATTTTTAATAATTTGTATAGGTCTGGAAATGTAATGGTAAGTAGGCGGAAATTACCAAGTAACACCTTTGGAAAAAATTCACTAAATAAATTCAAATTGGCCCAACAACTCAGTTCAGTTTAGAGGCCTGCTGTGAGGACATAAGACAGAAACCAGATGGAAATTAAAATGCAAGATCAGCAGAAGTTACAGGTGTTATTTAGAACAGCCAGCCACTAAATGTGGGTCTCCCGACCACTCTCATGGTTGTCACGGTCATCATCATCATCATCATCATCATCATCATCATCATCACCTGCCCCTCAAGTTGTGGCCAGTTTGTTGCACTACCGAACGTTGCTCATGCTGGCTTACATTGATGTTGCTAACTAATGTTATTCTGGCTCATGCTGACTGGTGACCCCTGCTGGGGTTTGCTAGGGGGGTCTGGAGAAGGTTGCTGGTTGGCAGGGGGTTTGGCTAGCCTGGCAATCTGGTAACTGAAGACACCTGGGCCCGGTGATCTGGTTTACTATATAAGCGGTTTCTTATTCATTGTCTCCCTCTCTCTTTCCTTGCAGACAGATGCCTGCCTCCCCAGGTGAGGCAGCAGCCTTAGTGTCAGTTCATCTGGTTTTCTTTGATGCACCATACAGCATCCACACACACCATATTTACCATGCATGTACATCCTACACCACTGATCTTACTGACTCTCACACCTCATGTTATTGTACTTCCTGAGTTTTACTCTTTACTATTGTGTTAAATATGATTTTGTCATTCCTTTGAAATGGTGTGGCTCACTTGTTTGTCATGGCCTAGAACCAGCTGTGACAAATGGGGTCTCATCTTAAGTTAAAGCTTGATCAATTGGATTGTGGATTGATAGAGCCAGCTGTGACACTAACTAACCTTAATGTCACTGATGCTAGCAGCACAGTATGCTGGGTGCACACAGAGCTCAGCCATAATTCTGTATTTTAATTATGTTTTAAAGGGATACCTTTACAATGCACCTATGCACAAGCTATGCAGATGTTTTGTTTTTTTTTGTTTGTTTGTTTTTTATCTTTTATCATAATAATTTTTCTACATGAAAATGTTATCAATATGACCTCTTCACAGAAACCAGTCAGAAGTTTCCTGGAAATGTATTTAAAAAATTACCATCTGTGTATTTCCTGCTTATTGAGAAATAGCATGATATTATAAAATCATGTTCCAATAATTTTCAAAAAAACTTTAAATTGATTATTAGGATAATTTGGCAGCTATTAAAAAAAAGCTATTGTTCTATTTGCTTAGCACCTATTTACCATGAAATCTGCAGACCTGTAAAATTAGGTGTTAACAAAAACAAGAACATGGTTCAAAATTTGCAAAGTGGAAATTTGAAATTCCAATTTATGCACTCTTGCTAATTGCTAATGTGCTTGAATCCCAATCTTCTGACATAATTTCACTGGTAAGCAACTGGTGGCGTCATCTGCAATGTTAAAAAACAAAAATAAGTAATTTTAAAACAAATATGACATGCTTATGACATGATTTTCACACATCATCAATTTAACCTCCCAGCTAGAGTAATTTTAAAACTATTTAGTCAACTTTACTTGAGGAACCTAATAAAACATGTAAGAATTATTCCATAAAGTTTTAAGATAGTTCCTATTCAGCTTTTTCCTGAGAATCCCCATCTCCTGTCTGCATTTCAGGAAGATTAACTGATTTGTTGGTGCTCTAAAGAGGGGATGTCTCCCTCAGAGATAAACACCAGTCCATATACTGTCATGTGAGAAAGCATTGTGTTTGCCCTGGAGCATAGTGAGTGGGATGCTGCTTTCACCATCACTTCTCCTTCATACCCTATAGGATCAGTTGGTTTGAGCCTCGCATTCAAGCCAAAAACAAATAACAAACTCTGCTTAAGCACATAGTAACACATTCAATCCATCTGATTTTTTTCCGTGGTAGAGCAGAGCAAAAGCGCCGCGATAAAATCATGCGATATGAGCTTTCGGGGGTAATGAATGTCTGGCTATGAATGTATTTGCATGCTGTCGGAAACATAGGGAAGCAATCCATGGATTCCACTGCTCCAGAGGTCAGACTGAACTGACACCATGCTGCATATATGAAAGATGCATCAGGACAAAAAACGACATGGCTGAGACGGGACAGACAGGCAATCTTAAGGGAGAAGGGCTCTGAGTCATTTATTAGATGAGTGCCCTGCAGGTCATCCACACTGATAGGATTTTTGGAAGTATTTAGCAATAGATTGATTGATACCGCCTTGTCCCTATATTACAGTCCGTCAGTCACATCAAATGTAATTAACTCTCCGGAGAGCAGAACAAAAACTCTCTCCTTAGAGTTTAGTCTGTGCGTGCACTCTGACCGGATTGACAAAGCCTTCATGAGGCCCAGAAATGTTCATTTTTTTCAGTAGGACAAAAGCATTCCATAATAACTAAAATCTGCTATTTTCATTTCAGAATAATTTGATATCATGTTAACCTTAAGCACGTTACACTGACCTGTAAGAATAACAATTATAGCCCAGTACCTTAATGTTTCCCTACGACACACGTGTGCTGCTATTCATGACGAATCCCACGTTCACACATCCAGCACATGCAAAGCCTGGAAGAGAGATGGCAAATTGTACTGGAACCCTGTCCCAGATAGCCATCCTCACGTTGACGGAGACATCTGCAAGCGGGAAGATAAAAGACAGAACTGGATGTGGATCCAAAATTCACCACAGAAGGATGAGCTCTCACGCCGGCTCTCGACGGCGGACGGCTTGACACTGATGAGCCTTTCTTCCAACAGACATTTGAGCCCAGCTCTATAATCCCCTCCATCCAAAAGTTCAGGCCGTCGTCTGTTGGTTACAAAAACTGCAGAGTCGTGCAGAGTTTGAACATGTCGTCCCAGCGCTTCTATGCTGATGCCTTTTTGATAATCTACAAAAAGGAGATAGAGCCACAGTGTAATATCATAACAGTGCTCTCTTGTGTGTGTGTGTGTGTCACTTTGTCCATGAGACACTTTTTTTTTTTTTTTTTTTTTTAAATGCAGCTTCAAGAAATATGTTTGAAGTTGTATTTGAAGAAAGCCGACTTACAATCAGTGTTATGACTCAGTAAATTCAAGCAGTGGCTCTGCTCTGCTCTCCAATATTTGTTGTCTTAATGGTGATGAGTCCCATTTTCTCTACAGGCGACATCTACAAACCTGACCCGACGACTCTCTGATTCCCTCAGTTTCTCTCTAAGGCAACATAAAATGAGTCACTGTCAGTTACCAGTAAATATTAAGAGGATCTGATCTTTAAATACCTGGGTCGCTGATAGCTCTGCCACATTATCTATTAAATTCAGTTCACTAAAGGTGAGAATGTAAATGAAGACGAAAACGATTTTCGAGCCTTGAGATAATTGACACACCACCTACATTAGAGAAATTGATCCCCATTATTGAATAGACCAGTGACAAGGACACTTTCACCAGCTCTGGGTGTCTCTTGGCTAAACCAGAAGCACTTCCCTTTTTTAAATTCTGATGGAATCTGTTTGGTTCCTAAACAAGTTACTGACGTTTAAAGATGTTGACCTCCTCCCACAATGCGCCTAAAAAGAAGGAATCAAATTATGCGCTGGGGGTATTTTGAAAGATGAAGAGAAAGTTCCTCAGCTGTAACACTACAGGTAATGATTTTTCCTTGAAATGGATATGTTGCACTTTGGCAAATAACTCTACAATTACAAACTAGAAGCCAGTAAGTGCCTTTCTGAGGATGTAATGCACAATGCAGGAGAGATATGTGAAATTCTATTATGAGCCCCTACTACCATCTTCTGCACAGCCATTCTCTTTTCCGTAGGCCAGGGTGACAGCCATTATAGATGGGGGAACCAATTACTTCTTCCACACCATGCAATATTTATGAAACACTTAGCCAACGGTCTGGAGGTTAATATTTCATTCACAGATAAGACAGAAACTTACACCCAGAATAGAACTTCAAAGAGAATTGCTTTAAGTACCTCATACTGTGAGCAGCAATTCCTGGGTTGTTTCAATGTCACCAAGCCCCCCCACACGGTAATGGGATTGATTAATGAAGACTTTTTCTAACACATGTTAAGCGTGTGCTGGGAGGAGTCTATTGCATACTGTATGTGTGGTTAAAAGACTCAAGCGAGTGGTGACATTGATCGAGTCCCCCCTTCCTCCGACGACTTTAGGCAAGAAGGAGGAGCACAGATTAGTTGCTCAATAAACAATCTGCCAGAGCTGGGGTCATTTTCAGCAGCAATTAGACTTTGTTAGCAGCGGATTGACAGATGTGGATAAATTGCTTTTGTGCAGCAGACATCAGGACTCTTCACTATACAGTAATTACAATCCTTATCTTTTCCCTTCACTTGGTATGTTTCACAGTGATTCCTCTCTGTAATTACGAGCTATTAAAGCATCTGTTGTCCAGTCTGAAGTTCCGATTGACTTTTCTTGACATTGTTCATGTTTCAGTATGAAGCAATCACAGCATAGTACAAACCAGCCAGAAACATGTATAATCCACAAGAGTATTCTGCTTGTAGACTTATAAGTTGTGAGCCTCGAGGTGTTGATAGAAAATTTCCTTTTCCGCAATTTCACCTAACCCTGATCCCAACAGCCCCAACAAATCCTTCCCCTACAAGGCTGCCTACTTATAGAAAAAGCAACATACTTTCTACAGTCCCCACATGAGATTTTGTCTTTTTTGAGCCATGCTAGCAGCCAAGCTTTACATATGGCAAAGTCAGTCAGTCCACCACTTTAGCCCAGACTGAAATATCTCAATGTCTGTTTAATGGATTGTCATAAAACATCTTAAAGTAAATTATGGACAGTCACAAACTTGACGATCTCCCAACATTTCCTTTTGTTTTTAAGTGTAACGCATTAAAAACACTGGCATGGATCACCATAAAATATGTCTGGAACATTCACCTTCCAATGAATATAAATTGCTATGTGACGATCCAGCGACTCATCCAGAGTGTACCCTTAGCCCAATGTCAGCTAGGATTGGCTCTGACTCTCCCATTGTTGGTAAGTCAGGTTTACAGCACCATGCTAAATTGTTTGAAAGAGTGTTACATACAGTTGTACATCAGCATATCATTGAATTGGATCTACAAACATGTAGGCTATGTTGCTAGGTAATTTAGCCTCCATGTTTCTATAACTCTAGTCAGAATCAGAATGAGATTTATTGCCAGGTAGGTTTTTACACAAACAAGGAATGCTGATGGTCTGGGAGTCAAAGACATTTTCCCCAGCACGTGCTGTTTCCTGTCAGACAGGAAGTCTGTGATCCACCTGCAGATGGAGTCAGGCACAGTGATCAGAGAGAGCTTGTCCTGTAGCAGAGCTGGGATGATGGTGTTAAATGCAGAGCTGAAGAACACAAACAGGATTCTGGCGTAGGTTCCTGGGGAGTCCAGATGCTGGAGGGTGAAGTACAGGGCCATGTTAACTGCATCATCTACAGACCTGTTGGCTCTGTAGGCGAACTGCAAGGGGTCCATATTATCAGTGTTGCTGAAGACACATGTTCAACTCAGTAGCATCCAATTTACCCATTAGTGTATCATTGTTATCATTTATCTAACAAAACCCCTTTTTACATTAATATCTAAGCAGATTAGCTTGTTGTTGATAGCATTATGCCCAAAGCAAAGCTGTGACTCAGTACAGCCTGAGAGAGCTGCTGGCATGGCTGGTCTTCTTTGCTTGTCGTCAAGTAACTGTATCATATACACTACATTGCCAGAAGTATTCACTCACCCATCCAAATGATTAAAATCAGGTGTTCCAGTAACTTCCATGGCCACAGGTGTATAAAAGAAAGCACCTATGCATACAAACATTTGTGAAAGAATGGGTCGTTCTCAGCAGCTCAGTGAATTCCAGCGTGGTACTGTGATAGGACGCCACCTGTGCAACAAGTCCAGTTGGGAAAGTTTCCTCACTCCTAAATATTCCACACTTAACTGTCAGTGGTATTATAACAAAGTGGAAGTGAATGGGAACCACAGCAACTCAGCCACGAAGTGGTAGGCCACGTAAAATGACGGAGCAATTGACTTTTTGAAAAGTCAGTTGCTATAGACCTCCAAGCTTCATGCGGCCTTCAGATTAGCTCAAGAACCATGCGTAGAGAGCTTCATGGAATGGGTTTCCATGGCCGAGCAGCTGCATCCAAGCCATACATCAGCAAGTACAATGCAGTGGTGTAAAGCACGCCACCACTGGACTCTAGAGCAGATGAGACGAGTTCTCTGGAGTGATGAATCGTTCTTCTCCATCTGGCAATCTGATGGACGAGTCTGATGATTTCGTGGTTTCCAGGAGGACAGTCTGACTGCATTCTGCCAGGTGTAAAGTTTGGTGGAGGAGGGATTATGGTTGTCTTTCCAGGAGCTGGGCGTGGCCCCATAATTCCAGTGAAAGGAACTCTGAATGCTTCAGCATACCAAGAGATGTTGGACAATTCCACGCTCCCAACTTTGTGGGAACAGTTTGGGGATGGCCCCCTCCTGTTCCAACATGACTGTGCACCAGTGCACAAAGTAAGGTCCACAGAGACGTAGATGAGAGAGTTTGGTGTGGATGAACTTGACTGGTCTGCACAGAGTCCTGACCTCAACCCTATAAAACACCTTTAGGATGAAATAGAGTGGAGGCTGTGAGCCAGGCCGTCCTGGCCAACATCAGTGTGTGACCGCACAAATGCGCTTCTGGAGGAATAATCCAAAATTCCCATAAACACACTCCTAAACCTTGTAGAAAGCCCTCCCAGAAGAGTTGAAGCTTTTATAGCTGCCAAGGGTGGACCAATGTCTTATTAAAGCCTATGGATTAAGAACATGATGTCGCTTAAGTTCATATGTGAGTCAAGGCAGGTGAGTGAGTATGTTTGGCAATAGTGTATTTGAAAGAGTATGTTTTTTTTCTCTTAGACCTGTAACTCTTGAACATCTGCA
The DNA here is from genome assembly GCF_904848185.1 of Acanthopagrus latus. Lineage (NCBI taxonomy): Eukaryota > Metazoa > Chordata > Actinopteri > Spariformes > Sparidae > Acanthopagrus > Acanthopagrus latus. Next base: position 17,298,026 of record NC_051046.1, read on the forward strand.
TGGTGATTAAAACATTTTCTTTTCTGTTATTTCACCTTCCCCAACTTATCCTTCCACCAGCTGCTTTGAAAATGCTCTCCATTGATGGAAAAACTACATTTCTTTTTTCCCCCAGAAAAAATTCTCTGGAGATGTGACCTATCTATCCCCGTTTCATCACTGCCATCCAATCGTGGATGTGGAGCACTCAAATTTTATGTAGCCCACTCTTAATGTTGGTCTTCTGATTTTCAATGAGCTTAAGTCCAGCATGAGGAGAAGATGTAGGCAAACAGGGATGGCGCTCTTCATAGGAGACCAGTGTGTTCCAGCATACTAAGGTTAGGAATAGCTGCCAGTAATATTAACTTCAGCAGGAACCACTGAGCTTGCAGAGAGAAATATAAACATGCAGTGGGTCTTACAATCAAAACAAGGCTGAATTTACACTTATAACAAGATATGTGTGCTCATCAGTCAGTTTATTATAACAAGGTAGGGATGCAACACAGAATTCCCTCCTGGGATCTTGAAGATCTGCTATCTTTGTGTAAACAGCCCCTAGTGACAGCATCTGCAATTAATCAGTCACTAATCAATTACTGCAACCACACCTTACTATTAAGCAGCTGCTGATGTGGTTGTGTCTGTTGACATTACACTCTGATTAATATTTGTTGTACACCCGGAGTTCAATAAGGAGCTCAGCTATGCTCATCGTCCTCTGAATCATGATCATTCAACTCTTCTACGCTGTGCTCGGGATAATAACTTCAGTGGGAACACACATGTGGAGGTAATGCAACTGTGATGGTTCAGCCATTACTGCTGTGTCAGAGAGCGCTGCCTGCTGCAGTCTGCCAATTCACAAGAGGGCTTTATTTTAATGTATGAATGTTTGCTATAATTAACACTCAGGCTGGTTGGTGGATAAAAATATCTTACAGCAGAAAAACATTTTGATCCGCCTTTTGCAAGGGGGAATTACATGGTAGTGTAGCGCTATAATTTGGGTGGAGAGAAGGTCTCAGTCAAACAGGATGAGTCACCGCGGATGGGGGGTAGGGGATTGCAATGATTAAACCGCACTCAGACACAAAGACGTGTCAGGAGCACCGATGGATGCCACAGATGTTTCCCCTCTCTCAAGTCACACCCAGCAGCGCCGTGACACAGAAATGGAGAATACTGTACGCTTGCTGCAGATCAAATTCGCGGAAACTCTGCCAGAGTCACATTGATTGTCAAACTCTTAAGTCGTCAGGTGCCTACAGTGTTAACCTCATGGCTGATTTGCCTGCATGCTGTGATCTGATGTTAATGCACTTGAGTATAAACGATACATTTCAGGCAATAAACGTACTTTGGTATCAAAGTGCAAGTACAAATATACATATATATTATATTTTACAGGTAGACTGATTATTGGCCTTATCAGATCACATTTTAGCATTTTTGTGATTATAAAAATCATTATAATCACTGTAATCACAATTACAATTATCAATCTTAAAAATATATGTAGTTGACCGATTGCAGATAGGTGTGGATGCAGTGTGTAATCTGCAAAGTAACTGGCAACTAAAATCAAAGTAAAAGTACAATATTTGTCCTACAAAAGCATAAAGTAGCAGAAAATGGAAATAATCTAGCCAAGTACAAGTACCTAATAACTGTACTTTAGTAAAGTAAAAGTTATTTTCCATCAGTGCAGACAAGAGTCTCCCACTGTTTGATATATAAAAACACGTGTAAAATTTTAAAAGGAAATTTCAATATAGCTCTGAACTCTAAGTGTATTCTATCATGTTTCCAAACAATATTTTTTTCACCTCTCTGGGAGTAAAACTACTTACCAAAGTGTGAAACCCTTCAGCAGATGCATTAGACATCTGCTTTGTCCATGTGCCAAGTAAACAAAAGCCTGAGCAGAGAGGCGTTTTGAAACTGGAACAGTTGCACTGACAACATATAAAGTGTACAAGACCATGGGCTCGAACATGTTTTACCCTTCTGTAGGCTAAGATCTATTTTTCTGCATTGACATACAACAGATGCAACCAAAAGTCAGTGACTGAGTGGAGGGCTTCTCAGAGCCATAAAACACATTCCCAGGATGAGCTCACTTTGCTGACACTGCAAAGAGACAAGACCCCGTATCTGACTCCAGCCAAACATATCTTTCTTCTCCAAATCCCACACTTGAAAACAAAGGCTCCGTGTCAGAGAAACAGAAAATATTAGAGGTAAACTGAGGTAAATTATGTCCAATATTTGGAGGAAAATCTGGAGTTTCCCATATTTGCTGGCACGGCGGTGCCTTTGTTTACTCTGCCGACTGTCTTCTCCATCTGTGCACAATGGAAAATCAATGGGCTGTCTTTTAATGCTCAGCAAGCAACTTTATGACAAAAGTGTTCTCTTATTAGAGCTAACAAAGCCATCAGTAAGTTTTACGTCATCACGGCTGACAGTGTAGGACATATGCAGAATAAAGCACTGCAACAGAGTAATAATTCAGTCTTGTTAAAAGGTTATCCTCTTGGTTTCTGTGATATATAATAGCATCCTCTCCTCTGCCTTCTCTCACCAAACTTAGCCTGCCTCATTGCTCTATAAATGACTGCGACAAACATAGGAGACTGGCCTTTTTTTGGAGGGGGGAAGAAATTAACAATAATTACACACCATTATGAAAACCGCAGTGCTAAAGCGGCATCCCAGTTTGCATATACAACGGGAATGTTACTGTGGGAAAACAAACTGCCCAGTGGTTTTATAAGCCCATTAAATTGTGAAATCCATTTTCGACCACCAGACCTACTTAGCGATCCTACAAGGGACAGCATAATCCGGCTTGTATATACGGCTGAAATGATTCACAGGATAATTTGCATCATCCTGAGAAAAATCACAATTAAAAAGAGACAGTCATTTCTCCATGATTATTCTTCAGCTCCACTAGCACGCACGGGCATTCACGAGAGATACGAAATGGCCGATGTCCTAAAAGTTATTCGTTTGATGCAACTCTGTACATTTTTAGCCTCATCAACAGGTAATAGCAGCGCTTAAAACTGTAAGCTTATCCACGACCGAATACAGCATGTCTAATACTTAATATCCTGAAATACAGAGTTTTCAGATATCCAGTCGGTAAGACTTCATGGTCTTAAAGTTTTCCCTCAAGAGATTCATGCTTCCTACCCATATTCACAGATGGGGAACTTTTCTGCCAATTTATTATTCATTGCATCGAGGGCCAAGGGAAAATTAATTCCTAACATGAAGATATTTGCAAAGGCATGAAAGCAATCTCATTTTCCTTAATCTCAATGGCAGGGGCAAAAAGAAAGCCAGCCGTACATCAAAGGAGCATGTTTGTTTGCTCAGCCACTTGCAGTCACTTAGATTAGGTCCACATCAACCCCTCATGCGATCTGTGTTTTAAGTTGTGTGATCTTGACATTTCTTTGCCTCACCGACAGATCTTGTTTCCAGTGGGATGGACACAATTCTATGTCATGCTGATCCATTCTGCTGCAACAAAAACTTTGTTTAAACAGGATTATTCCTTGTACTGATTCAGCCTGTTGATTATCAATAGTCATTTAATATATTAATACTGTATTTCCTGGAAATGGTAGGGTCACTATGGCTACATTTTGAAACAGTGTCCCGATATTAATGTTCTGCACCACCATGCTATGCCTTGAAATTATATCCCATACTTAAGTGGCCACTTAAAAAATCTCCACACGACCAGAAAATCAGGTTCCATGGAAGCACTGGGGAGCAACAGGGTATCCTGAAGTGGAACAAAAGTAATTCTAAGCTCTGGTAATGAGCTCTAATGCTCAATTACCAAGTAATAAAATTGGCCTGAGGATAGCTGCAGAGGAAAGGCCATGTTGTTCCCAAAACAAAAGAGTTTACCGTCTCTACAGACTGAGCATATTATTCTCAGCTCTGAGTTCTGCTTGAGATCAGTCTGAGCTGTACATTACAAGCCATAGGTGCAGTTCTTCAGCGACACATATTTAATAAGGCGTTGTGATGCCTTGAGCTGCATACAGGTACTATGAAGGAAATGTGCTTCAGTCACCACTTTGTTTAGAGGTAGATTGTTACTGAGGTGTTAAACATCTGGAAATATGACCTGTCTGTGTGATCTGAAGCAAGCGTCCAGAACGTTAAGGGATCACAAAAGTCACCAAAGAAATCTCATGATCCGTGTATGTCTGACTCACTTTCTTTGCAAATCCATATAACAGTTATCATTATGTTTTACTTTGGAAAAAATTACTAAATTAAAGAAAAGCCATGCGCACAAAAGACACTGCTGTGCCTGTCATGACTACAAAGGGTAAATGATTAGCCTACTAAAATTAGAATCATTTGACGTGAGGGTTTTAGGCTATTTTTTTTCTAATAATATCAGTATTTAAAATCTAATATTGCTCTTGACAACTCAAAACGAGCCGGTAGGTCAATATCAGACAATCCTGCAAAGCCCCGGTTTTTCCTCCATCTTATACCAGTGTTTATAAAAAGTTGTCTTTAACAATATCTGTGCATCACACTCCAGTGTCATTAAGGTAGAGGTAAGATTCATCTCTGTGTGCACATATCTGCATATAAATGCAGAATCTGTAAGCAGGGACAAGATTTTGTTATGGGAAGTTTCTTGGAAGATGGATTTTGCTTTTTGTTTAACTTTTCTATAAATGTATCTGCATTCACATGGAGACATGTTAGCTTAATCATTGAAAACAATGACCAGTGCATGCGAGAGGAAGTCTTAGCCAAGCTATCTGCCACCTGTCACCTGGTTATCTGCTGGCTACACTGGAAGCCCTGACAAATGACCATTTCTCTCAGTGGCAAAAACATCATCAGACAACAGTCGTTGGGCTCTGAGATCGGGGAAAGACTTTGTTTATTACAAATGAAGGTTACTGGTGGCACAACCAAAGCATTTGGACAGTGAAGCATCTTTGCAATTGATAAAAAGTGCAAACTTGATTGCTATTCAGTACTGTCATTCTATTCTAACACAACTTTTTGGACAAAGAAATGGAAGTTTGTGGTTAAAGCACTACAATTAAGTACATAAATATTGTTTTTTCAGAAAATGAAAACATCACAGTAATAGAATGAATCATATCCAATGTCATAAATAACATTCCATTCTTATTCTTTATATAAATGTTGATTTATATATATATATATATAGTGCAATTAATTCGCTACAAAATGGCTTCTGAAAATTACATTTTCCAATTTAACATGAATTTCAATCAGCACTTTCCCAGCATATTCATCACTGATAGCACAATAATGTTCCATTGAAAACTTAAATGGTGACAGACTTACTTCCCCTCGAATATTTATTATGCTACATTATTGAATTATGCTCAGCAGTTACAGCTTTGTTTTCTTTCGCCTTTTTCACTCTCATTGCAATCTGAGATACCCAGTGGCATAAAATACCATTAACTTTGGTCCCTTGCTGTTGGCATTCTGTCTGTCTGATACCATATATTTAACTCTTCTGTTCCAAGCCAAGTCACCCCTTCCTCCCTCTCTCTCTTATTCACTAACTGACAGAGACTCTCCCCCTCTTTCACACATAGGCATAGGGCTCCCTCATCCCATCTCTTAGAGAGAATGGGTAATTATATAAACAGCTTTCAGCGAGGCAGGGATTAGGTCCCAGAGAAAGTGATGCTGTCTAATGTTGGCACATTTCTATCACATGCTGAAAAACGGGCTCATGAGTACGCCATGGAAGAGCCAAAAAGAACATGGAGGAGGGCAGTGGGATGGTTGTAGTCATATTATATTATATATACATATATACATATATATATATATATATACATATATATATATATATATATATACATATATATATATATATATATATATATATATATATATATATATATATGAGCAGTATAGCACCAAAAGCACTGTTTGATGTCACAACAGATTATTTGTATAATCTTGTTCATTCACTGTTAGCGGACAACACTTTACATCACATTTAACACGCAGTGGCGACGGTGCAGGTGCACTTTTAAGCTTAAATACCCACCGATCACTGGTGTTTGCTGCGTAAAGATGTGTAAAGATGCCTGCTGCACCGACGCCTGCTCGTGCAACTGCTGCGTCCTCCCAGTCCATGCTCCAGTGCGTTCAAGTGTGCAATTTGACATTCGTGTTGAGGATGATGCATTTAGAATCACAGAATATAAAGCTGAACATAGGAGGATAGGATAGACATGAAGCTTGAATCACTCTCTGTCCAAAGCGATGGCGATAATTACGGTATAGCCGGGGGAAAAAAGGCAGAAGACTCAGACTTGCCATGCTTTCAGAGTAACCACCCGCTGATTCTGAACCTCCTCTCTCACAGACAGAGGATCTTTTCCGCACAGAACTACTTCTCAGACATTAAGAAATCCCCGCACAGACTTCAGAAGCCAGACTTTACAGGTAATTGAAGCACCACACCAGACGTCACTGGAAAGTACCCACATCCTTCTGAATGCAAACATAAAGAAAGAAAGACGAGGAGGCAAGAAAATAAATAAACAAATAACGGCACGATCAGAAATGGAAAGAGATAGTTTCATGAAGGACCAAGATGCCAGCTGAGACAGTTTCCAGGCGGAGTTCCTTCTGGCAGTGGGTATTTCCTGAGATTGCACAAAGAAGATAAAATGTTGAGCTCCATCCCCAAGCAACCTGAGTACAATATGAGGTGTCAAATAAAATGTTCCCTGGACAAGAATGAACCCGAAGTCTGTAAATTATACTACAGAGGTGCAGCGGATCCTGGCACAAAACTAAGCTGAGCAAATATGCATACGGTGTTCAAGGCAAAACTAATAGAATATACAGGACTCATTTAAAAGTTTAGTTGGAAACACTTTGCTGTGGCCCTTTGTGAATCACTGACCAAAACAGATCTTCGATACTCGAGATAATTTAGCATTATAAGCCAACACGAGCCCTCTACTTTCTTGACTGCAACTTTTCATAGCAATTGTAGAGCTTTGTAATGCACTAGGTGTGGTGGGATGAATGCTATGCAGTAAGAGTATTGTGACACCACATCATTTTAAATCAAATAATTAAGCCAGTTTACAAACTCTCTCCAATATTAAACTTTAATAGCTGTGCCCACAAGTCATCTACACAATTAACATCAAACCTTTTTTCACATTTCTAATACCTTTTTTAATCTGCTTCAATCACGAGAGAACTCCAATGACCTTGGACAACTTTTTCAGCACACTTGCCTCATTTCAAAAAAATGGCTTCCATTAAATGTGAATATAAAGTCAAAACATCAACATCACAACCACCGCAGTTAGAAAATGTAATCAAAACATACATTAAAGTAGAAAAACACAAGGAGAGTGCAGACCTCCACCAAGGCCAATACTCTTCGCCTCTATGATATGCAAATCCTCCAAGCACATCCACTATATATGTCTGGGTATATTTCCCAAACTCCTGGTATTATTTCAAAATAGAGTTGTGGCAAGCTGAGGCTTCATCCTCTCTGCAAAGTTGAAACTTTTTTTCCATAGTATCTCTGGTGTAGTTTATTGCAGACAATTTACATATGGATGACACATGATATGTGTGGTTATACATTTCCATAGAAATGAACCAGACCAAATGCCTGACACAGTTAATGTTAGGCGCACTGAGTTTGTGGTTATCTTTTGAGCAGTTGTTACCGTGGTTTAAGCTTGCCGGTTTACCCTTGTTGCATGTACATGCACTGTAATGAATTGCTGTATATTTACAGTGGATTTATAACAGTATCTTACTGTACTGTATAACAATTGTAAAACAATTGTTAAACATTCATCCCTCACATGTAAATTAACACTTAAATCAGTCATTTAACAATTACAGTAGATAACTGTAACAGCATAAACCAGTATTTGTAATGAATTGCCGTAAAGTTACGGTGGATTACAACAGTATTTTACTGGATAACAATTGTAAAATACTGTTAAATATTCATGCTTACATGTAAATTAACAGTTAATACTCAGTTAACAATAAGAAATGGCAATTTAACAGCATAAAATATTATTTTCTGTCAAGACCTGTCTCATGTGCAGTCATTGTCCATCAGCATCTCACTGACGATTGCAGGCAACACATTGACATACACTGTAAAATTACCATAACCCACAGTTGTCCTACTGTACTGTACTGTAATCCAAAAAAACGGTATTACACTGTTAAATTACAGTAAATGTGATGTAAAATTACAACACCCACTGTTATTCTACTGCCATATACTGTAATCCAAAAATGGTAATATATTGTTAAAATAAATTACGGTAGATGCGCTGTAAAATTACAGTTAACCAGTTATCCTTCCGTCATTTTCTGTAATCCAAAAAAAAGGTAATAAACTGTTAAATAAATTACGGAAGATGCGCTGTAAAATTACCATAGCCCAGTTATCCTACCGTCATGCAATCCAAAAAATGGTAATATACTGTTGAAATAAATTGCAGTAGCTGCACTGTAAAATTACCACAACATCCACTGTTATTCTACAGTCATACACTGTAATCTGAAAAAAACAGTAATATTCTGTTAAAATAAATTATGGTAGATGTGCTGTAAAATGACAACACCCACTGTTATTCTACAGACATATACTGTAATCCCAAAAAACGGTAATATACTGTTAAAATAGATTGCAGTAGATGCACTGTAAAATTACAACTCAACTCAACCTCTGACAGCATTTCTAAATTGGAAGACAATTCTGCATCCTCTTTATGACAAAGAGTCCAGAGTGACTTTTTTAACTGAAGTAAGTTAACTCACGTAATTGATTTATTTGGTTATGTTTGGTTACCTAAAGTTTGACCTTTTCATACCATGACCAGGTAGTTCTGGTGCCTTAGAGAGACGTGCGCTGTTGCTCTCCTTGAGGTTTCTTCCATAGTTCAACATTTTGGTAAATACAAATACCAACTCATTTGTTTTTCTTGCACACAGTATTAATAACCACCTGTCATACATTGCATGCTGCAGTGTTATAGGAGGTTGTGCGTTGCTATAATTCTTGGCTAGGAGCAGTGACCTCTTGGATTCTGGTGACTGTTGGCTATCCAGTCGTCCAACAGACAATCCAGGCAAGAAAGCAGAGGTGAATATTTCCAAAAATGTATTTACTAAAGGTATTCCTTCAAGTATGGCATTAAATCTGATTGCTACACAGTGACTGAGAAGCCATATTATCGTATATTATCCTTACCCTCAGTCTCTACTTCTTGAGCTGTTCCCTTGTTTTCAGTGCAGCAGAATGACTTTGCCTTTAGTCATTTTTTGTCTCAGTTTTGCAGATGGGATTCTTCCATTTTAAATAAATCCTTTAATGGCGCACCTAAGCCCTTGCTGTTGGCTACTGTCTCTCACACATTACAGGCTATTACGCTGCAGAAGGCGATCTACAGAATGAGCGCTGGATATTGATGAAAAAAGATGTCCAACACAGCTATCACTAGCTAAGTTCCTTCGAAACACGCTGATCTATCTGTATGTGCTCCCTATGGAAGCATCATAATCATTTGAATGTTTCACAGAGGACGATCATTTCAACCACTGAGGATGCCATAAAGATATGTCGCTTTAAGATCAGTGTCAAATGTGGCTGTTTGGATGAAATCTGTGAAACATGCAGATGGTGATAAAAACTGCAACTCCCCCATCAAAATACTAAATCACAGGCTGTAATAAGATATTTATGACAGTTTGATGGCCGCTTCTTAAAGTCAGAGTTACGTCACACCGAGCCACAGCAGTAGCTGCAGATACAATCTTTCATTAAATACAATGCCAGTCCCCTCTCTACTGTTCATGAAAGGCCATGTCAGCGGCTAATCCGCCATTATAGACATCATTTGTGGCCTGATAACTTGTCACAAGCAATTCCCCCCTTGTGCGTAGCAGAGACCCTAAAGGACAATCTGATAGTTACCAAATCAGAGGTCCAAGAAATACAAAGGTTGTCTGAGGGTGTGCACAAGACATTTGGTTGAAAAACGAGGCTTGGAAGCAGGCGGATCTAATTCCTATTCTCTTCCCCTTGCAATTCTTCAATTAAATTGTCAACTATCATCTTAGCTACACAGACAGACAACTGGAGAGCGGGGTGAAGTAAATTAAGGATGGATTTACAGCCGTGGATCCGTCCAATGTTATTTTGCCCCACAGCCAACCTTGGTGATATCAAAGGAAAGCGTGATGAAACGCCTCCAAATGACACACAATGAATCAAACCGCAGATAAATGTTACTGGAATTACTCTAAGAAACACACCTACGAACTGATCTTCTGCAACCAGCAGGATACAGTAACCTTTGAGTTTCCTCAAACTGGTTATGAAAATGAAGTGTAAGGAATATTTGGTTATAGTTGTTTAGGATTGGGCTAAATTACAAAATCAAAGACAATATGATTTTTTTATTGTCATTGCTGACATCTTTAAAACCGTATGTGGTGTCTTTTTCTTTCAAGATTCATACCTTTAGGTAATTGTTGTCACTGCTGGAAAGATGGAGAAAGAGATGGAGAAAGAGTCCTGGAGTGTCCCTTTGGGCTCAAAGGTAATAAACCTACTGTACAACAACCAGATAGCACTGCTTTGCAGCGAACCAGTATACACTCACAGCAGTTGGGTGACAGACTCCAAGTTGGGTGGTGCTCTGTTTTGAGTCTGTTTAGAAAACAGTTTTGAAAAAGGAAACACTAAGGCAATGGCTTCATATATAGAAGACTTTTCAGGTGAGAAATAGGCAGTGCAGTAACAGAATCTTGATTCATATTTTATCAACACTGCCACAGTTTTTTTTAGAGATGGTTAGATGCCCATCATTAGTTCTGGATGTGCGCGTGCAATATGTAGAACAATTTGTAGTCAACACAGCAGTCGTAAAATGCACCAGATGATGTATTTAACACCATTTGGAAGATTTTTCTGCTCTTCAAAAAGTGTGGTGTTCTGGGTGCAGGCAAAATAGAGAGAAGTTTAGCTTTGTTCATTGGCAAATGCGAACAACGCTAGTGACACAGTGCTGGTTTTAAAAAAATGTCAAATTTTCCCTTTGCGCATAGCGTAGGGCTTTTATGTTGGCTTCTCAGATCAGGTCAACACGACAACATGCTGTTTGTAGAAACCAGACATTTATTCTTCTGTCTTCTGCCAAGTGAGTACCTCGGACTCCAAGCAGTAAAACATATGACTTTATACTTGAAAGACAACAGAGATGAATGGAGGGATTCTTTCTTTTTCAAGGAAGTGAATACTAAATAACAGAAATGGCCCCATGACATATTGAATACAGCATCACTACAAGGCTGTAATGACTGCTATCAAACTGTCACCGCTATCTCTAGATGCTGATTGCTACATGTTTGATTACATACACCAGCGCTTACAGCACTTAGATAGTATCTGTCATTAAATACTGCATCACTTAAATGCTTCTTCTGCGTCAACTTCAGGCATCTGCCTTGCTTGAGAGTCCTTGAGCAAGGTTCAGATCCTCACATGCTCCGGGAAGGCTGTGCTGCAGCCGAGCCTAACTTCTGACCTCCACGTGGAAGGAAGTAACCGAAAAGAGACTTTTTTTGGGTTCAGTCGAGTACCAAAGACAGCCGGAGGGAACACTCTGAACCATCAGAATACCAAATATCCCATACAAAGAGTGAGGACGCCACCTGAAAAGCCTTTGCAATCTGCCGGAGTTGTATCTATCAGTCTGAGAGCGATGGATGAGATGGGACAGGTGAAACTCAATTGACTTCACTTACACAAGGCCAGCTGCTTGTACAGGTGTTCTCCCTGCTTATGGCAAATCAGATCATTCTTCTCTCATCATGGCTAAGTCCTCCTGCATGGTATACGCACAAGACAGACTTTAATCAGAATGTATAATGTGAATTTGCATATGGTAAATACACTGTAGAATACAAGCATTAGAGCGAGGATATTAGATTAGACCAGGAGATTCTATCCTCTTCCACCGAGCAGAGTAATATAAATGTCTGCCAGCAGGCACAGCTCAGTCTGGATGTCGTTCTAACTCACACATGACCTAAATGGAGAATTAATTAAAACCTTAATTAAGTCTACACACGGGGCATTATGAACAGGCCACTAAGAATACTACGGTGTTGGGTGGCTGGGCCCAGAAGTAGAGCATCAGCATTTGTGCAACTCCACATAAACAAAACAAATGACGTGTCACAAAGAATGAAGCAGGCTTTCTTTTAAAAGGGCTACGCAAATAATCCAGCTGACTTAGCATTTGTAACTAAAAGAGGGAGAATGAGAGATGAGAGAGAAGGACGAAGGGGGAATGAAGGAGGCACAGTGGCAAACACAAAAACAAGAATGGCAAAGGCAGAATGTTAGAATATTAATGAGCGCATTCTGTGTCCTCCTGGGAAGCCTGCGAGTCACACAGAAGTCATGACTTGGACTTTAGTTTTGGACCCACAAGATAATGAAAAATAATGTTAGACATGTAGAATTTCATCTTACTGGGTTTAATTTGTTCTGACAGATATCAAACCGTTGGCCTTGACTTGTGGCTTGAGTAAACTTTGCAAAAACCTATACAACAACTATACAGTTATAATTACTAACTTTAGCAACAATAAACTGCCCTGGAGTGATTGCTGGGGTAATTAATAATTCATGTGTTTGTGCACTTAATTTGTTCATAAAGTCATACTCCACTACAGAGCTTCAGTGCCTGTACATGATGCTGCAACAGCCACATCTTCCTCCTAAAATGTGTGATTGACCAGCATTCCTCTATACTGTATATTGCAAATTAAATGAGAGAATGTAAAACAGTAACACCCTCTCTTTCACTGCAGAAGGCAGGCTCTCTCTTGTGTCTCACAAACCTGAAGTTGTGTGACAGTCCAAGCTTTTCTGCTAGGAAGCCTTTTTAAGATGTGGTTAAGTTTGGCTGACTTCCTTAGGTTTAGTACAGAACTGTTGATGTTTTGCTTCACACAGCGCACAAACACAAGTGTTAAGCTTGATTCATTTTTCTGCGTTGAATCCATGCTGTACCTGTGGTGTAGCCTCTGCATAGATGCATGCTCTGTGCTGTAGCCTGACATGCACCTCCCAAGAAATGTAACTGCATATTGCACCAATACAGATCACAACAACTGTGATTGATCCGCTTGGTACCATTGCATCCTCTGGTGCCTAGTGTCAGCACTAATACAAGGCAATGTGACCTGTAGTTTCCCCAGTAAACATACTGACCTCTTTGGCTGTTGTAGACCCTCCTGGCCAGCTAGAGAGAGTTTATGTTGGAGTAAGTTTAAAGCCTGATGTGTGTACCTTCTGTGTCTGAACGAGATGCTGAAGGACGAAACAAAACATCTGTATTTGATGCGCTGAAAGACACAAGGCTTAAAAAGCAACACACTTAGAGTCTTGTTTTTATGTCTAGCCCTGATGTTGTAAACTTTCTTTTCTCTGCTGGGCGGTGAAGCCTCCACTGTGTGTTTTCTGCTCAGCCTGTTTAGCTGCCTAAGCATCAGGATTGTTTTCCATAAAAGCAGCAGAACCCCAAGACTCTCCAGTGGGCCAGCGTGCATGCGACCAACAAGAGCCACCACTTGCCCTTGTGGAGCCCTACAAGCCTTGATCCAAATCCAAACTGACACCTCATAAACAGGTTGTCAAAAGGCTTTACCTTGATTTTGTCTGTCAGTTTGTCCAACTGTCTCAGACCTCAGTCAATAAATTAATTACATCCAGTGAAGATGGTTGATTGTGGGTCCTGCACACTGCCTCCCTTAATACTACTTTCTGTTCTTCAGACATCTCCTTTGTACAGTTCTGCCCGATTCTAAATGATCAAGAAACAGCCAAAAGGGGTTTTCAACTGAGTTAATGTGATGAATAATAGGAGGTTTGTTGCATTTCTTGCAATCTTGCAGGCAATTAATAGACTCCTGAAATCAAAGAAAGGTGGAGTCAACAGGCCCAGGTGGTTAAACACATACTAGATACATCCACAGCAGGATTGATCTCTTTTTTGTTATGATTTCTTAATTTCAAAGGCAGGGATTGAATGGCTAATAGGTATTTCCTTCAGCTCTTTGCTTAAGTACATTTCAATTGCCCATTAAAATGCAAATTGTTTCATAATTGAGCACGGGGGTGTGCTAAATGCTGAACACAGCTATTGTGTTTGCATAGGTAAATAAAGAAACACCAGTTAGTGATCATTGCACATGGATTACCATGCTGAAATTGTTGTGTTACATTGTTGAATTATGTCTTTTGATTTTTAAATTAATTCACAAATAATTAATCTCATAAAACTATAAGATAATGCAATTGTATGGAATTGTTAAATGACTTGTACTGAAGGTATTTTTTGCAACGCTTCGCTCATTCTACAGCCAGGACAATTATACAATTATGTTTTCTTGAAGAATAATTAACTTGACTTGAATATTTTTTAATTTGTGTTAATATAAGCAGCTTGTACTCCCTTCTACCTGCATCTGTGACCACACACACACACAAAAAGACGAATGCTGGAGAATCTCCATAAACCTTTCGGCTCTTTCAATTATTTATTATTTATTTTGGTCACAATTTCTGAGACATTGGGTCAGTTTGAATAAGTCGGACCATGTCTTTGTCAGCTTGCTGTGGAGTTCAACTGTGATTGGTTGGGGGGCTGGCACCCTATATAGCAATGGTCCGACCACACAAGTTGGAGCTTTACTACCTCAAACCTGAAAAGACAAGGTAAACCATATAAAGATAGTTTTTATTGACTTGTTACGGACTCAGTAAGTAGTAAGTAGCAAGTATTTGCTTCCAATGTGTTCACAATGGGCCAAGAAAGGCGTTATTGGTAAAGTGGACCGTTTAGCCTACAGAGGTGAGTGGTCAGGTGAAGTAACAGATTGTTATGTTTACTCAGCTGTTACAGCTGTAGAAAAGATTTTGGATGAGTCAAGGATAAAAGATTGGAGAAAGGAGAACTGTGTGCAGAATTAAAAACTATAAAGTTGTCATATTCCCCAGTGCTGCTGGTAGCCAGTACTGCTAGACACATGGGAATGCATTTGTCAATTTAGTCTAAAACACCGGAACTTGAACAGCGAAAAATCACAACCATAACCTTTGCCATCATGGTGCTAAAAATAATTTCCCACTATTAAAGTCCCAGAATACTTGAGGCTGATAAGGGAATTTTATGATGTATTACTTTTAATTTTCTTTGGGTAAAGATAATGTCCAGCTATAGCGGGGCACTGGTATTTCTAAGGCAGTCTCATAACACACTGTTATGGAGCATTGAGAAATCCCTTTGTTTTACAATCCATGCACATTGCTAAGGAAAGTAATTCACAAGAAAAATACAACTTTTTTTTTTTTTTTTAAATACACTAAATTAGACCCCAAGTTTCAGATCCTGGTGTAAAATCCACTACCACTGGAAGCAAAATAGAGTTTTTGGCACGAATTTCTTGCTGAAGATTGTTAAAAGCCTTTTCCCACAGAAGATATGATAACACAGGTGTTACTAATAACATGAATAATGGCTCAGTATTATTTTAGTTTTCCAGTTCCAGGGTCATTATATTGTTGATTCACTGGTGGGGCTTACTGCAGTGCAAGGATCAGAGAAAAAGGATTAGTATAGAAAGAGACAAAATATTCAAACAAAGAGTCTTAAGCTGAAAAAAATGTATAAACATTTAAAATTGAAAGCATGCAGCCAAAGAGCACTACCCCTTTATTACTTATTCATTTGATGAATCTAATCTTATCTAATATATAAAGCATGATAGAATTAGTTGCAATATTGCACACAATCAACAATAATGTTTGCTTTATATCATTCATGATGACATTTTATGTTTATGTCTTACCTACAGGAATAAGAGCAAAATGATGCACCTTACACAAGACTACATTTCTGAATCTCACAGCTTCTTCTTCTTTCTTCTCTCTGTCCCTGACAATGTTACTTACTTGAGCAATTAAACATATGTCTTGTTCTGCCTGTTTTGCACAGCTTGTGTTGTGCTGGTAACAGTATATTACAATCTTTTTGGATTACAGTATATGACTGTAGAATAGCAGTGGTGTTGTGGTTGTTTTACAGCGGATCTACCGTAATTTATCTAACGGTATAATACTGTTCCATCCAGGTGCCACCGGTTGTCGCATGTAGACAGGCTCTAACGCTGTTTTCAAGAACCAAGAACTAGAACTCACAGAGCAGAGCACTCTAGCACCCTTAAACTTATTCAACTGATAACTAATTTCACTCAACTTATTTAACTTAATAATGTCAACAGAACTGTCTGAGCTGTGTCTGCCTCAGTTTCTATCATCAACATATGGTTTCTATGCATGCTGGCCCAATGAAAAGACATAATCATAACTGAACTGATTAAATTTAGTTGCTATTGCCAATCATTCCTAACCTCTGACCTTGAATAAAAATCAGATGCAGACCTTTAAGTAATAAGTTTGAGAATCCTGGTATAGAACACAAGAGAATATACATTCCATAACATTGCTGTAGTTTAGTACAAAGAGCTCATTTGTACAGCTGACTTTGTAAGATTAGTAACATTGAGAACATTTGTATTACAAAAATGACAAGGTATTGCATTACCACATTGGAAGAAACTGTCTCGAATAAAATCATTAGTGACAGGCTTTACTGAACTAATGAGCATAACCTTAGACGCTTATTTAAAATACCATCAAGAACAGTGTAACACTGCATTAAAATACCATCTAGAACAGTGTAAAAGTCTAGCTTGAAAACAAGTCTTTTTCATGTGAACAATATAAAGTGGACATGGAGAAAGAAAAGAGGAGGAAAGAAAGAGCAAATAGTGAGTACTTGACAGCAGCATTTGGTTGGTCTCCTCAGTCACCGATGACGAGTGCCTGCAAATAAATAAATAAATAAATAAATAAATAAATAAAATTAGCAATACAGCGTCTTTGGTAAAATATAAAAATATGAAAAACTAATGGAGGGAGAGAAAGAAACATAATGAGGGGAGAGAAATGGGCCAGAGCAATAAACTGTTCAAGAGAGGGAGAAAATAGTTAAAGACAGGACGAAAAGTGCAAAGAAGCGAAAAGCAAGAAAACAAATGGAGAGAGGGTGGTTAGTTATAGTTTAGGGAGGGTTACCTCTGGAAAACTAATGTGCAATGAAGTTAAATTAATAAATGAAAATATACTGACACATACATTTTACAAAAAAAAGAAAACTTTATGAAGGTCAGCAACACTTACGGCTAATTGAGCGCAAGCTAGCTACAGAGCTTGCTTCACTTAGCCTTATTTAGCAACCTGAACTAATGAAACAGACCTAATGAAACATCTGAAATGTCCACAGGTCAATACTTATGCAGACATAACAACACTGGACACAATTTTGGGAGATAAGCATAACTTTAATTTACCTGCTCTGTTGAACTCCACGTGGACTTCTCTGGCTGGAATGATATGACAGAGCTGTGCTCTCCAAAGTCAAGTTTAGAAATAGCCAGTTAGGTTACATATTGTCGCTCAAAAATTAGTAGTTTGAGGAATTTGATTGGTAAAGAAGTGCTATCATCAAAATAGAAAGCCTGCAATCATCAGTGAGATGCTGATGGTTAATGACTGCACATGAGACACGTCTCGACTGCTTGACAGAAAATACTGTTTTATGCTGTTAAATTAACATTTCTTAGTGTTAACTGAGTATTAACTGTTAATTCACATGTGAGCATGAATATTTAACAGTATTTTACAATTGTTTTAAAATACAGAAAGATACTGTTGTAATCCACTATAAATTTACAGCAATTCATTATAAGTACTGTTTTATGCTGTTCGATTACAGTTATCTACTCGTGCTCAATTCATTTAAGTAACTGTTTCGCTGACAGGACAGCCAGTTCTGGGGACAGTGATGCTGTAATGGAGGTTAGGTCAGTGTGCACTGATAGGCTGTGTGCTTATTCACAAGTCATGGCTAAATCCCGTTTCCAATTTTTACCTACCTACCCATCATTTTCAAGTGCCCCCTTGCTCCTCAGAAGAGAGTTGTGAGGGCTATTGGTTGAAGTTTCCCTTTATGAAATGACTCAACCCTTCTAGAACGTCGTTCGTCATCAGTCGTCGTTGGCATTTACGCAGACACGACCGGATATTTACAATATGCCTTCTTTGTGGTGATTTCTCTTGTGTTACTGTGGCAATCTGGTTATTATCACGGTGCCATCTGTCATTCATGTGAAGCATGGATGCCCGCAACTTTGTCACAACTTCATGCTAGTCATCACATAAAGAAGAAGGCTGCTTTGTTACCTGACTGCTAAAGGCTAACATTAGGACCTGTGCTCCCACCATGCCAGTTTGTACTGATAGCAAAGGAGTGTTACCAATGGCAGCAGCTCTGCTGTTGGTCTGCACTTCACTTTGGGTGCCGTTTGCCATCAAAGGATAAAAATCAGCACTGACATGCATCAAAATGCGTGACAGTCATGCACAAATCAGCATTAACATTGTAACGCTACTTAGATAGCTATTTAGCTACCAAGATATTTAAATCCAAGGATCAGAACATACCAAAGACACTAAAACAAACCCACACTAATTGTTCTGCGCTTGGTAAAAAAAAAAAAAAAAGACCTACAATGAAATAATGGAGATCTCATAGCCATTGGTTTGTGCCTATGATAAACCTCTGGAAGGCCATGTAGTCCTAACTGACACTTTGGGCTAAGTGGTAGAGGCAAGGGGTGTATTGGGATTTGGCCCATGTCTTGTGTCTGATTTCCCAGTTAGTCATAAACAACGGGAATGATGCGTTGCACCATGCTTCTGGCCACCATCGGGACAAACTGGCAAAAGAATTATACTTCTAAAACAGATAAGAGCCGTGCTAAGAAATTAAAGGGTCAGCGTGATCCTTGAAGACACAAGCTTTAACTCACCAATGCTCTTTAAGGCCATGAACCGAGCATTTCTCATGGAAAAAGACCCTAAAATGAGGAAGCCAGTAGGGTCATTGTAGTGTGCCACAATGTCAAAGATGTTCACACAACACATTCATGTATGCCCGCAGTACTGAAAGATCAACAGATTCACCATGAAGGCATTCTTGATGCTTGTCCCAGCTAATATCCATCTGATTATCCTCCAAAATAACCAAGCAGGCCACGCAGCCCACCACGATACAGCTGCAGGATTTTTTGAGAAGAAAGGCTGATGCAATGTATCTGAGCAGTTGTGGGTGGTGTAGTTGTGGGGTAACTCCAGATTATAGCAATGTGATTTTGAACTGCACCTCAGGGAATACCTGCATTCGAAGCCGACAACCATCTTAGAAAAGGCACACTAAAATACCAAACCATGGCTGTGCACTAGCCTGAGCAGAATTAAAAACAGGCAGGCGGCAGCCGTTGAGGTTGCTGAGGAGGTGGATAGGAACCCTCCATCAACTGAGAGTAGAATTGGAGAGGAGGGGTAGAGTGATGGAGATGATTGTAAGGAATACTAAGCAAGGGGCTTTGGATTCTGCTACCATCGCATTCACGGCATGGTATCAAGGCCTACACTGGGGTTATCACACATGAATTATAAGGACAATGTCGAGCTGACAACTTCCATTCAATGGAAAATGATGGAGACATTACATAGCTATTAGTGACTACAGGTGAAACTCTGTAGAACAACTTGTGAAGTCACGTCAAGGAGGGTATAGGAGCAGCTGGCTGCATAATCCCAGGTGTAAGACTGGCAGAGTCACTCTAATCGGTGTCTTACATAAATCTTTACCAAGTAACAACCCTTTTTTTTTTTTTAATATAACAGAAAAGAAGAACGTAGATTTCATTGTCAAACAGAATTATCAAATTTAAGAGAGTAAGCTTTACGCACAAAAGTGTTCCATCTAAAGTTCCGTTCGTGTGTTTAATCCACTTTTAACTCAGTATGACAGCACTTTAATTAAGCCAACATGCAATAATTAGCGGCAGCAACACCCTCCTTTACTTCTTGTCTCATGATAAGTCAGCAGCCTGGTGCGCGTATTATAAGCACTGTTACTCAGGCGGTTGCTTTCATGTCTAAGTGTTGGGTGGCAGTTTAGCACATCCTTTGGGATGCGTGTGTTTGGATAACGGCATGCCATAAATGTCAGCTGCAGGATCAGTTAGCTGTGCCTTGTGCTGAATAAATTATCTCAGTGCATCAATGTCTTTACACCTATGTGACTCTGGCTCATGGTTCATGCTCATTAGCTCAATATATTCAAAAGTGATTTGGCTAAGAACAGCTACCATTATTTACATTATATCACATCATTGTCAGGCTGTCAAGGTGGGTTTGCCTTTGGCAACAAGAGATGATGATGTGTTTGATTGAAAACCGTTTAGGAGACGTGTTTTTAAATCAGGCATATAAGAAAAATTATGAGACCTTTTACAGCAACTATCGGCAAATCTAGGTTATGTGGGGGGTGTTTTAAGTGCATGGGAAGACTTGTAAATGGCATATTACTCATCTTTTGTTCTACGTATATTATGTACTACCTTAAATGCCAATTGCCAAGACATGTGAGAGCACAGACACTGGCATATTGTTCATCTCGCACAACAGCAGCATTAAGACACATCACTGTTCTCTTTTCCCACATCAACATGCATTAATGCTCCAGGAAAGCAGCAGCCTGGGCATATTTGCACATCCCAACAACAGCATATTGACTACTTTCTCTGTCTGAATGGTGCATCCATTGTATAATACAGGCATAAAATAAGGAAATTCCACACAGTAAGTTTGTATTGCCTTAAAAAAAAAAAAAAAAAAAAAAAAAAAGAAGCAAAACTCCAGCTTGGCAAGAAAAGTCAACTTCAGTGGGTCATCAGATAATCGCACAAATAAAAAAGGACCACCTTGATGCATGCAACTTCATGTATGTGGCACTCATCCCCAAGTCCAATGGTCCTAATGAAGACATAAATCTTTAAAGACAGGTCCAAAATGCCCAGTGATTTTTGTTGGGGACTCTTATTCTCATTTTGTGCTGTTCCACTGAATATTCATTGGACCGGGATGGTGTAAACTGGATCAAAATAACCCACAGTGCTTATCATCACTCTGAAATGAAGTTGAAGAAATATGTCACTTGATTCAACTATACTTAAATAATACTTTTTGGACAACGATGGAAGTCTACGGCACAGAGGAATATATTATGTCATAGTTCTTGATATACTGAATTGTAAGTAGCATCAGTTAATTGATGGATCTGGATGAGTCTTTAGAAATCACCAGCCTTGTCCATTGTCCATTTTTTTCAGCTGATGCCAATGACTGTTAATTACCTGCTTCTCCTCGCGGATACAGTAAGATGAACGACAATTTCAATTTGTTTTGTATTTTAAAAAGAAGACACCTGAGGGTAAAATGGTTCATTTTTTTGTTGGATTCTTGATCAAATCTTTAAAACTAATGGAGAAAGTGCTTTCGGGGTTGTGGTTAGTTTTGCTCTTTGCTTCGTCTTGCTTTCTTTCAAAATGTGTCGAGACCCATGTGTTAAGATGTGTCGTTGTATATTTCTTTCTATTACTCTTTCTGCTTTGAATGTGTTTCATGTCTGCATCTATGTAAACGCTTTATTTCCTCCGTGAAGCAATTTGTGGCTTCTCCCCGCTCTCAAAATAAAAACAGAGCCATTTACTAAATCAAAACAAGACAAATTCTGTCTAGTTCTACAATAACGCTGTTATATTATGGATGAGGTTTGGGTAAAAAATCTGGATTAATGAGCGCCACCTGAGGGGTTTGTCCGTCACAGCAGAAAAACCCTGTATGAACCTTCAACTCTCTTTCTGGCCTGTTTGTGTTGTGCAGTGCCTCGTTCACCTGCAAATGCTATGAAATATGACAGGACAGACAGGCCCTGCCATGACCCGTGAATCACGTCCACGTCCCCCCCCCATTCTCTCTCTCTCTCTCTCTCTCTCTCTCGCTCTCTCTCTCTCTCTCTGGGGTGAATTATTCAGCAACAACAACAACAGCAGGAGGAGGGGGTGGAAAAGTACATTGGAGAAGTTTCCTAAAATGTAGTGCTGAGGATCGGACGATAGATCACCCCCCCCACCTCGCCACACCCTCCTCCCCCCAGAGATTTTTATGGGCCAATGGGCAGCAGTGGAGTAGCCAACGCCTGCGTCCTGCTGGTGTGAATTACGGCAGCACAGGCGGGGCCTGCCACCCACCAGGAACAATATTGACTGCTGCTTCGATGAAACACACACACGCTGATTAGCAGCCCGTATCTTTATCTGGATTAAGTGAGCAGAGTCGTGCCATCACCTGTGTAGGTGTGGGACTGATTTACAGAACTGTGCGTGTGGGTGGGTTAGTGTGTATGTATGGATGATTTTGAGCCTGTGTGGGGGTAAATTAGATTTATTTTCTCTCCAGGCAACAATAGACTATCAGTTTTAGTTCCAAGCACAAAACTTTCTTATTATTTAGTATCCACTGTATATGCGATATGTACATTTTATCTGATCTTTTACATTTTTTTTTGTTTTGTTTTGTTTGTAGAAAAACAGAAAATCTGTGTAGTGTATGTTGGTTTTCTCCAATTTATCTCATGGAACCCCAGCTAATTACATGCAAAATAACAGCATGCATTGCTGTCTCTCGCCGTGTGTTTGTGATACCACCAATGGTGAAAACCAAAATCAGCAGTCTTTTTAAATCATACACATTGTGACAGCACAATTATACAACATAGATGGCAAACCACAAAAAAGCATTGTTTTATGCTTGCAATTAACTTTAAAATTTACCTGTAAGTCATCTAAATTATTGGACATACAGTATTTCCTCCATATACAGCAATCTAAATTGGTTAGTTTCCTGCAAAAAGCATTACACATAGCAAATATACATCTTGCGAATGTATCATCACATTTTTTTTTTATTTTGTAACAGTTAAAACAGAAATACAGTACCTGGAAGTTACTGGATTTAACGATTACACTACTACTGTAACCAAAACACAGGACATAGTAATCATTACTATATATTATCTAACTTTTTATTTTGGGGTTGTCACTGTCAACACACAAAAAAAAAAAAAAAAACCTGACCTCCTCTTCACTGGCTGCCAAACTGACAAGCAGCTGACTTTAAAAAACAATGACAGTCATTTACTTATAGCCCTGGCAGCCTTTGAAAAGTAGCCTAACTTACTGTGAAACAAATTCACAGTAATTAACAGATACTCTTCGGACTGCTACTGTAAAAAAAAAAAAAAAAAAAAAACCTTTACAGTAAGTTACTTGTCAATTGCTGCCAATTAATTACTGTGAATAGTTTACAGTAGACTTACTAGGCGGGCTGCAAATTAATTCATGTGAATTTCGTGGCAACTTTCTCACAGTTTGCGTGTGCGTGGGTAAGTCAGATTTATTTTCTC
Organism: Acanthopagrus latus; assembly: GCF_904848185.1. Taxonomy (NCBI): domain Eukaryota; kingdom Metazoa; phylum Chordata; class Actinopteri; order Spariformes; family Sparidae; genus Acanthopagrus; species Acanthopagrus latus. The sequence goes on from NC_051046.1 coordinate 17,321,575, forward strand.
CACAGAAACTTTACTGGCTGCTGTTTATAGTTGTAAGCACAGACCTGCTGTGTATTTACAGTTCGGATACTGAATAATTCACATTAAAATACTTTATGTAATCTATGAGATACATTTGCGTTTAGAAAAATGTTGTCTGTGCAGTCCGGGTTTCAGCCCATCCATCTCAGTGAACCCTGGGTCATTACATTAAAAAAGATTTTTAAAAAAACAATGCGCATGGCTGTCTCCCACAGTCTGTTTGTGATACCACTATTGGTTTGACGTTTTCAAAATCATACACATGACAGTTTGACAGTTTCAAGTTTGTCTCTTTTTACAGTCGTGGAGTGACAGTCACATCTCTCCTCTGACATGAAAAATCTTATATTAGTCATCCCACAGCCAAATTAACAAAGGACCTATGACTAAAACCCACATAAAAAGAAGTAGAAGAAAAAGTACACAGTGATGCACCCCTGGTAATGAGAGAGAAAGGTTTTCATCTTTCACAGGCATGATAAAAACACTTTTTATGACACACTGCGTACTTCAACAATAGTCGTTCTTAAATAAGAACATAATCAGGGTATATTTGTGCAACTGTGTGTATTAGAGCAGCAGCTAATCAATGTATTCATCAACAAAGAAGATGTAAGGAAAAGTAAACAAAATGTTCAGTCCTTTACATTTTCTTCTTCCAACCAAAGTAGCTTCACATTTTCATGGGGAAAAAAAACATGATCCATTCAAAATGCTCACTCACTCAGTATTCACCATTATTTATCTCTGCAAATAGATCTCATTCATAGTGAACACTAACGGAAGCATCATTGAATATACTGCCAAAGGATGGAGAGATCTATTGAAATGAGGCGTAAAGAGGAGTGAGTCCTTGAGAAGCGGAAGTAGGCGTCAGTCACAAAAGGTACAGGACAAGTTTCAAGTAAAGCTGTTACGACTTGTTCAGTCCAAGTCCAAGCTCAGTGATTAGAAAGAAACAAAGTCTTTCATCGCTACAGAAGCTCAAAACGTCAGAAGTGATGTCTTCCTCAGTGATAATAATTAGCTTACACAGATTAAAGATCACGGCTAAAAGATTTTTGTCTGTTCTACTTGAGTTTTTTCAGCCCCAAACATCACTAAGAACTCTCCAGGAAATCCAATTATTGGAATAAGATTATCTGGGCGTGGTTGCTCCACCAGCGTTTTCATTTCCCTCCAGACATTCAGCTCCAAATATTGGCCACCCAGCCCCAAATCTCTCCTCCCCGTCTCTCATTTAAGATCTCTCTCTCAGCAGACTCCTCACCTTTGATAATAGCTAAATTCATCAGCAGGGACCAGCGAAGTCTTAAGGGAAAGGCAGATTGGAGGGAGCAATCCTTGTCTGCCGTTTTTCTCCTCATCTCGGGTGGAAACCGGCAGCTATCTCTCTCCTCACAGCCACGGGCTGGCATTCCAGCAGACGGCTGCTGGTAAGGGAAAAAAAAAAAAAATCCTTAAGAGTCCTAAAAGGTCAAACCCTACAGCTCTCATGACTTTGTATGTCTTTACAATCAGAACGGACAGTGCTTCCCCTTTGCCTTTTTATGCATAAGGTTATCCAGTTAACATGCAAAGGAGTTGTATCCAGCCCAACGAATACACATTTAAGACACTTTATCATGTTCTGTGTTTCATGACAAGTGTTTAATTATAGAATTTCTTAAGACATACAGCACTCTGTATGATTATTTCTAAGCATTTTGACAGGGCCAGTTGTCAATGATATGTACGCAAGTGCAGAGCAAGGCCCCATGCAACCTAGACAAAGGAGGCCCTTACCACCGACATACAAATGCATGAACCAAAATGCATCCTCAACAGCCATTGTAGTTCAAGTTTTAATTGTGCTGCACAACTTCATAAAAATGCATTTAATTTGCATTGCAAGGGATTTACATGGATATAAACATTACAGCAAAAGAGGTAAATAGGTACGCAGATAAAAGTGTGTGTGTGTGTGTGTGTGTGTGTGTGTGTGTGTGTGTGCGCTCCTCACTCCACAACAATGTGAGGACTGTGCAGCACTAGCGCCAACAGCTAAAACCGCAGTATGCTCAAACCGCGTTAATGTCCTGAGACACTGATGTACATAAATAGGTCTTGATTTGTTTCATCTTTGAAAGCCATGCCCTCCAGATGTCACAGTCTCTGGTACTGTCAGAAGAACCACAGAATATTATACTCACCATATTTTCACTCAAATTCAGACAGCAATGAAACAGCCATCAGCAGCATTTTGGTGTTCAGTATTTTACCAGAGAAACCTCGACATGCAAGTGAATCACCGACCTTCTGATTAATGGACAGTCTGCTCAACCTCCTGAGCCACAGCTGCCATATGTATTGTTTCAGGACAGACAGGAAATTTGTTGAGATAACAATAAAACAAAACAAAAAACCCAGACATATCTTGCAAAAAGCTACAGTGCATTTCTGCAAAACCACTGATATGTTCATGCTGTACATTTCTTGATGTCGCAACTCTCTGTATGAGGAGGTCAAATGTTCTATAACTCTCTTGTCAAAACTCGGCTGGAGATGGCCTTACTTGTCATGCAAAAAAAAAAAAATCTGTTTGGTTTTGCCACAAACATGACTGGACATATCCAGAGGTTTCCTTAAGAAAACCCAGTCTTGGTTCTCTAGAAAGATTCCCAGCTTTCGATGAAAAAGAAAAAAAAAAAGAAGAAAAAAAAAAAAACAGCGGTGTTGGCTTTCAAATGGTGGAATGCAGACTGGAACTTCTGTTGTGAGTGCGGGTGCAACGACGACTGCAACTTTTGGTCTTTGACTGTGAAAAGGAGTAGTGGTTGGAGTTTAGTCTTGTTATAGTTTTTATTTATATTATTTTGTTGGCAAATATTAAATTTTGTATTCTGAGATCTTCAGGTTCAACATTTCATTTTAGTCACACTGCATTATATGTTTACAAAAAATGCCATTTATGTTGGCAGTTTATATCATCAATGTGGTCTATTTTTTGATCTTTGATCAGGGTGGCACAGCAAGCATTCAGTGTTTTTGCACTATATGAGCCTCCAGCAAGCCTCCTGCTTGTTTTCACAGATGTTTGAGTCAGTTTTAGTCAGTTTACTTTATTATATGCTGCTTTTGGCAGCATAAAATTTGTCAAATGCTCACTGACAGGGCCGTTGCTTGCTAAATGTGGACTATGCGGGTTTATAGGGCCCCCACACCACTAGGGGGCCCCCCTCAAGTTGCAAGTCCAGTCTCAATATCTGTGAAGTGACCTGACAGAAAAGGCGTGAAAAGTACCTGGCACCTGGACAGCTGATTGGTCAGATCTGCTCTCTATCGATTGGTCAGACCTTGTCTCTATTGTGCCCTGTTGCTATGATGACCAGTACTACTAAGCAAGGCTAGGCAGGTTGCACTGAGCCACTGGTACCGGTCATTCACGACATGCCGTTAAAACAAATGTATTCATCTAGTTCAGAAAAAAGAAGAAACTAGATGAAGAAAAACACTCACAGGATAAAGGTACGGTTTGTTTTCATGGTGTGGGTGGAGGGGGAGCCAATGCCCAATCTTTAGCTAGCTTAAGTATTTGCTTTAGGAAAGGGCTAATTATAGCAGGTCCAGCACATCGGCATCACATTTGTTCCATCATAGACCTGCTGTTCAAGATTTGCCACTTAACGCTTATTTGTATGATTAATTTATAAATGTGTGTGTTCTCTCCAAATATTTTCAGTTCAACTTGCTAGGGTGGGTCAATTTAAGATGTTTGAGTTTAATCTGAGAGAGGTTTTCATGACTCTAGCTTGTTTTCCTCTTAAAACATAATAGATTGTTGCGTCTTTGTGGATAATCTAAAAAGTCAGGAATCTATCCCTCATAGTTTGACAAAATAAGGGCCCCCAAACAGCATCTTGCATAGGGCCCCCAAAAAGACAGAAACGGCCCTGCTCACTGACACCAGAATAACACTCGTGTCGGATGCCAACTAGCAGACAATCATTATGGATTTTTTCCCTTCTCTGGCACATCTAGTTGTTAACTTAATTTGTTTTTTGCTGAAACAATCAATGTTTATGTACATTTATGTCTTCTGTGACAGTACTGCTAAAGCACAGTCCTGCAGTGAAAGAAGAGCACGTAATCTTGTCTCAGCTAATAAGATCAGTCCTTTATCAATGACATTTCTGCAGCCAACTCTTAATGTGCTGAACTTTGACCGTGGCTGCAATATTAGTGTTCACTCACTATCAACTCTCATTTCTTGAGCTAAAGTTATCACAGCAGTTTTCTTGAGGCGATGACAGTGACCCCAAAACAGACCTCATCTTGCAGTCCTGTCCATGACATTTAAACTGGCCTCCGGGGAAGGAGCGAATACACAAAGAAGACAAGCGAAGGAAGAGCTGTAAGAAGTGGACCCTCGTTTGAAAAGGGTTCAAAAGTTCTGCAGAGACCAGATAGAAAGCTACGTGGTCACTCGCCTCTGATCTTTGCTCTCCGCATTCACTTGTCCTGCACGGTGTTGTGTCAGAGGGGCTGTGATAACCATGGTTACAGTTTTATTTCAGTTTTTCATATCCAGCCATCTGAACTATGTGCACCAAGTGTCATCCAGTGACCTAAAGAAAGCCTTAATTAAATTCCAATTAACTAAATGCAGTCTTGGCTTGCGGAGATCACTGAACGCTAGAGTTTGACTCAAGCATTGACTCCAGCAATTCAGGTCTCTACAAAACATTTCAAAAGCAAAATCTTTCATAATAAGACCAGAAATGTCTTCAATAAGACGTGCACAGATTAAGTTGAATTTGTTATCCACTATCAAATGACCTTTTATCAAATCAAACTTGAGAATAATGTTTCTGGACCGTGAGTAGACTGCAAAATTTCAGTCTGTTGGCTAAATCGTACCATAAAAGACCCTGTTCATGACGCACGCCTTCACTTGGCCTTCAACAAATTTGGTCAAAACATCATTTTTAAAATAAATCATTTGTATCTGTGTTAAATTAACCTACCAATACGAGTTCACGGTAGTGTGATGATTGCAGTAAGACTTTCTTTGCCTTTGAGGCCACACCTGTAGTGTATCATGAGGGCATTCATAGTTCATGAATATATATGCATAAACACACATAATCCTTTCTGAAGCAGTCTTTCAAAAGTCATAAAACATTATGTGACTTCACATGAATTATAAGCTCAAGTAGCATGTTGATCCACTTGCTAGTTTTAAACTGGACCTTGTAATATCCAGACTATACCTTGAACCGTTTTACTACGTACTTACTTTTACTTAACACACACAGTTATAACATATTATACTGCATAGACGTTTGTAGCATACTATCAGACTGTAATCCAGTTAATTGCTGAGGTGTGTTAAGGTGATTATGTGTATTGTATTATTAGACCTCTTAATGTATAATTGAGCAAAAAGACTTTCTGGTCAATGGAGAGTCGGTCTTGAGCAGATGTTAATGTTTTCTGGAGATTGTAGGATAACCAAAAGTGAATCAACACACACAGAAAAACAGAACCACTTAAACTAGCTTACTCTTTTCACTACGAACATATCTGCTGAAATATTATTAACCACTTCATCCACTACTTCACATGTATTATTAAGCTTTTAATGTTACATAACGTTGCTTCAAAGACAGCTGATTTAATTGATCTGATAAATCACTTGTCATGTGAGTAAATCATTTGTTATCATGCATGTGAGTTTCTCCAAATGCAAAATTAAGCTCATGTCCCAAAATTGTTTTTAGTTCATAATTATTCTAAACATGCAACTGTAACAGCTGAAAGACATGGCACAGGCAGTCACAGGATATACCGCCCTGTATGGTTTATGATTTATTTTGGTAGAAACATTTTTTAAAAAATCCCACTCTGATTTTGTTCATAAATCGCACCTTGTATAACGACAGACATACTGGCTTCTACTTCAATGTTGCCATGGAAATGGCAGTGAAGTTATATTTATAGCGATAAGCAAGGTCTGCTGTCATGGTCGGAACCACTTGTTGTTTAATTCTTTATAAGACACATCTGTAATGTTTCATGACCATTGATGCAGTGCATCAGAAAACAATACTTATGTTTCTAAGTAGTAACATATGATGAAGGAACTATGAATGGCCTCATTATGCAGCATAAAGTGCAAACCATCATCTACTGTCACTGTGGATGTCATTCTCATAAACTCTCAAATTCAAAATGCGTGGCCTCCATTCTATGCTTGGCTGATATGAAGTCATAATTATAAAAAGCCCTCGAGGTTCCCACAGGACCACAAACACCTTGATTAATGAATCTCCAGCTCTTAATGGTTGTATTATCGTGGGACGCCCGTGTAATGTAGTGAGATCGTGATAGAGATGGTTTACTGCAGGTTAGCTCAACCCCTAGAGAGGAGGTCATTTAAAAAGTCCTTCAGGGGGTCTGTAATTAGACGCCTAGCTAATGTTCTGTGATTACCTTGAAATTGATATAAAAGGGAACTTTACATGTGATTGTGTGTTCTTACACCTTTGCACCCGTTATAATGTGGGCAAGAATGCTACAAAATAGAACTGAAATGCAGTTGATGTTGGTCTCACTTTACATAGAAGATACTGTTTCTTCTATTTCGAATACTTTATGAGAGTAAACTTTTATTTTATGCTTGTGAGAAAAAGAAGAAAAGTAGCAGTTTCTAGCAATTGAAACTTTTTGTCTCTGCTTGAGAGGCAACTCCTCTGCTATACACTGAGACTAGCTCTGCTAACAGCAGGAGCTAATATTGAAAAGGGATAGGTGTAACCCATTCACCATCTGCAAGTTGACAGCCATGACTTTCCATTAGGATTTCGTCATGGAGCAAAAAACCTTATCAGTTTCAGTGAACAAGCCCTGAATTCTAAATTTGACTTTTTTTGTTCAGCTGTGTGACAAGCTGCACCCTTCACAAGCTGCCACATCTCTGGAGATGTTGACACATTCTGAATCCAAAAGCACTGAATGCTGCAGAAGCTCTGTTCTTTCTGCATGGTCATTTATCCTTCATCCAAGCTTCCCTGATGTCATTATCTACATCTACAGTTGCTCTGATCTGTTATGGGTAGCTTTGTTTGGTGTGAAGATGTTACTTGAGTGATTTTGTTGATTAGGCCACAACAACACAAATGAAAAAGCAGATGTCACAAATTAGTACTGGTCTAATGCCCAAAAACAACATATGTGACAATACACTCTAGAGACATTATTGTGACTCTTGGCCGTCAGGAGCAGTGGTGGACGGATTGTTATGTTGATTTAGAGCCATAAAGTGTAAGAAGAGGGAGTTTGGGGAGGATAGATAGGTCAACCAAAAGGTCTTAAAACAGCTGAGACTGATGTTGTTCTTTAACAATGCCCATGGTCCTTCCCTAACTGTGTCTTTCCCAATTGTAAACATGATAATATAGACACCCCAACTTTAAGAAAGTAGTCATTTCAGTTAGTCATTTGGAGTAAGATAACAATTTGGTTAACATTAGACAAACATTTGAGTCTGTTGCCCTTACTTCCATCCATTCTTCCTCCTTTTCAAAAACCTGGTGCCTGCATTGCCCACAGTGCATCTTGACTATTCCTGTGTCATTCCTTAATTGTAACCATGAGAATAACGATCTCCTGAAACCAAATGTTTTTCTTACGTTAACCAAGTACTTAATTTGATCAAAATTATCATGGATCCTTGTTTGGTCACCTATTTCACATTACCCACAATGCAACTTCAGTGACATCACTTGAGGCAATTTATCAGATTGCATTTAGCTTCCTCTGTAGCCATAAAAGGCTTTACACTACTTTTACTTACATTTACTTCTTTACGTAAAATTGATGAAATTGCCGTTTTAGTCAGGATTTTAGTTGCCTTTACTTGACCATACCATTTATGAGTTAACCTTAATAAACTGAACTCAGGCTTAAGTGTCAGCATTAACCTTGTGTCTGGGAATATGGCAGTGCTTTGGGTTGAGCCAAAATAAGTGGTTTAACTTACTGGGGTGCACAAACCTGTCTGATAGCATGCATCTATAATGCCCCAGGGGATGAACTGCAAAATCAAGCAGAGTCCTTACAGCTCATTGTCTGCTATTTTTGTTTTCTGGTTCCTATCACGGATGACTGCAATGATAACAAAACAGTGAAATTAGATCCAAAATCACAATCTTGCTTTCTTCTTGTTTTTGATCTTAATCTATAATACATCATAACATCAGAAACTTCACTTGGAACTTTTGCACTCGCAAGAGCTGATTGCAAAGTGTGGCTCTCTGAAGATGCTGCATCGACTGAGTCCCTGCATAGCAGCCTCATTTACAACCAAAAGAACCAAGAGACAAGTTGTTACAAATTGAATGTTCTGGAGTGTACTCACATTTGTCCACAGTATGCCATTGTGATTGGTAAGCTACTTGGACTTTGTTGTCAATATCTTAAAAACATGATTTCTCTATAAGAAATGATGTTTAAAAAGGGCTTTGATTCAAAATCTGCTTTTGCCTTTTGGATATCTTTAAATGGGATGTTGGGGAGTCCTGGCCAATAATCTTGGATCAGCACTCTTTCAAGAGATGATAAGTCTGGCCAGGACCTCCCTGCTTCCATCTTAATTCCCTCTGAAGTATCTGAAATAGATCCCTCAATATTCTGTGTGAGCCAAGTCTGCTGTCTTCATTGCGACATCCATCTTTAAAGTTCTTCAAAGTCTTCCATCAGGGTGCATGCCTAAGGGACAGCTCACTGCAGGCTGGATGACCCACATATTCTGCGTTGCCATCTTTATTCACTTTGGTCTCATGCTCTTTCTCTTTCCATTTACCAGGGGCCTATCTGCTCATTTACAGGCTGCTATCTCACAGCCTATCCATCATTCTGTTTTGTCCCATACGGTGGCTCCATGTTAATGTATTTTCTTAGGGCTCTCCAGCTGTGTTCCCTTACTGGGGGAGACAATCTGTCTTACAGAAGGGAGAATTCAAATAACGTGAAAAAATGCTGGGTTCACTGCAAAGTCATTCCAGTAATATGGCACTTTTGCATGACGTCTTCTTTTTTGATTTCAGAGCTCAGGTACCGGGTGGAGTTAATTTTGTCCAAATACGAAATGAAAAAGAGATGTGGGAAGCCAACTAACAATGACAGCAATTCAGAATTATTATCAAAATTGAAACCCTGAAATACTGTCTCCTAGCAATATACTACTTATTTGCAACAGCAAATGTTTTCATGGAAAAGCAATCCTGGATGAATAACATGCGCTCCATCACATCTCTCTGCATTTCTATAGTTTAATTTAGGCATATACACATCAGCATTCTCAGAAAAGATTGTGGTCTTATTGAAAAAGATATAAGTCCATTCTAATCAAACCATGGTCTTTTCCTAACCTTAACCAATGTGATTTGTCACCTAAGCCCGGCCACAATTGAGGCAATCTCCTGTCTGCACTTTGTGAGCTCATTTTCCACCCCAACCACATCTAAATCACAAGCAGGTCATGCAAATGTAACCTTTAAAGAAAATAAAACAATTACCAGGTAAGATGAAGGAATGCTCTTTCCGTTTAAAATTAAATTGACAAAAAACGTAAATATCAGTCGCATATAAACAGAGTTGAAAACCACAGGTTCAGTGTGGCTGCAGTGCTTGAATTTCCATTTGCTTTCTCTTATTTGGTCAGAGCCAGCTCTATATTCAGAGAAGGTTCAACATCACCGGTCCATTCTGAGGACTCAAGTCAGTACAAAAAGTACACCCAGTCAATATTATTTAATTCAGTCGTCTGAATCTGACCCCGTTCAATAAGTAATTTCACTCTTCGACACATACCAATTTTAAGAGCTAAGGAAGAATATCTGAATGTCAGAGGTAATAAAACACGGAAGGAAGCTTGTGTTTGAAGGTTGACTTAACCTGAACTGCTATGTGTGCACTCTTTAAAATATAAAACGACCCACCAAGGAGAAGTATCACTTTAAAGTCCTTTTGACTTTGTGCTTTACAATACAAACAATAATGACATATAGAAAAATCACTGCTGCAAGGCCTCTTATCATAAAACTACTCAGGTCAGGTCTGTTTTTGTCTCAAGCCCATTTGACACTGCAACCTGTCTCTCCGAGTCCAGTCAGTCTGAACCCTGGTCTGTCTCTGTGTGATGGACACAGGCATCTGTCACTTCAAAATAGTCAAAGTGAATCACAGCAGCAACCCCTTAGCATTTGTACTGCATGTCTCGCTCTCTCCAATGTCTCGCTGGCCAATTCAAGAAAAGGCCAGCCCAACAATGCTATGGAATGCTGGCAACCAACAGGAAAAGAGATTGGATCAGTTTGGAGGTAAATCTGAGTGGTTTATAGCTCTAGAGCAAGACAGTGGAAAAGACTGTGCAGGTTAGAACATTTTTGGGACAATTTGACAAATGTACCTTGAACATAAACAGGTCATTTGTCAGTGTATATTCCAAAATGACCCAGGGACATTTCTAAGACTGTGAACTTCTCTAGTTAATCAGTCCCTACCCTGGTATGATGCTAATATGCACTGGCACTCAGCATTAACCGAATATCGGGCCACCTGAAAAAAAGCTTTTCTAAGTCATAGTTTATATCAATATTCTTTTCAAGTGTCTACTGAGGTACCAGTATCATTCTGCAGCAGACAGGTGCTTCTACAATTTTGTTTCTATTAACCTGATAGACCAGAACAGATTGCTGTTGGCAAAAGCCCATTCATTCGACCTTGAATGAAGTAGGCCACTGATTTTCTTGATCTAACCACCAAATACCAAGATCAAGTCAAATACGGCAGCTTAGCCAGTGGCCTTAAGCCTCTAACTATGACAATCTACTTATCCCCCTTGTGTCAGATGCACCGGTAGTGCTACTTAGACTTTCAAGATAAAGCTTGCTGACAAAGATTAAGCCAATGACATTTTATCACTTTAGTATTGTTTATCAATACAATCAAATTATCATGATTTGGTTAGGGTTAATTCAACTATTTGGGTTAGGGTTTAGGGACCAAAACCACTCAGTCCTGCATCCCCAACCACCCACCACCATTTCTTGCCCTTTAAACTATGATCAAGGGTCGCTTCCAGACATTATGCTAAAGCGGTCACTGCAGCGTCAAACTTAGAACAAGAAGTGTATCTGCCAAAGCCGCAACTCATTTTTAAATGAATGAAATTAAACCAACAAAACCTGGTGAACCTGTGGTTTGGAGATTTTGCTATCTTCACGTATCACTCGATGCGCTTGTTCACTTTTCTGTGTAATTGCCATTTTGTGTCCGTGTCTGCTGCGGATGAGAGAGAAAGTATGAATATATGTATGTACAGTACATCATGCATGCATGTGTGTAGAGACGTGGTGAACAAACAGAGTTCTTACTGACTTTTTACCTGCAGGCATGTTCATGTTCCTCCACTTTAAAATCACACAATCTGATCTGCCTTGAGAATATGAAAAACCCATACCGCCATGTCTCGAAGTTTGTGTTTCACAGAAGTGCACCGACTTTTCGTCACCGTGTAAATAAAACATGGTGGTACAAACTGCAATAATGCTCCTTCTTTCTCACAGACTTGTGCGCTGCCAAGACAAAAACTGAACGCACGCCATGTCTTTGATCTCCTGAAGCAACAACAGCCAAAGATGCAGTGATGCAGCCAGCCTGCATGATGTGTTGTGATGTCACCTCCGTTTATGCTTTTTTTTCCCCCCCCAGCCATGATGTTTAATTTATTGCAATGAAGGTCAGAAAAACTGTCACATCTTAAAACAATAACCATTTATATCACCTTCACTCTCTATAACATGAAATTATATTACACATTAGAAAAGTCATTCATATTTCAGAGCAAACTCAACAGGGGATTTCATTGGACATTTATAGTAGAACCCCATCCATTACCAGAGCAATTTCTGCTTATATGGAAATTTGAGTCTACAGAGACAACGCAGTCAATTTATTCTGGCATGATGACATGTCTCGGATTGGTGACCTTTTCTTGGCCCCAGAAATCCAAGTGAGTGACTTCAGTTAACATGTTTTCGTAAATATAAACAGACTAAACATGACAATGGTTGTATTAGTCCGAGGAGCATGTTTTGCTGTTTTCTGTCCGTTATTCTCCTCGGGATGGACAGCTTCTATTAAAGCAGCCCGCCAGAGCGAAAGATATTAAGTTTCCCTTCTCACACCACTTTCATGCACTCTGGCTGTGTTCTGCTGGGCAGTCATGCAGAACTTGCTCACTGAGGCCATTTGAACTGCATCTCCTGGGGAAGCTTCTGGGATCCATGTAATGCATGCCAGTCAGACATGTAGCCCCTCACTCAAATGGTCTCCTCCTAGGGCTTCATGTCTTCTGTTTAATACCAGCTAAAATACCTCAGTCCTCATTTGCTGATAGATTGTTGCACAGACTGATTTAATGACTCCCACAGGTTTTTACGGCAGCAGATTCTATACTTTAATTTAGAAATCTTCTTTCTAACATTGGCATTTAACTGTAGTTTAATTAACAGCTCACAACAGAAATAGCTTAAAATACATATTTATACTGTGCTGAAGGTTAAGTGCATTTCCAAACAAGAGTAATAGACAGATTTACATACCCATAACAGACATACTGATTGCATATCTGAACGAATTACATTATATGAGTAATTACGTGGTAAAACCTGGTAATAACTGGTAAATGTATTGTTAAAAACGTTTCCACGGTTAAAGTGAAGCTCATGCCAAAATGCAACCTAGGGTCTTTTTGTGAATGTACCCGAGTCAAACGTCTATTTAAAAGCATAATTACAACAAAAGCGCCACTTTTAAGATTGACCATATTTTCGTTTTCAGGTTAAAATCATTTTCACTGGAGTGCTCGGGGCAAATACTATGTCAGCATCAAAATCCCTATTTTTAAAACACTGAGAAGGCTCGACACAACATAAAACTTTGCTTGTAGTATCACCAGGGTCTCTACAAATGAACTTGAGCATTGAGAACATTGTTTGTGTACACAGAGTTTACTAAAAAGAAAGTTTTTGAACAACTCTGCTATGCCGCTGTCCTGCCAGCCAAGAAGTATCGATCTCAGAATGCGACATAACCTGAAGACAGTTAAGGTGGACTACTACTGTCTTCCAGCAACAACAATCCACGCAAGATCTCACATGACTTTTCTGGCTTTTGATTTTAGGGTTGTTTCTTACATGAGTCTCCCTTTTCAACCTCAAGGTCAATGTTGTTTTTCGCTAACAACAGCTCAACAAATTATCCATGCATTTATAAAGAACTGTTAGGAGCGTTTTCTTTTTAGTAAACTCTGTGTACACAAACAATATTCTCAATGCTCGTGTTCATGTGTAGAGACCCTGGTGATACTACAAGCAAAGCTTCATGTTGTGTCGAACCTTCTTAGTGTTTAAAAAATAGTGATTTTGATGCTAACATAGTATTTGCCCCTAGCCCTCCCACTGAAAATTATTTCGATACAAAAACGAAAATATGGTAAATCTTAAAAGTCGTGCTTTTGTCGTAATTATGCTGTTTTTAATGACTCAAAATACATTTGCAAAAACATGCTCGGTTGCATTTTGGTGAGAGTTTCACTTTAACAATGAAATCGAACTTATTAACACTGACTGCAACTCAACATCCATATAATGTTTAAAGATGAACTACACAGTATTTATTAACCATTTACAAGGGATCATAAATATCAGTTGCAGCTTAAGAATAACATTCAATTATATATCAAATTTGTATTATTACTGATATTACTATCAAGTGCTACCAGTAACTCAAGATTGTGATCTGTCAGTTACCATCACAGCATGTTAGAATTTTACAAACCGGTACCATTTAAATCGAGACCTCAGATCAAGTTATAACTAAAAACTAACAAAATTACTTGTTATCGACAGTCAAGAGAAAGAGAAAGAGCTTCAGTCCATCAAAATTACACACACATTGGACAGGTAAAAGAAAATGATGGAAACACTAAAAGAAAGACCACAACATTACCGTGAGATGTAGAGCATATTTGCAGTTATATTTCATGAAAATCAATTATACAGTCTCTTCTCTGAAACATGTTGGAATAGAGAAGTTTTGTTTGGTATTTTGGATCTCTTGGTGTCCACTGGATTATATTCACATTAAAACAGTTAAGAGAGCAGATTTTGCCGTTAATAGTATTCCATCACTAAATATTTACAAATAACCCCCACAAATGTCGATCTATCTTAGAACTTAAAACATAGCAAGCCTCCAGCTGTTAAACTGCTTGTCGCCTTCCTTATAAACCTCAGCAGATTTGAATCCATAAGCAGCGTGTTGGAGACAGTGATCGCAAGCCAAGACAGAAAAGGGACAGCACAGACTGCTACCTGCATGTACAGATGGTGCCGTGTCAGTGACTCGACTTGTTTCTTGCCCAGTGTGATACATGTTCTCGACAGGCACCGGTGGCAGACACACGGAACGTAAGGAGCAGGCGGGGCTAAATCAGATTAGGCCTGGCCAGAGAGCCAAATTGCACTTCCGGAGCGGTGGAAGGGCCTGTTGTGCAGGTGTAATTCAGTGAATTTCCTCTTGGGACTTCTTCTCCCTCTGTCTCTAGACAGATTCTCAGTTTACAGACAAATATGACGCAGCAGAAGGATAGACAACTCACTGCCACAGTGTGATGTTATGGACATTTTCTTTTATTAGAAATAAAACAACTTGCTTGAAATCAGTAAAATAACAGTTTAGAGGTGAATTTGTATGCAAAGCTTAAGTTCACTTTTCCAGAACCTTTTTCTTTTTTTTTTTCTTTTTAACCACATGCCATGTTTGATAGACGGCTGTCAGCTCTGGTGAGCCAACATGACACATGAGCAGGTGGCAGTGATAACACTAACACAGGCTGCACAAAGTTAGCTCAACTGGTAGGGTGAAGTGAACATTGAGTTTCCCAACACATCAACAGACAGCATGGGTTAAAACTAGGGCTGTCAATCAATTGAAATACTGAGTCGTGAACAATCGCATGATTGTCCGTATTCAACTCACGATTAATCTGCTCTAAATGTACCTTAAAAGGCATATTCTTCAAGTTTTTAATACTCATAACATGTAAGTGGACAAATATGGTTGCTTTTTGCAAATGTGTGATTATTATTATTGCAACTATCCAAAACAATAACAAATACTGTCCATAATATTCTCCTTAACAACCTCAAAGATAGTGCATTTTCAAAAATATGGTGAAAGTATAACGTGGCTAAGTCAAGCCCACCAAGCAACAGCAGATGGGTATATTGACCTGAATGTAACATTTCTTAGTGATACTAACACAATGAAGTGTCCAACTTTACACTTGGAAAGGTTAACAATCGGCCTTGCAAGCTGTAGCCACCCATTTAGCTATCGCATGTAGAGCTGTCCAGGTGTCTCTGTTGCAAGCTGGCGAAGGGGAGGAGGGCTCTCTGCACAGATGTGGGCTTTGCCAGCAAGTGATATTTGAGACTTGATGTACTCCAGCAAAATAATAAAATGCTAATAACTTTGTGCTTATCGAGAGAACCATCCGGCATTTGTATCCATTTCTGCTCAAGGAGGTTTGTTTTTTCGCTTGCCACCCACAACATAACTGCTACATCGCTTCCTAATGTCCCAAACTACGGTGCTGGCTGAGGGTCATAACGTACATATATGTGTACTTGTTTTGATCTCAGACAAAGAAATGAATACCGTTAAGAGGAATGTGCATTGAATTTGAAAGCCGTAGTTAAAACCGAAGATATTGTTAAAAAGTAACGTAATCAGAATTTGTGTGGTCTGAATTCTGCAGTTACGAGCACAGGGCTTTATTTGGAATATTAGCATGTCCTAAAATCTCATGACTACGTCACATATACTGTACACATCGATACACCAGGTGTTTTTGTGCAACAACTCATTGTAAGATGTCTGTGCTGACAGCAGGGTTTCTTTCTCTGTAAAATGATAAGTGCACCAAACAATGCATTTCCCATCAAAAAAACATCAGTGTGCGCCTCAGTTGTTACCACTCAAAAACTATAAGTACATGAAAGTGAGTCAAGTCTGAGTCAGAGTCTGACAAACCTTTGCTTTTTCAGTAGAACAGCAGTAACAGTGTGAGCTGTCCTAGATTAAAACAAGTGCTGCTCATGCCTTCATGACGGCTGTGGGTGGTTGCAATGAAACTGAAGTCCAGCTCTCTAACTAGATTACTGGAGCAAACGGCTGATTCCAATTTGTCCTCTTATCTCTGTGGAAAGCGCTGAGTTTTGACATGGAGGCCTGTGACAGTGTTGATACGGTCATACGTAGATGCCATCTATGGGGGGTATTAGCTTTTAATAAGCTTTTAACCCCAACCCCCTCTTAAATAAAACAATGGGGTAAGAGGTGAAATCCTTGCTGTTTTGAAGTGGCCAGGTCAAAGCTAAGCCTATCATTGCCAATAGCCAATAGCCAATATTCAATATTCCGTTGGAGCATGCCTACACATCACTCCTTTTTCATATCAATAATTCTATACTGTCTTTCAAACTCAATGCTGACTGAATGATGTTTGAGGTGAAAAAAGTGTAAGAATTTGCCACCTGTTTATTTCCTACTCAGGCCAAGTACGAGTTAGTACTAAGACAGAGTGACCACTAACTCTTGCCAACTGTAGCTGCAGTTGGCTAGTTAGCTCAGCTAGCCGTGCAGCTGTCAGTCCACATTGGGAGCTCGGAGACCAGGGGAGCGAGCTGGTTACCAGGTTACCTTCAACAGATGTCTCTTATACCATATAGGACACTGACATCATCATGTAAAAACTGTTATTTCTTCACTTTTTTTTTGAATGTTTCCATCTGAAATCTAACATATTCCACCTTTAAACTTCAACGTCTTGTAACTATTTCCAGTTCTTCTATAAGAAAGAATGCTTAACAAAAGTCAGTGTTTGAGTCTGAGCTTATAAGACCGAAAAAAGAAAATGCTACCTCTCTCCAGTGTCAGACTAAATTGGAGACAAAAGAAGATGAGCAGTTCTGCATGACAATGACAATGAAGTTATCCGAGCTGACAGTGCAAAGAACGAGTCAGCAATGCTACCATATGAAAAGGCCAGTGAGTGCAGCGTGCCCTGTGTTCCCACATATGCTGAGACCATTACCGTTGTTGTCCATCTTATGGGGTTCTTATGGTCAAGTCAACTCCATGGTAGGGTGAGTTTGTCATCAACCTAAAGCTGAGAAGTAATTAGACTGCATAGATGGAAGTGATGGATTCCGTGACGCTGTCAAAAAGATACCGGCAAACAAGCCGGGCCAGAGCCTCGAGCAGCGGACATGTCCAGTCTGTAAGTGGATGTGATGCTTTAAATGTCGGGTCCTGAACTAGGCCAACAGCAAACTCATCAGAAGGCGCGTCAGGTTATGCAAAACCAAGTGCTGATGATTCACCAGCAGCTGATAGTGACACACTGACTGCAGCCGGCCAAATGTGAGAAGTAGTGTCCCTGTGAATCACTGTAGTGATGAGAAACAGTATGAACTTTGACATTTTATAACTATAACCAAGATGTCGTACATTGTCTATTATTTCAGCGGTCATTGAGAGTGCATCACGCTTTCATTCTCTAATCAATATGACACTGAATGTGATCTATACACAGCTGAGGGCCCCTCTTTCTCTCTCTCTCTCTGTTTACAATCACAGCTGCCTTGGTTGCCATCAGTTACCATATGAAGCCATCAAGGTCGTAATCACAGATCATTGCATTTTCCAAGCCCTCTGAAGTTGACAGACAATGAGATTTAGTTTTTTTTTTTCCCTCTGAAATACGGTGAAATCAGTGAACAAAAAATATTTTCTGTGCCCACTCAGGAGAACAACATCGCTATCAGGGTGATTCTTGTGCCTCGTAATGAGAAATTACTCATGCTCCAGGATTTGACTTGATTGTGAGTGACTTATTCTAAAAAGAAGTGCAAATTAAGAAAACAACATTAGCAGCGAACTCTGTTCAGCTATTGCACTTCCTCTTAATGATAAAATGGATAAGAATGTGCCTGTACGGGACTGAATCTAATGCTTCTATATTTACACCAGAAAAAGACCTAAAATCAATTTAAAATCTAAAATGTCCTCCATCTTCCTTTTGTTTTTTTTTACACCCCCCTTAGGCCAAAACGGTTGACTCAACCTTCAGAGCACTGACCCTCTCATTGTCTCTTACGGCTGCTGATTACATGTCGGTCAATTCTGTGCAGACAACAAACAACCGGTCTTAATTACTCTTGTCTGTTCTTTAGGGCATTGCTGACAAATGAGTCCTGCTATGGATCTTGGACCAAAAATGCTCAGTCAAGTTCAGGTTAAAGTGTTGATAACACGGATGAGTCATTTGTCAAGTTGTCTTGGGCCGTTAAAAGGTATTGCTGCTGCTCATCCAAGTGAATGTGCAGGACTTTCCTGCAGCTGTCCTTGGCCGTCAAAGCAAATTAAGGCTAGGGGAAGTCAATGTCAGTCAGCCAGGTAGTCAACAAAGGGAATATAAATCTCTCACCGTGCATATAATAAGGCAACCATGCTGAAAAGGAACTGAGCCATTTGAAAAGCCATAGCACAATACAGCAAGTACCTGTGAGCAAAGAAATGACTGTCTGTGGGTCAGAAAAAAAAAAAAAAGTCAAATTGAAAACACGTGGTCATTTCATGCTAGTTTTCTAAATACAATAGCCATCGAAACTCAGTTCACAAATGTCATTAAGGTCAGTACACTAGCCCTCGAAAGACTGAAATGAAAGAGTGAAAAGGATAGAAAAACACAAGTACATTCGCCTTTATATCCTGCTACTGACCAGAAGTAAGTGTTCTTTGCAGCAATGAGTTTGTCTTTGTGGATGACTGGTGGAATAAAAAGGGAGGAAGTTAAAGTCTTCATGTACAATGAAAGTGGTTACTGTGGTGCGAGAAAGTATAAACAACAAGGCAGGTGATGTTTTGAGCACAGTGTTTTCTCTCCACGTCAGTCAGACTTCTCCCATCACAGTCGACACCCCTGGGCTCCACCTCCCTCTTCACCATCCTGAGTAGTACATTCATCCAAACTGCCCTGAGTCGTGAACAACACATTCTCACGCCTAAACAACAAAATAAATCGCCTGTCAGTCATTTTTAAAAAAACAACCCATCTGAGAGTTCCACAAAAACAACACCTTCTGGCTTTCTTCAGATCAGAAGAAGAATAAGGCTCACTTTGGTTGCCAACTGCAACACCTTGGTTAAAGTTAAAGAAAGGTCATTGTCACGGTTGAAAGTAATACAACATACATCCCCATAACTAAACGACTGAATAGGTTACATTTTACATTTTAGTATACGCTTTTGTCCAGAGCGACTTACTATTACTTATTCATACATACACTAATGACAAACCAGTGACCTTCCTATAAAAAGACACTGGCTCTACCTCTGAGCCAAAGCCGGCCCCCCTTGAGGTTGATTTCCAGTGGCTCCCAAAATGACTTATGCCTAGATCACTGTTACCAAAACAACATGACCCTTGCAGCATGCAACCGTCAGGTGTAAGAGACCTTAATGCAGACTCAAAGTATAGGTAGCTTGAGGCATTTAAAATAATGAGTTACGTTTAGGAAAAAGTCATGGTTTGGCTTAAAATAACTATTTGTTACTTCGGTAATGAAGATATCTGCATCGTGTACATGACTTACTTAACTTGCAGTTACATAACGTATGTGATATAACCTAACTAGGTGAAGTTAAGTTAGTAAGTTAAATTAACACACTTTTTGATCCACCCATCAGTCCCCTAACCTCCACCCTATGCAAAATTGTTGCTCTGTGTACCACTTCGCTAGACATCCTCCTTTATTACCACACAAATGTGTCGCAATAGGCTGCTTTCCAAGTTAGCACATGGTCCTAATAAGGATAAGGATGGGTAATCCATATAGTAGAGTGTAATGTAATGGTATTTTTAACTGTGCTAACAAATGTCCAATTTTTCAGGAGAAATTAAAAAAAGAAATTCACAATCTGTTTATTGTTTATATAGGTATAGCAACCTAAACCCCATCCACAAAGTGCCACAGTTTTGTAAGATTTTTTCCACAAAATCCAAAACATAAACATGCATTATTTTCTACTTTTGGTCTATAATATTAATTACTTGGCAGTCTTACTAATTTGATGTGTAAAGGTAATGTTTCTGATTATTACAAGTTTTCGCGAGATACCAGAGACTTGCAGATATTGTTGCAAGTTACATTGACTTGTACTCAGATTAAGCGGTGAGCCAATGTTATTCGAGGAAAAGTTGTCGGACATTATTTAAATAAGCATGCAACACATTTTTCTCTTTAACTTCTAATTCTGAAATATATATTAATTGCATAGTGTAATGGCTGTGGAAAAGTGACATCATCCACAGAAAGATTTGTTTCACATAAGCCTCACTTTCACTGTGCTAATCTGTCTGCCACCTGGCTCAATTTTCCCAAGAATGACAAAGGTAGATGGTACAAAAGAAAGTGTGTCTGTCTTTGTGCAATCAAAACAGGAAGAGGCATTGTTTTCCCCTGTCCCTATCCCAAAGTAACAGTGGAATAAGTCAAATAACTAAAGGCAAAAAAGGACAGTAATAGAAACCAAATTAGGATTCTCACAGTTGTTTTTGGTTTTGGATGGTAGCCATGTTGCTAACACTGGCTTTGTGTAAGAATTGCCCACAGTAATACAACAAGATCAGTGCTAGAAAGGAGAAAAGATGAAAATCTCAATTTCTGCTTTAAATCAAGAATTCATTCAATCCTTTTTTTTTAAGATGAAAGCATGTAGATTTTGGTGAAACACTGCACATTTTTCAGTGTAAGTAAAGGGGGTGAGCTAATAGACCAAAGGTGGTTATTTGCTTATCTAGCACTCACTCGACAGCTTGTATCTGGCTCGATACAGAAGATGTCAGACTCTAAGGTGTTTATTCTACACCTCCCTCACGTGTGAACTCAAAACACCCAGGCATAAGCAGACTAATGTAGTTTATTATGTTCAATGCAGCCAGGACTGCACAGATTTGTACATCGAGGAGACAAAACAACCTCTCCATGAAACTCAGAGCTCACACGTGTCCTTAACAACTCGGTAAGGACACTCCCACACAGAATGTAAAAGCTTGCAATCCTCTCCAGTTAGTTAGAACTGAAGAAGCCTCTTGGATGAGATCTGAAACATCTTTAAGAAGCTGAAACAAGTCCACATGCCTACAATATAGCACTTAGAACTCCTATGTATGTTTGTCTCAATTAGCCCTCAGTGCCGTGCTGCAGGAACATAAAGTACCTCCTGTTTTCCACTCTTCAGCATTTCTGGAGTGGCCATTAAATGGTGCTGTGGCATTTGCTGTTAGTATTCAACTTACATTTCAGCCTTGCAGCGAGTGTGTCAGTCTTCATGCCCTCACTCTGATCACTGTATTTCCCTCTCCAGTGAAAATTCTCCCTCACTGACTTTATGTAAAAACAGCACTGCTTGCTATGCTACATCCCCCTTAACAACATGTACTGTACATGCACCGTGATGTGCATGTACACACACGGCAACTCATTTGAATGGCTCTCACAAGCGGACAGCCTACTGCAGGAAAGTATGACCGTTTCAAAGATGCCCCAGCTCGTCACAGGTTTACAGATTAGCATAAACAAGTTGCTGCTCTCTGCTCCTCAAAACCTTGAACGAGAGCAGAGGCTGCTTGTAATCTCGCTTGTCAATGGACGCGTCAATCAAGAGTGAAAATGCCCCCACTTGTAGGCCTATCGATGACAGGCAGGTTAACGTCTGATGTCAAATTCCTCTGCAGTATCTGAATCAGTTTGGAAAAAAAAATCTGTTTGGGTACTTCAATATCGAACACATGTCAGTGAAGCGTCTGCATTTGCCGGTTCACCGCGTTCTGCCATGAAGTTTCCAAACGGAATTCCAGTTTGTGTTTAGGTCACTGGCGAGAGGAAAATGCAACTTTTTTTTTTTTTTTTTTTTTTGCAACATACAACATTTTTCTAACAAATCTTTGTATTGATTTTGTGTAAGATTTGAATCGTCTGTGTGACGTCTGGTGTCAGACACATTTCAACAACAGGACAAGGTTTTAAATCAGTGCATGGTGCAGTGGTACCCAGTTCAGCTTAAAGCCCGACTGGTACGCTGCTACCTTTCAAAGACTGTGGGTCAGAATGCTTGAGTCAAGTCAAACCGTTCAGAGTTTCAGTGTTTCTGAATGTTAAAGTAACAGCTTGTCACTTTCTGGAGAAAGGTGGTCAGTTAGACCTAAAAAGCAATTGCCCTTCTCCAGAAAATTAGGCTATATATTGTTCCATTAAACATAGTGATTGATTAAACTGGAGGCACATGATGTAATGTCTGATGTAATGCATGATGTAGTATTGGGTTTGGTGTTTGGTGACACAAAAAAGGAAATGTACCAACTGCGTTAACGGAAGACACCAACCTTTAGAAGTGTGTTTGTGTTCAGCTAATTTTTTCTATTCTTGACGATAATGAAGTAGATTTCTGAAGCAAGTAAGGGTGAATTTTTCATTCAAGTTTAAACAACTGATGGGACAGACACAGCAACCACTTGACCTTGTAATAAAAACTGCTCTGTCTGTGCTTAAACTGAGAATCACACTGCGTTATCCTTTTGTGGAAATGAAAAAGTGATGCAGATAACTGACAACTCAGTCTCTATTCAATTCAAGAATAAAAGAAAATGCCCATTGCATGCCTCATTTTTCAAGGGCACAAAACTGGCCAGTTTTCAAATGAGGAGAGCTGATAAGATAGAAGAGTGTTTGCACAAAAGCACTACACTGAATAATTTATAATTTGTTGTTTTGGGGTTTTTTTTGTAAATATCATTTTAATTCAGGGTTTTATCACATGAAGCGTTGGCAGTTTCTAAATCAAACTGTTGTTCATCCTCTTCAAAGAGACACTTATCAGCAATACCCACAGGGTTAATCAACATAAATCCTCATGTGCATAACAGCACAATAGCTGGCGGACAGGCATAATAGTGTTGTAATAGCTGTTGCAGAAATGCCAAATACATGACTGAAAGGTTATTATTAACAGCATCAAAATGGTATTTCATACCGACAACCATGCACGGGAGAAGGCAGCATTTGAATAACATGCTGCACAAACAAATCTCGACGCAAAAGATGAAAATACTGCCTCAAGTCTCCTGCAAACCAGCTGCAGAGTAAATTATGGTCAGTTTGGACTGAGTAAAAGAAACACTCCAGCCATGTTGTTCATGTCCTTTTACCTTCTGCTGTAGGTGGCTGCTTTTATTCCTGAGGTTTGCTTTGCCGGACAGAGCCGTGCTGTCCGCCGACAGGTGCAAAACAGATGCATAAACACGCCACAGCTTAAAGTGACAGCAGACACATCCCTGTACAACTGATGCCACATAAAAAAAAAAATAATAATAATAATAATAAAATGCATCAAACTGTGTGCAACATAAAGGCACTGTAGGTGTTCTACAGGCAGGATGGAGACAACATTGTGTAGCATGAATACATTGCACTGGGAGGAGAGGTGACATAATGGGGCTACAGTGCATTTTGTCTGGTTTAGTGTCCGTCACTAACCGGCGCTCAGGTTTGTGGTGGCGAGAGTCAAAGAGACAAGCATGGCTGTTCCCTCTGTGTCGTCAGCATCAACCAGACTGGAAATAGGATTAAGGCTTCACTCCCATATACAGAGTTGCATGGTGTGTTTGTTTATGATTCATGTGCAGCCACATCTGATGAAAAAGCAAACACACACACACACACACACACACACACACACACACACATTAAGGAGATGAGTCATACCCCTTTATGAATCATATTGTCTCCTCTTAAACTACTGTGGGGTTTGGTGAAAAAAGACCTGATTCCAATAATACATTTTTATACTGTACTCTGGCTCTGACGATGCGGCAAATTCCAACAGATGGCCAACACACAAAGGTGTGAACTTGTGACAAGCTTAGTTATTTATTTATTAGTTTGTTTGGGGCTAGACACTTAAATGTCTGCTGGGATATGATCCCACACTTCCATGTCTTCGTAGAGTTCGAGGCATTTTCTTGTAAACAGACAAAAGTTCTGTTCACATTCAGTGTGTATGTGCGCACGTGTGTGTGTGAATGACTGAGAGAATGAACCAGTGGTCTGCTCTTAGAAAGTAAAGAAATGTATTGCCCTGTTGGCAGTGTGTGTGGTGTGTGTGTGTGTCTGTGTATTTGAGGTCTAACAAACACTGTTGAATTTTTTAATTCCCCATAAAACATCTGCAAAGATGATTTTTTTTTTTTCTTTTTAAATCAACCATTCAATTATACATTTTTTTGTAGGCTTGCAGTCTTCTTTGCTTGCAGGTGCTTTTGCTGCGCTTCTTGGCCTGTTTTGGTTTTTCTGCCTCAAACAGTCAATCAGCGAAATAGTATAAAATGTGTGAAAGTGGCAGCAGAACTGGGTATCCATGTACCGTGGCCTTGAGCTTTAAACTATGATGCTCTACCTACTCCTCTGGCATCAGTTTTGCAGGCAAAAAGTTTGCAATAAAACCTATTAAGCAACGTGTTGTTATATTTTCAAAATAAAGCTCACTGACAAAACAGGCATAATCTCACAATGCAATGTACTGCAAATGGAATATTATTAACATTGTCAAACGGTAGTGCTTTAGTTAGGGTTAGGCACACAAACTACTTGGTTGGAGGTATGGCTTAAAATAACTATGTTACTTAAATTTATTCTACTGTTCCTCATAATAATTACTAAGTCTGCTAAATGTCACCACTAAACAAGTGCTTTCACTGTCTACATACATGGTTGTTTTTTTTGATTAGGACAGGCTGATCCAACTCCACCAACTGCACTGTAGACTCTGACTTGCGTAGGGCCACAGACAGGACATGTATTGCATCATGCACATGCGCACACAGACAAAACCCGCTCATCAAATCATTGGTCTTCATCTCCGCTGGTGCACAAAAGTTCTGCATAGTACTTTTAAGCACATTGCAAAGTGTTCTCAAGCAGAGTTAACTTCCCTTAAATCATACTGTGGAATACTTAAGTCTAGTAGACATGTAAGTCAACTTAAATTAAATCAGTTTGATATTTATCTATATCTCACCTCTCCAAGGTCTAATGTAATGTGACATTGTTACAGTGTACACTTTAATGTCTTTGTGGGATTATGCTTTCCATTAATGACACATCAGTGTTTTGGTCTTAAAACAACATACTAATGCTAAAACTGACATTCATAATGTGAGTTGTTGATTTGAAATCAAACTGTATTCACGGGCTCATTGACAAGAAGAAAGAATTAAAATCATATATAATTTCAGCCTGGGTAATATCATTGTCAAAGAGTCAGTATTTCCAGGGTCCATGATGACTGTCGGATAATTTACTTAGTTTTAATATAGGACCAGATATGTGCTAGACAGAGTCTGGCCTCAGCCAACATCAATTGAATCATTCTGAAGCCAGATCTGTATTTCACACATTCCCTCGTGTCTTATTCTAACTTTGAATTATAAAAGCACAATGCTTGGCTGAAGAGTCCTTACAAATGCATTTCAATCCATTCTGGCTATTCATTTATGAGATAGCTGAATGCAGCTCGGTGAATACAAAAGCTTTTTACAGAGATCAGTGGGCCTACATAACACGACACCAAGCATATTCCAGAAACAGGGACTCCAGGAAATGAATGTCAAAACTGTGATGGTGACCGACATACAAACAATATTCATCCTCCTTGCTTCAAATATATTGCATACAGTGAAAATACATCTTTTAAAAAAACAGGTCCACTCATTTTTATTAATTAACAGATTAAAAAAAGGCTTTTCACAGTCCTAATAGCATATGTGGTTGTAAATTTGGCTCACTTGTTGGGGTGATTGTACCTGTGCTGTAATTACAGATTAATTTCTTTCTGAATTCTGCTGAAAAGGACTGCTTAATTTGGTGCTAATAACAGGGAAAACGGAGACACTGTTCTGTGACAGAATACTTGATTAGTACAAATTTATTTATCTCTGTAAGAAGGAGCCGAGGAATGATACATAGGGAACAGAAAAGGACAGTTGTGTGACTATTCTAGAAAAAGTTACTTCATCTTAATAATTAGACAAAGAGGTGAAGTTCCATTTACACCCAAGCAGATACTGAACCTCCCATTTATAAGACTTGAGAAATTTGGAAGTGGCAGCTCCTAATTGGGAGCATAAACAAGACATTATGATAGATGGAAATGCACTCCCCTGAGGCCCCAACCCCTCAACAAACTGATCTCATCTGGGGATTCAGATCTGAGATTGAAGGCAACAAAGATTTGATTTTCAGCACAACTGTGCCATTTTTCCCACAGATGAAGTTATAACATCAGAATAAGTTGAAAATGGCTGAAAAATCAAAACAAAACAAAAATCTACCAATAGAAGCTTTTAATATACAACGTATCCAGTGTATTTGTTTTATTTTAAGTTCCATAGTGCTCACAGCCACACAAGATTCTTTCCATGTAGCTCATCATGCAAAAACTTCCTGCTGTGCACGGAATAAGACTCTAGGCTACGCCAAATATTAATTGGAATTAATTACAAGTGTAACAATTGAAAACTGTCTCCATTTACCGTATAATTAGTTCCAAATTACATAGTCCTCTCTAGGAATCTCTTTACTGCGGCACATCAGTTCCCTTTGAGCAATTCTACCAAGTATTTCTGAAGAATTGGACAGAGAAAATCCACCTGGACGGGGCCGTTTGTGCATCTCCAGCCTTCTCGGCTCTTTGAAGCATGCAGTCAACAAGGTGCTAATGTTCCACGGTGGTCTTGGTCCTTGCTGACTCTATGACTTCACCATTTTAGCTGTTCTTTCCATTCAAAGTAAACACTGTAATGCACACAAGCCTCAGGAGGCTGGTCGCTCTCTGCGATGGCTGCTTACAGTGTCTGGCACTAACGATCAAAATGCCTCCACTGTCACTTAGAAAACACGAGTTACCCTTTCTAACATTTTGTGAGGCAGTCAAACAAACTTCACCGTCTGCATGCTTCATAAAGTGAGCCACAGCCGGGTCTCAGGAAGAGCGCTGCTTGTGTTAACAGTGGAAACTTGGAATTTTGCTTTTTATAATTTTTCCATCCTCCTTTTTGTATGTGTGACAGTTTCATCAGTGACCTCATTCATAACAATAATCGGACAATGGCAGACGGTATTACAGGTGATAGAGTTGGGAGTCTGTTTGGGATGAATGGCAAAGCTTTCGGCCGGGATTTTTATCCATCAGCTTTTATTTCTGCTGTTGGGTCGAAGCAGAGCCTCATTTCAATTGTGTCCCAAAAAGACCATATTTCACTTCTTCACTTCATCTCACTGATCTTTATTCATTGATTTTATATGAGTGATGAAGTGATGATTGGGGCAGTTAAAGAGGTGGCCTAGAATCGCAACTCCTTTGTGATTTGTTTCCTCTGAATATGTTGGCTGCAGAGGTTGAAATGTGAATGAATGGCGGGTGGCCATTTTATCAAAATTGGTAAAAGCACAGGCGGTAAACAAGCTTGTTCAAATCTGACATATGTTCACATGCATTGGGGGAATCAGCATCTATCAAAAGTAAGCAATATTATTCTGCAAAAGGTGTCCTGTGAGCTTTCTTGACTGAATTAAATCTATGAAAACAGTACCACAAGTAAGTGTTTTCCAGCTTCGATTTATTTTCATGGCATCTCTTGTATCCCAATTACTGCTTGGTTGTTGTGATATTTTTTGCTGTTTTTTGAGCTAGTGAGAAGAGAAGGTAAAACCAATTTAAGGAAGTGACAGAAGCAGGCAAACTGAATTTCAATATATAGGTGATTATACAGTACGTACCTTGAATTTGTAGTTATCTTTTTTTTTGTAGTTAGCACTGCCTGCACTGCCTGCCGTTTCAGCCTTGCTGTAATGAGTGTGCAGTTACAAGGTCGGTGTCTTACACAAGGACATTTCTTCAGAATATGAGGCTATTAAATGGACAGTGTGTTGGTGGAGGGATTGAATTCAGCAGTGTTGAACTTACATGTGATGTGGCTAATTCAAAATAGATGGATAACATTATTAATCCATGTAGGGAAATTAGGAAATTATCATTGCAGCGGGTACAAGTAAAAATACAATCAAAATACAAGGGCAAATATACAAACAAAGTACTATAACAATAAAATGGTTAAGTGGCTATGAAATGAAAAAAAAATATTGAGGAAGAAGAGAAAGATCTACAAACAGCATAATGCAACATGGTGGATTTAGTCATCCCCTTTACGGGTATTTTACCTATTCAAGTCACACAAGGTCGGTTTATCAGTGAATTGGCTTGTCAAGCCATGAATACAGTCAAAGAAACAGATGTGCTGCTTGTTTTAAGTGGCTGTGTGTGAAACCTTGAAAGCTGCGGTGTGAGAATGGCCTGACTGTCGAATTCATGTGCTGAACAAATAGCTGAAAAAAAAAAAAATCACTAGAGTAAACGCCAGCTGCTGCAAACTTTAGCTGCCATTAGCTCAGTTAGTTAGCCGTGCAGAGAACTAAAATTCTTACACATTTCTTCTTTAAGGCATTCAGAGCTCCGGGAGGGAAGAAGGACGCCATGTCAAGAGACTAGTCCCTGTCTGCAGAGGCTCAGATTAACAGGAGCCCCATTCATATTGCCGTTGCATGCATGCAGGGATCCTGCGCCAATTCTCTCCTCCTCTGTGTGAAAGTTTCAGATGTGATGAGGGGTGAAATTTCGCTCTGGCTCTGATCCGCCTCTGGAGGAAGTATCAGGGCCACATTATTGGTGAACCGAACCATTGTGAACGGATAAGCCAGCAGCGCAGAGCGGGGGCGTGTAGATCGGACAGTCGGTTAACTACACAGGTCCTTCACTTAAATTAATACAGAGAAATTTCCCACAAAGCAACGTTACATGACCAAACAAAAGTAACATAGTAACTTTAACTGTCTTTGGCATCTTATATGAGGAAAAAAATATCACAACTGTACGTGCAGAAGCGTCTGTCCTCCCGCCTGTCCTACCGACTCCTTCTCACATTTCTGCCCGAAAAACAGCATCTGTCACTGGCAAAAACCTTTAACTGACGGAGTGTTTGTGATGAAAATAAATCACCGCGACCATCAGCCTTCCCGACCGAGACTTCAGACTTCAGAAAACAGCCTCTGTCCCCTAATTAGCCTATTTATGTAATTTAGCACAAAAAAACCTAACTTTGTCACTTTCCAGGATGGTGGGTCAGGATCTCAATCACAACACAATATAACATCATCCATATGATTATAAACCGTCCGCAGGTTTAGATTGACAGGGAGACACCGGGTGAAACACATTGGAAACACACCGATGTCATCAGCATGAATTGAATCATGACTGTGAATTACACACGGAAAGGCAGAGACGCTTCGCTCTGTGTGAATCACCATCAGCAGAGAATTAAAGAACCACAGCTCCGGAGTTAATGTGTCCTCCCTGTGTAAAAAGGGCTGAGGTCAGGACTTCATTTCAGGGGACAGCTGTTCATGCCCACTGTGAAGCCAGAAGTCAGCAGGCAGTTCTTCTAAATTAGCAACATGGTGAAGTAACGTCACATGTACGTAAAACAGTGTAAAGTAAAATAGGCAATGTAGGTACCTTGAAATACCAGTTATTCAAACCTCGGAGCTTTCCGAAACCTAACCTAAGTAGTTTTCTTTTTTTGCCTAAACTTAACCAAACTGTGACCTTTAAGCAAAGGTCTGGTGTCACTGTACAACAGCCATGCTGTTTTGGTAACACTGAAAACCTATTCAGTGGATTAGGTATGCGGATGAGGTGACTATACAGTTTCCTTATGTCTTTGTTCTTTGAAATACTGTTTAAAAACCTCCAAAAGAAACCTAATTTTTATATTTGTCCTTGTTACAAAGTCATCCCTGTGTATGCACGTTTCTGTCTTTTGTTTGATTTTCATCTATTAGGATTGACAGACACACTGGAATAAAAATCACAGTCCTGTCTCCACTTTAAAATTATTCTGTGCCGCTTTAAACTGCGCTGGACCCAGCACGTACAAACTCACACACACACACACACACACACACAGTCTGATTTTGGCCCTGTTTAGACAACCATGAAAAGATCTGACCAAACGGTTAAAAAAAAAGATTTTCTGTTCTTCTTTAAAGTCAGTTCGATGAATGAAAGAGGGCAATCGAGGGTCTAGGGCCTGTCATGTTTTAAGATGCAGAGGATGGCTCTACACCCAGAGGCATGCACTTTGGTCAGAGAATGAAATCTGTGTAGTCTGTCATCTGAATTTTATCAGACCCCAACCCTACGCAGTGCTGTCATAGGCAATGGATTTGTGTGGGAGTTTGGGTGTGAGAGGGGAGGGGGGAGAGGTGTCAGTGTGCGGGGGTAACATCTGTTTCAAAGCAACCCGGGGCCCAAGCCTGTGTGTTTGACCTTGCGTCAGCAAAGTTAGCTAGGGCTCTCTTCCATGGACAACACGTCGCCCATGGCATAAACACGAGGAAGTGATGCTTTAACAGCCCGGTTGCATCCAGAAAAGAGCAGTATTATTCCCCGGAATCACACTTGCATTCCCTCACACAAACACTCCTCTTAGCCCGCACTTGATGCACAAAAAAGCCATTCACAGACACACAAGTTAATGCTGTTGTGCTGAGCTCCACATTTCCTTGCCGCGGGCCTCGGAAGGAGCACTTGAGTACAGTCGTCTGGCTTGCATGATTGCAACATAGGGTCAGCTTTTCAGATACACAGCTGCTCCCCCTCATACATCCCAACCACCCACCCACCCTTGGCTGCACGCTTATGTCAATTATATTAATGTTCCTCATGCACACACACATGCAAACACAAGCAAAAAAAAAAAACAAAAAAAAAAACAAAAAAAAAAAAAAACAGCACATGTGCACCCACAAACGCAAATGAAAGCAGAAGCGTGTACACACCAAAACACACAGACAACAGCCCTCCAGGCTTTATTTGTATAAACAGAGGTTCTGCTGGAGCTGTGCAGCTGACCTGCTTTTCAGTGTCTGTGCCTTCGGTTTTTGTTTTTTTTGTTTTTTCTGTGGTCTTAAACAACAGCTGTCTCGCTCCTGTAGATTTTTCTTTCTCTGCCACTCTCTCCATTACCCTCTCACTCTCTCACTCTTCAGCTTTTGTCATCCTCGTTTCTCTGCCAGCCTCGGTCTTCTTCCGCTCTCTCACTGTCTGTTTGTCGTTCTCTCCCTTTTGCGGTGTCTCATTACCAGACAAGGTAAGCAGAGCATGTTTTCCCTCTGTTTCTACCTGTCTGTCTCTCCTCCACCTTCCTCTCTTTCCCTCAGTTGACTCTCACATCAATCCTTCTCTTCCTCTGTCTTGCAGTTTCTCCCCCTTGCCGCCTTCTCTTGCTCACCTCTTTCTCTCCCAGCTCTCCCCTGACTGTCTATCACAGGCAGTAGTTGCCAAAGCTTTTGCATCCCTGCAGCATCAGGGGGAGGAGGAGGAGGATGGGGGGGGGGTTAGCAGGAGGAGAGCTAGAGTTGGCACTGATGTTGGCATCTGACTGGCGTAAGGAGCACCCAGCTAAGTGGAATCAGATACACTGGTCGACTGAAGATTCCTGCACTGCAGTGCATCGGAGAGAGTCCCAAAAAAACTGCACCCATCGTCCTCACCCCTCAGTCTTGGTTACTGACTCCCCTACAAATCGAAATAAAAATTTAACTACTCTGACTATACAGCAAAAAACTACTCCTATACATTATATTTTAGCACTTTATGACTTTTCTAAAATGTATACATAAGACGAGAAAGGCATCAACAATACATGGCCAAATGTAAGTCTACAATATTTGCATTTATTCTGGTCAAAGCGAAACTTAAAATGTTTCCATGCACATTCATGCTTTGGCTGCCATGCAAGGAGCAGGACAATGCTCCCTCACCAAAGCTCAATGATACTTCTGCGCTCAGCCATTCACACATCCACGCGCACAGCCACCAGCAATTTAGTTTTTCAGTATCTTGCCCAAGGACACTTCAAGCATGGAGCCGGCGCCGGGGATCCAACCCTCGACCTT
Source organism: Acanthopagrus latus (assembly GCF_904848185.1). Taxonomy (NCBI): domain Eukaryota; kingdom Metazoa; phylum Chordata; class Actinopteri; order Spariformes; family Sparidae; genus Acanthopagrus; species Acanthopagrus latus. The sequence continues at coordinate 17,353,848 of NC_051046.1, forward strand.
CTAGTTAATGGAAATACTACTCTACCTCCTGAGGCACATCCAGGCCAGTCTTGGGAAGGTCAGCCACTGAAGTTCTTGATTAGGCCTGGCTCGCATCAGGGTTCTCGATTTGTTCCTAAGCTCCTGAATGGGCTTTAGGTCAGGGCTCTGTGCAGGCGTTTGAAGTTCTTTCACAGCAAACTAGGAGAAACGTTTTTGTGTGTGTGTGTGTGTGTGTGTGTGTGTGTGTGTGTGTGTGTGTGTGTGTGTGTGTGTGTGTGTGTGTGTGTGTTTATACATGTGGAAAGAGAAAAAAGTGCTGCCACAAAATTTGAAGTAGCCCAAATAAAAAAAAAAATCTCATTAACTGTAATGAGAAAAAAAAAATTGCGACAGGTTAGAAGATGCAGATGTATTACGTCAGCAAAGAAAAAAGAAAAAAAAAAAACGCTCGCCCACAGAGACCACATCATCTTGGATCAACCTGTTGCACTTGACAGTCTGACTGTGTTCAAAGCCAGCAGAGCAGAGGACCACATGAGGAACGAAGAGACTCCGTTTACAACAATGATGCTTGATGCCCAAACACAGTCAAGGTGGATGGACGTTGGTTTCCCTGATATTACAACTTTTGACGTGAAGATGCCGTCGATGTTATCGCTATTATTTCGCTCCCGTATGCTGCTTATGTATATATGTTCTGCAGCCTGAAGAAGTTTATGAACTTCTATTTCATCAGGCAAAGCTGTGTTGTATTAATGATGATTTAATTACCTTGTACCTTGTTTCATGCCATGAGCTAGGAAAAGATTGATAGCACTCCTAATGAGTGATTGTATAATGTGAGGGCGGAGCAAGGAAGCTGGTTAGCTTAGCTGTAGAGTCTGAACTCAGTCAGAAGTTAACAAAAACCCTGCATCAGCAGCTCTAAAGCTCATTATTAGCATGTTACATCTTTACATCTACATTTGGTCAGCTTTATATTACACAGACAGACATTACAGTGGGATAGATTTTTATACAAGTCTCCCAGTCCTTATAAATCCATCACCCACAGAAATCAAAGCACAAAAAAAAAATGGTGCATAGAAGATTGTCCACATACTTTTGGTCACATAGTGTAAGTAGTGAAGCTACGATAGCAGGTCCAAGTCTTTTAAATCTAGATGTTTCTGTTTCCCCGTCTCTTCCCCTCCCTCGCCACCACCCTCTGATGCCCATTTCCATCCGTCTTCCACTCTTCCTCTCAGTCCCACTGTCATTCTCCTCCGCTCTCTTTTGGTCTCCCTTTCTCTACACTAATCTCCCATTACCAGAGATGCCATGTTAGAGAATGAGTGTTTTGAGGCGGCAGAGGCGTGTGTCTCTCCATCTGCAAAGAGGCCAGCTAAAATCTGAGACTTCCCTTTGAAACGTATATGTCCAAATCTCTTCCGCCCCACACACTTCCCATCGCACACACTCAATGCCACTTACAAAGCTATACATTTACAGCTCAGTTGATGGGAGGTGAGCTCTGTTTTCACGGTGTGTTTATCTGACTTATAGGAAAAGAAAAAAAACAAGGATTTATTGAAGCACAATGTGGCCCCCTGGTGACAAGCAGGGGAAGTGCAGGAGCTCTGCAGAGGTTTTTTGTTTTTTTTTGTTTTTTTGCTCCTTCAGCCTGCTGCTCAGTGCTGTGCTGTCCTTCTGTTCACACACAGTCTGGGCTTTTCACTGTGAAGTCTGCAGCTGATTTAAGGAAGATACTGCACACTGAAGTTGCATCCAAAGGCTGCAGAGCTCCATTTGGAGAGGCAGATGGTTTACCATGTTAGTGAGGCTAATTTCTCAGTGGGTAAAATCATTCTCAGTGTGCATGGTTTTATATGTGTATGGACCAAATTATGACCTTGCGGTTCGGAGCAGCTTACTGGAGAGAGCGTGGCGCCAAATTCACCAAGGTCAGGAGACAGATTCCCACTGTGATCATCTGCCCTTACAGGGTCAAATATTGGGGTTAGTTAAGTTATGATTGTGGGGCTCAAAGCATTGAAAAACTGTATTTGTGCAAAACACACTGGCCACGTTGAAGACACTGCACGACTTAAAGACTCCCTAAGCACATTTCAGACATGTTTTAAGTAGTGAGGTACAGTGATGCAGCCATACATTAGCACTACTTACAGGTTTAGCCTCCTCAGGGCTGTGCTGCTCTGAGTCTACAGGAACGCTAGCTCTTCTTTGAGGCTGTATTTAGGCCCATCAGAATGCTGAAATGCAGATATTTAGCAGGTAGAGTTTTGCATCGTCAGCATGTCCATTTAGCAATGAGTTTCGGGATGACAGGAAGATTTGGACATAAAACTTGACTTCTAACTTAATAAGCACGGAATGTGGCCTTATATGAAAAGTCAGGGAATCACCAAGGACAAGAAAATTCATCCTGTGGGAACTATGAATGTCAGTTCATGTAATAGACCTTCATTCACAGCCAACATTATGTCTTGACTTAGGATAACAGGAAAGTCTAGCTGTAACTGATAACATAAAAACATTGTCATCTGTGAGCTTGTTCCAGGGTGCTGGTACATACTGACGTGACTTAAAGTGACACTTCATTGAAAAGCAGTGGCCAAAATAAAATGCTAGCCATTTATGTCTCCACAAACCATGATACGTTCAAATTTGTACGTGTCACGTGTACATAGCATTACAAGCGAGCAACCGCTCTTCAGTGGTTTCATGCTTACAAATGCCAAACATTTTTAACAAGAGTTTGGAACATCTTCCATGTGGTGTTTGTGGCTACAAAGCCAGGCATTTTCAGCCCAAAAAACCCCAATATTTTTCCTAACTCTGACCAAGCTTTTCTGTGCCTAAACCTGACCAGACCATAAACACAGCATCATCTCAACAGAAAATTGAAAATTGAGCCTTAGAAACATAACGTTGCAACACAAAGAAATGAACATATCTGTGGTTTACTGAAACAACTTCATCTTTATTTCCAACATTTATTCCAGTGATTGGGTTGACGATTGTCAACAGAATTTGTTTCAGCCATGCTTTTCCTGCAATTACCAGTCAAAATGTCTGCTGTGAAAAAGATCCATAGTGGAGTCACTTAAGTCTGGACTAGAGTAATGAACCAAACAATTTCATGGCTAAAAGTTAATCAGCAATATTTGTTTTTAAAAAGTGCCCCTTTAAAATAAAAGAATATTTCACATTGTGTCATTGTAATAGTCTTTTTTTTTTCTCTTATACAACAGTTTAACAGTTCTGACATGAAGGTACTAGGTGTCTAACAGCCTGTTGACATTTGCTGGTGCCACCCCATAGTGATTTTAAACAAAAATTCTTATGAGCCCATTATTCAGCCAAAGTCATATTTGACTACAGCAAAACCTGAAATGGCCAAATAAATTCCAGATTGCATTTTTAAGCCGCGGTGACATAATGAAAACAATACATCCACGGAGGCATCCAGGCAGACATGTTGACACTGCCTGCGCCATTTCCAAGTGTTGTTTTTCTCCTTCCTCAGAGGCTGAAGCTGCATGGCAGGTTTCCTGTCAATATGAGGAGATCTAATCTCTGGATGGTGACAGTGTGAGAGACATGAGAGTGCGAGGCACGTCATTATACGGATATCACACAGTGCATTAATGAGCAAAAGGTAATACAAGTACAGGGGAGGATGCACCTAATAAACAACAACAACACACACAGCAAAAGTAAAGTATCTTTATAGTGCCATAATAAGGAGTTAAAGAAGATGCTTTCCTTGATCGTATCACCCAGTGCAACCACGTGAATATCATTATAGCCAAACCTACCTCATTATTGTATCTAGCATACGTTTTCTCTGTTTAATGTAACAACATATCAGTCTCCATAGCTCCAGCAACATCTGCCAGTGAGTACAGCAGCGTTGCACAACACATGAGCATGATTTACCACCCAGGGAATATTGTATGCAGAGCAGTTTGGAAAGGAAAGGAGCACACACTGGTTGATACAGAAAGCGGCTACTTGCTGTTTTGTCCAACTTAAAGTAAAAATGTCACAGTCACTAAATTATACAGAAACCTCAGCTGGCTGCCACTTTGCTCTTCATATATTCTCAGTGAGCAACTTGTAAGGCACCCCAAGGCACCACCCACCATCAACCACCCACAGCCCCAACCACGCACCCTTCTCCCAGCCTGGTCGCCAGGATGTAAAGTTCTTTCTGCAAAGCACAGACACGTCTAAGGTTGACATTAGCCACATTTTGCATCAGGAGTCTGAGGGGATGGTGGTGGCACCATTACGAGCCAACGAGGCTGCCAAATGGCCGACCGCATGTCAAGTCACACTACTGGATGTGTTTTAAAAAAGGACACTTGGGAAGATTTCCAGACTGTTTAGGTCGCCACAACAAACAACTTGAAGTCTATATTTCTTGGGAAGTCAGACCATTTCTATCTGTGATCATGGCGACTTAAAGTACTAAGTACTTTAAGCCAAACCATTGTGTTTTCTGGACCATAACCTAGTGTTTTTTGTACATAAACCTAACCAGAGCATAAGCACAGCACTGTGACAAAAGAGAAACAGAAAATCCAACCGAAATAAACAAAGTCACAACATAGAGAAACCTTCAGTTTGAACTTCATCCTTGGTTTTGCAGAGACATACTTAACCAACACTTACTCTGTTGACTGGGTCGCTTTTCTGTGCCCACATACCCCGACTTTTATCCTCACAACCAGCACAACCTCCTTGCAAGCTGTTCACAGCCTCACCTCACTTTCACTGGTTTCTCTCGCAGCGTGGAGCTCTGTGGCACCAGTATTTGTAGCATCCTCTGCAGTACACACACACACACGCGCGCGGACACACACGTTTTGTAATTGAGTCATTTCAACAGAAGGAGAAACATACATGCAAGCACATTTTGGTTTATGTGGTTTGGGAACCTTTCAAGACACTACTCAGATGGTAAGCAAAATTAAAGTAGTCGTGACAAGAATCATACTCCAAATGGTAGTGACGCTGCAAGCCTTGCAAATTCGTAATAGTTTAGTCCCATAATGGTTTGGGTCCTGTATGCTGAAGCTATGGAGCGGAATATATTCTCATATGCCAGAGCTATGGAGTGGAATTAATTACCATTAACCATTTTAAAATATCCACATTCCGCTGATCATTAATGGTGGAACTTATCTAAACAGAGATTGCTGAAAAGCTCTCCCTTGCAAACCCTGGGTTATGCAGCCCATCTGCTCCCTGCTCCAGGATGTTTTCTATTAATTGTTTGTAAATTACACATTTAAGAAGAACATACTGTATGCCTTTAAATCATGGTCTGACATAAGGCCAAAACTCATTAAGCGTGATTTGACATGCATCATATTGAGAGCTTCTTCTGTTTTTGCCATGGGCGCACCGCAGATGGAAGAGTTGAAGCATCAAGGAAACGGCTCAGAGTTTTGAATTTCACTGGGCATAGGCCTAATTAATACATTCTTGAAAGATATTCTCAAACATTTCACATCGGAATTCATGTATTTCAAAATGTTAAACTTCAAGCAGTCGGTTCTCTGTGTTGTCAAACTGCTGGGAGGCCAAAGACCACCCATGACAAAGTGGAATCTGATCAAGAGACGGAAAGTTACTCCTCTATCTCGCAAGCCGATAATCTCCACATTTTATCAGTTTACTAAGCCACAGTAAGGCCCACAACAGACATACTGCAGACTGGCCAACTCAGACTGTCCCAGTGGTATCAGCTAATTCTATTAGAAGCTCAAGCATAACCAATGGAAAGAGTTTTTGCAACACAATATGATATAGGTATTGTTATGACTGACACATACACCAGAAAGCCTGCAGCTCATTAATTGCTCTGGTGGTCTCCTGGACTCTCTTCCTCAGTCATTTTGCCTCCTTCATTAAAAGCCTCTTTTTGTATTCTGTTGAAGAGTGTACAGATGTTCATTCAGTCAGTCCACCATCTGCCATTTTGAGCAGGTTCACACTGTTGATTCACAATGAGGCATTTCCCTGCCTGTTTTCACTGAGGCTTATCCTTTACAGCGAGAGTGAGACCTCTTCAATCTGTGGAAAATCTTAAATGCTGACATACCAAAAAAATGACACAAAGCTGCTTTAGCTTCAGCTTAAATTGTTTTAAAATATTTATTAAGCATGTATAAGGAATTACTAAGCTCACACAAAAATTAATAACCAGATTCTGCTGTGGTTTTATGCTACCAACATGTTCTCACTCTCTGACCAGGCTGCTGTATTTGACATGTTGCGAGTGAGAACGGGCTTGCTCCACTGACTCTTTTAGCCTCATTCAGCTCATTGTTTTGGTTTTACAGATCACTTGGCTACTGCTTTGATTGGTTCCTTGTCTCGTCGGCATCAGTTCTAGCTGCAGGAGGCAGGTATTTTCATATAGATGTCCACTGTACGCTACCTTCCTAGCTACAAAGAGCAAAGACGGTGACTATGGTGCATAGTGAAACATTTAGGGGCTCAAGAGTCAGATGGGATACCAGCATTTGGCTGTAAAAAAAGGGGGGGGGGGGGGGGGGGTATTTTGTGGGTCATCTGTAAATGGTATACCCTTATTTGTATCTTGAAATTGGTAGATTAACAGGAGGACAGCAATAGAAAGGGTTGAAGATTAGGAGACTCTTGCAAAAATCAGTAGTGTTGGCAGGTATGGTTTGGGTGGAGACCAAACAGAGTTAAAATGGTTTTGCAGAAACAAAACTCCAAATAAAAGAACATTTTGTTGCATGTCTGCTGGATGTGCAACTGTTTGTACTATTATCACTGTATAAGTTTAAATGATTAACTGCAGTGTACAGGAAAAATGTCATGACAGTTTTTTCCTTCCATGATTTACAGTCTTGCATTGCCATTTATGGAAAACAGCCGTGTTCTCAATTCAGAACAAAACTGAGCATGCTTGTTTCATATACGGTCAGGTTGTTCAATATATCAACATTTCATCGAGGTACAACATAATTAGCCCCCATTTAGTATTTTACCGTGCCAGATAAAATGCTTAACTCAGTGACAGGCAACATAGATTATAACACTGGTAACACAAGGCTGATATATGAGCCACTGATATGGTCGTGTTTCTAACTAGTGACTTTTCTCTCTGCAGTTTTACGCAGAACGAAGGCAACAAAGCAAGGTGACACTGATGCTAAGTGTAAAAAGGAGAGGAATTTCATTACATGCCTGTCATACCTTGGCACCTACCTGACAGTCAACAGTCTGAACTCAGAGGCAGCACTCTCTCACTGTCATTCACCCCAGTTGTCTGATATCACCGACAGAGCTGGCCTCTTCTGGCAAATTTGAACTGGCTATGAGGGATCTAGAGGCCAACTCAGTAGAGGGGCTGTCCATGCCTTGTTGACTTCAGATTGATTAAGCTTGGCCTCTCACCCTTATCTTCTTGCTTCTAGCTTCTGACATTTGAGAGCTTCTGTATTACAGTCCAGCTAATGGAATATAATATTTGCCAATTATGACTTATGTTTTCAAGAAACCCAGCCGGTTGACCATATTAGGTTATTTCATCTTAGTGGTGTAGGGAATTTACGTGATGTACATACCTAACCACAGTTATGTACGTTTGTAACTGAAGTGACATATCGTAGATTTTTTCAAACCCCGACCACAATGTTTTCCTAAACCTAACCAAACAGTGATGCTGTGTTGAAATCTAGTGAGCCTGTTGCTGTTACGCTGCAACAGTCAGGTCATTTTTTGGAGTGACTCGCCATCGACATATTCAATCCAATCGGTATAAGGATGTGTTTTGCAAACCGTGGATACATACCAAGCTGCACATCCAATACAAGTATCAACATCACTACAATACGTGTCATATGATGTTCACATCACATGCATGTGAACTGACTTTTATGCCGGGAGGTGGAGAAGAGTGTTGTGGTGTTACAGCTCAGCGAGGCAGCTGCCACCCCAGAGACAACTGACTTGGAGGGCCATCCATTGTAACAGTGAAACCACTGCATATATTGAAACGAGACATCAAAACAGAGCTGGATATTTTTGAGGAGCCATCACAGCAATTTCCAACTGTGTTTGTGGCAACAGAACCAGGTAAGTACAAGGCTATCAGGAAATCATGTTTATGGAAAGAAGGTAATACCTACACACTTATGAGACTCGACAGAATCAGGTAAGCCAAACATGACATTGTCCTAACTCTAACCTCAGTCTAAGTGTTTGCTGTGCCCAAGCCTAACCAGACGATGAACACACTTGTCACAACATTAAATTACCAATATTTATTCTGGTGAATGGGTTGAGTATTACCCTCTTCACTTCAATTCCTATGTACATAGCTTAGTGCTGATTATGCCACTCATTCTGCCATATGCTTACTTTTTGAATTGACTGAGTTAATCTTTGAGGAGATCTTCAACTGGCCAGTTAAATAAACATGAAGTGCAATGAAATGAATAAATTATGTGAAATGTGTTGGATTAATGGATTAAATGTGCATGTTTAAAAATGTACCCAGGCATTTTTCTCTTTTTGAACAGTTGTTAGAGTATTAAAAATGTTCCCCTGTCCTCTCTATATTCCAGAGTAACTGAAGGCAGTCAATGACTGGCAACAGGAAACTGTTATCTTTTGTTATGTAGAAGAAAAAAAAACGTTTATAAGACTTTACAGTAAGTACTCTAAATGATATATGTACCGTTTTCTCTATGAACCTCTTTTTCGTAGCTTAAGTGTTCGAAGTCTAAATAGGCATTAGGCTTTTGATAAAATAACTGTCATTCCGAAATGAGTTCATTATGCACCGTCATCATGTTAGATGTGCTAGAAACGGCACTGCCTGAGATTTAACTTCTCACTTGGCTTGAGAAGCCCAAATTTATTTTGCCAGAATTCAATACCGTCATTTAGTGCTTTGCTCCCTTCTCTTGGTTCGACTAATCCTTTTTTACTCCCACACTGATGGGGGGAGAGAGAGCGAGAGAGAGAGATATGAATTCAGGAGTTGTGAGGGAGGATGGAGGTAAGGAAACAGGAGGTGAGTGCATCAGCGAAGGGAGTGTCGGAGAATAAGAAAAGTGGACATCAGGACAGAGAGCACGAGAAAGACAAGGGAGTGAGGACAAAAGAAGCCCAAGAGGACATGAGCGAGAGGGGTGAGACGTGTTCAGGAACTGTCCACTTTCACTACAACTTGGCGAGGTGCTCTGTGGCCTCTGCAGAAATGCAACAGTAGTGCTGCCACAATGCAATAAACAAACACCCCAAGAAAACGTTTCCATAATGGGCCGCTTGTTTTTTTCCATGTGTCTCTCTCCTTTCAGAGTTTTAATGATATGAGCATGATGTCATAATATAGAAAAATAAAAAACTGTACAAAGTACATTTTTACACCGCAGAGGGATTAACAGGTGGCACTGATATCAAATGTGAGCTGTGGAGGCCTGAATGGCAGAAAGGCATACACCATGACCCTCTTATTTTCCACTGGCAGTGTTGTCTTCAAATGTTTCATAAAGTCCTTGCATGTAAAATATTTGCTGCTCTCAAATGAAGCCCACCGCATAGTAAAATGGCAGTAAGAAAATGACTGCGACCTTGAAAAAGAGCTGAAAAATCAGTGGATTTTAAAAAGGTTTAGCATAAACTGACTGAATCCTTGAATGTGAACATAGTTGTGTGAAATAATTTTTGTCTCTCACATTATTTCGCTTAAGTCGGTAAGAAGACACTGAATCCTGCCACGGTCGAGTCATAACACACAAGCGCTACTAATGTGAATGATGGTTTGGTTTAGGCAGGATGGTGTGGACTAGCTTCAGGATTGAGGCAGCCATTGCTTTAAGGGGCTCAAGAGATAGGTGGCCCCAAATGGGAGCTCTGCAGTCAGCAAATACTAAAAGGATTTGAGCCAGACTTCAGCAAAGGTGAGTTGATACAGGAGTTGCCGAGTTGATATCGTATGATGCTAAAACATGATGGACGAGCATAAACATTGTGTTGATGGTAAAAAAAAAAAAAAAACAATGGAAAGAAAAGTCATGTATTGTTGTCAATGAATTCTTTGCTCGTCCTTGTCACTCAAACACTGGAAGCAGTCGTCAACGTGTTTAAACGCTCTGAGCGTTAAAATGTACGGGAAGCGTGACCATCCAAAAAGGAGCATGTGAATGAACCTCAAAAAATTGAGGTAAATGAGCCATTATTTAAATTGTTCACCAAGCAAAGACATTTGCAGAGTAAGCATGTGAGTGGAGACGGCTCTGGGAGTTAATCTTAAACCACTCCCTGACCAAACATGGGGCAAAACATTACAAAGGAACAAACAAGAAAAAACTACCATTATGATGTGCAATCTGGTGACTTCTGTGGAGGAAAATGAGATAAGGCACTGATTCAGTGGTCCCAGTTTGGAGCCGCATGGGCATCTATTGGTATGCATTAATAGATGGAGAGATTTAGAGTTGGTGAACAAGGCAATTTCACTGCAAGTATAACAGGATGAAAAACAACTGAATCATCATATTGGCAGGGTTACTGAAAACAGCTTTCGTTTTCCCATTTTTCACTATCCAGAGGAAAGGAAGTCAAATGGCATTTATTGAGCCTATAAGGCTAGGCCAGGGATAATGGAAAATTGCTCATGAAAGCGAAGAAAATGCCTTGAATAGAAGAAGAAAAATCAAGGCGGGATCCGGCTCTGTGCCATTACAATAGTGTAGAGGCAGAGAGAAGAGAAAGAATGTAGGGCGAGAAAACGAGTGGGCACGATTAAGGATTATGTGAGACCTGAAATGGTCGATTCTTGGGAGGTGTGGGGAGGGAGGGAGGTAAAGGATGGCGTGCCATCTTGAAATTAACAACTCCATCTGATCCGTCTATATTTGGCCTGTCACACGCAGTAGGTGGAATTGAACTCCACGTCTCTCTCATCTTCCGCTCGTGCAGCTACCAGCAGCACATGCCCAGTGCTTCAGCCTGCGTCCCTGGCAAACAAGGAAGCAACATCCCCTCCTGCCAGCTTCACGGCTGACTGACCCCCCCTCTCGCAGCTTCATTTTGTAGCCTAATAAATAATGAAGGTTTGGTTTCTCAGAGGGGTGTCTGCACACTGTGCACCTGGACACCCTGCATGTCTGCTGGCAGGCATTAGAAAGAGCCCGCCAACACAACTCAAAGAACCGCTACCACTTCCTGCCACCCACTAAATCATGTTTAGATGAGAGGCATTTTGGCTAAATTGATGCTTTTTCTCCTGGGAATTTGCACATATTGGTGTAGTGCTGTTCATAGCTTGAATCGTTGGCAATTGTTAACATAAATTAAAGACTGCTTCCCTCTTGTAAAATGGAGCAACATAGTTGCTGCAAAAAAAAACAAAAAAAACACTGCATCTGAGAGGTCAAAATCACAAGTCTGAAGATGCATTCTGTGTGTCAGCAATGGTATCACAATTACTGAGTTAATTTTAAAGCCTTGTTGCTCTGTAAGCCTTGGATTTAAAAAAAGTGTCTAAGAGCAGTGTGATTGCAATCACATTCCAATATATGAAACTCTTCTGACCTTTACAGTGTATTAATCTAGTGATAAAACATCACAGTGGAGATTTAATCTTTATTATAGGAGTCAATCCTTCATATGGAGAACAGAAGTAGTGTAATAATTAGACAGTGGTCGGTTTAAATCTCCAGCCTGAGTGAAATTAATGAGGAAACTGACGTCTTCCTTGACAAACCCCAAATTTGCTCTGTGTGCAGCCCTCACAGGAAACATCCACCCTCAGGTCCTTTTAGATTAATACACAGACGAGTCTGAGATGTTTGCTGCATTCCAGGTGTTATTTCCAGAAGAAATGGTGTCATTTAAGTTTTTTTTTGTTGCGTGCGTTTCCCCTCAACCTCATCCACTTCTACTTCAGTAAGCAATTCCCCACATTGCCCAGAATGAGTTGAAAATCCCCAGAGATCAGGCGGGAACGTATTGCATTCGACTTTGGGTTGTGCATGTAGGTGGAGAGAGCAAGGCTGATAGCAATAGCATTAAAAAAAGCAACAGAGCATGAGCTTTGGCACTTCAGTTAAAGCTGCATGCCTCGCACAAATTGTAACACATCTCTTGGCATGTATGCTGCACCTGCAAGGTCCAGTTAATAAAATAGATTATTGTGCATCATTCTCAACTCACCAGCCCAACGCATCAGTATGCATGCAAGTTGGGAATGATGCTCATCAACTGTTTCACAAATTGGACCATTGAAACAGCTAGCCTGGCTCAATCCAGGTGCGAGATAACCCATGGTGACAGTAGGAAGTAACAGCTTCGTGCCAAGAAATATAAATCACCACACAACCTCCTAAAGATTTGCAAACTGGCGATTTTACACTGTTTTCTGTACTGATTAAACCTGCAGTACAGAACATTTCAGATGCATCGTTTTTTCAGCCAGATCAGTGCAGGATGACGTGAAATGCATGGTAGCAGCTTGACCAGCATTGTGCTAACTCGTTTGGCAAAGGCTTAAATGTGACCAACACTCATCAGTATGTAAATATCCCCCACTACAGCTTTAAACAAATGACACTTAATTGAATTAAAAGGGGACTACTATGTCTTGGTGGAGGTATGCACACTGAGTAAACCCACTAAGCCTGATCCAGTATCAAATTTAATTGCCCCGTTTCATTTTTGATCCACATGACTGATTAACCATAAATTTAAGAACAGATCTAAGTGTCACATTAAAAATTCTACTCATACTCGTACATAGATGCCAACAACCTTAAGATGCCCGGTTTTCTCCATCAAGATCCATGCCCATTCCCTGAGAGACTGACAAAAGTGTGACAAACAGTGAGAGTGCAAAAAAATCCGCTATCAGGATCCACACCAAAAGTTACTTAGGTCTATTCTGGGCTGAGACCCGCCCTCCAATCAAGTTTTGTGGGAGTCCAACAAACACACAATGTTTCAGGGTTTTTTTTGTTTTTATGCAATTGGACAGAGCCAGGTACTCTGTTTCCCTCTGTAAAGTTAAGCCAACTGGCTGCTCGATGTACATCTGCAGTGTATTTAACAGACACATTTACCAGTACTGTCAACATTCACACCTAACTCGCTGCAAGAAAGCAAATAACTGTTTTCCAAAATGTCAACAATTCCTCCTTAGAAAAACACATCACCGCCAAGGATCAAGAAGTGAGAGCACATTAGCAAATGCCAATTCCATTAGGGTTGAGCAATCCGGTACATATAATGTACTTTAATGACTGTCACCCGATCGAAATGTGTCATCCTTATTTGTGATGAGAGGAAATCCATAGATAAACCCAAGTTGTGAAAAAAAGTCTGTCTATTTCTCTTGTGTTCAGATACATTTATGACAAGCTCTATTCGGAGGCAGTTCTCTATGTTTTTTGTAATACATTTTAAAAAGCTACTTCTTAATCACCTCATATCAACCTCAACATCCTGTCAGCTCCACTTCCTCTTAAAGCACCCCCTACTTACCATTTATGCCCCTCCCATTCCGTGTACAGATACAGGTCATTTAATAAGTTGAACAGACAGATAGCCTAACGATGAACCTGCTCATCCTTAATTTGCATTACGTTACATAATTAATAACTTGTGCCATTAAGTGTTTGGGGTGTATTTTCCGTGATAGTTGAGTTGTTCTTAGCAGTCTGATGCAAAATGACGACATCAGCCTGCGTTTGTGGCCTTTGACTTCTTTTTAAATCAGCTCCTTGGGGAAACACAAAGCATTTCTGTCAACAGACCAGTTTGCATTTGATCTTAAATCTAAATTAATCAGAGATGTAATCAGTGAAAACCTTCGCTGAAAACCAGGTGAAATGCAAACTGGAGCGAGACAGTACAAAGGCTCGGCTCGGCGAGTTTGCAGGTGCTGTCCAGGCTGGCTCCTTCTTCATTTTCCTGCTGACCAGGCATCAGTACTCTTTAATAAGATTCATTCATCTTCCCCTTCATGCACCCACTGCTTACTTCTTTATTGGATCAGACTGCTGACGGCTATTATTCCCCATGGAATCTATTTACTTACCATTAAAGGTAATATTACACTCACTTTGTATCAGTGTGAAGCAGCAGGGTAGTATATTAAGCCTGGCAACAAGTTTTAATAGCTGGATAACAGATAAGCATGTCGCTGGTCTGGATAGACTGGCTGCTACATTCCCGCGGGCTAGACGAGGAATTATGCAGTAAAATGCAAAATACAAATATATCTGTTTCAGTTGCAGCACATATTAATGAACTAGACGGTTCAAATCAGGTAATGCAGACAGCTGGCATGTTTTGTTAGGGCATTAATGTGAACTTAGTCATTGAGTTCAGCACGCTGGGCATTGAAATGGGGGGAGAGACAAAGAAACGTAAAAATGCCTCAACTAATACAGCGTGTGCTCTGAGAAAACAAGATGGAGCCTTCAATGGCATGAGCATGCAATAATATAAAGCTCACATACTTATCCTTCTCTTTATTGGATTTCTGCACATAAAGCCTTTTTCATATTTAGCTGCCACTTCTTCTCGCTGAAAAGTTCAAATATTTGAACTAATTCCCTATTAGGTTTTTAATAATGCTCCAAAAGGGCAACAGTGCTTTACAGTGTTTCCCACACTCTCCCCGTCTTCTCCACATTCTTTTACATTTCAGACAGAAAGGACTCGGTATGTCTCAATGTCCTAATTTAACCTGACTCCACCTATTTGATTGATCCGATTTTGAGAATCCTGTCGTATTGCACCATTGTAGGCCACAGAAAGCCGTCTGGTTTATATCCTATTGGTGTCAGCTGTAGCTGAAGGCAATGTGATGCATCAAAAAAAGCTCTGGGACTCATTACCGATTCTCCCTTCCAAAGAGGGATTAAATATTATTTATAGGGCAGGGGGTAGACTTAAGTTCACTTCAATTGCTTCTGCCTCTGTTGTCAATCTAAATGATACGCTTGCAGGCGTGAGGCCCTTATTGGAGAGCTGGATGTATTGGAGAGTTTAAATTCTCCATCTCGCTGCAGGAAGTCGGCGCGATGAGCTGCAACCCGAATTACACTGAAGGCTCTGGGAACAAAACATTGTTATTGACTGACAACGTGCAAGCTATTAAGATCTATCCATAACTTCTGATCTGAAAGTAATCCTACTATATGACTATTGATAATTTTCCATTTTGGCTAAACAGATTAAAAAGAGAGTATACCTCATGATAATAAAAGCTTTTGCAAATTAAATACAACCACTCGAGAACAAAAAACACCCCTGAGTTTGTCTTGAATACTCGCCTCTAACAGAAAGTCACGTAGGGTGTTTTTTTTTTCTCCCCCTTTTCTTTTTCTTTGGTAGCACTACCACCCACCTCGCCCATTTGTCTGAGGTTATGGTGCACTAAAACACACTCCGCTGCCTCCACTGACCCTGTCCAGCATCATAGATCTACATTACAGACTTGGTCCTGCATAGCTTGTCTGTATGACTGATTCTGCCGTGTGCCTCGCCTCCTCCTCCTCCTCACCCTCCTCTTCTCTTCACAAGGGCAGAACTCTGAGTTCTTGTAAAGTTTTTGGAGCATGGCGGAGCAGTGATGTGCTACAGTGATGCCGTAACTCACGACTTCTCATTCGCTCGCGACCACCCTTTTATTAGTCTGTGAATCTTCGCCGCATCAATTAGGAAAATAATCTCGGAGATGGCATCTCTTAAGAGATAACAGCAATCAATGAAAGGCTATGATACATGCCTTTGCTGTTGCATCCAAACATTCATGTTCTTTCATGGCATCTTAACAGTCCAATTCGTGCTGCAGGGACTGAACGATAAGGACGGCGATGTCCTTCAGCACAGCCAAGAAGCACTGATCTTTTAGATGTTTGCTGTGTAATCTTCTGATCAGTGCAGCTCTGGCAACCAAATTAATTTCTTCTGTCTGTTTGAATGTTGCTCTCGCAGGCCAGAGTATGGGATTTAAAAAGGCTTCCCTTTCATTAGCAAGTCTGCTCGTCACTTAGCTGCCCGTGTCAGGATTTGTGTATCCGTCACCTGCTTTTCTCGTTAGGGTCCAAATCCTCTGTCACAGGAGCGCGGCTTTACGAGCAGGTATCCTGCTCCAGTTTTTGGATGTTGATTTAACAGCGGCGAGGATATTGATGGGCTGCACGCAGAGCCTGTCAGAATTCATTTAAGTCGAGGGTCTTTTGATGCCTTCTCCCAGCGACAAGGTGTGGAGTTATTACTTTCTCGTTACGGACTGTACCCCGCCACTCCCCCTGCTGTCTCTGTACTGCCCCTCTGTCTCCCCATCTGTCTGTCCTTATCCATGCGCCTGCTGTCAGAGAGGGTGGGAACAAAGAGGGAGGGGAAAACATCTCAATACAAAGTAGCCTTCAAAATCTCAGCTAGACTAAAAGCAATTCCACCATGACGCCTGCGAGGCTGAGCTGTACTGTATCAAAGGTGTCAGTTGAGTGCTTGACACAAGCCGTTGGATTTGTGATGGGGTTATTTTCCAAGAGACTTACTTGACGGTGGCCGTTTTCGCCTACACATTTACAGCCCAACTGGCACCAAACTCTGGATTATGGGTAGGAAGACACATGGGATGACAGGAGTTTTCTCAGTTTAACTTGTTTTTGGGTTGTTGTTTTTTTTTGCATTTTATTAAAAACATGTAAACAAGAAAAACCTGCTAAAACAATTTTTGTGGCCATTTTCATCCAGTTTCTTGTAAGCCATTCCCCTCAGAATGAAATATTTACCCGTCAAGAAAACCAAACCGTAAAAAGTAGAACGCATTCCCTCAGTACGAAACATTTGTTCTCAACATTGCTGTAAATGAAAACAAAAGGATGGATGGGCCTTTACTTTGGCCTTGATACAGTGTCCATTCCTCACTTAGAACATATAAAACTGGATAAATATCTGTGTACATGTCCTAGAACACTGAGCATGAATTTATGAATTCTGTACAAGAGGTCCTTCAATCTCTCTCACACTGAATGGCTCCCACCTTACATAAGCAAACTGACAGAACATATGTCCTGTGTTGTTCAGCCTCATCTTACTGACGACCATTAAACTGCCTTGTGCACTAGTTCACAGTTGTCTGTCATAGGGGGGAGAGAGAGAGAGAGAGAGAGAGAGAGAGAGAGAGAGAGAGAGAGAGAGAGAGAGAGAGAGAGAGAGAGAGAGAGAGAGAGAGAGAGAGAGAGAGAGAGAGAGAGAGAGAGAGAGAGAGAGAGAGAGAGAGAGAGAGAGAGAGAGAGAGAGAGAGAGAGAGAGATCAGGATGGCTTGGCTGTCCTTCGCCATGATGAAGTGACATTGATTAACTCAGATTAAGACGTAGATGCCTGGCCTTCAGTTTGCCACCATCAGTTTTGCAAAGGGCAGGCAACATCTGGCAACACAGAATATATTGTTGTTTTTAGCACCTTTGTTGGAGTGCTTTTCAGCCTCCATGAAATACAGGAGCTCATAAGTGCTGCTAGCAGGCACCACTGGATATGGGCTTTGAAAGCAGCGGTTCCTGTCATCAGGGCCGGTGCTGGCATAAGCACTCTATGCAGTCGTTTAGGGCCGTGTTGTATGCCGTTAAGTTGACTCGCTCACTTTAAGAGCTCGGTGCATAGCCATGGTAACACAGGAGCAGTGTTAGGTCAACATTGTGTTGTTATGTAGCAGCAACATCATGTTGAATCTGCTCATTAGTGCAGCAATAAATCTTCATTCACAATGTATTTTGATGAACCTGGGTAACAACACAAATGGCTCCTATAACAGACTCTTACTAAAAGGTCAGAACAAGAGAAAATAGGAGATAGGCATAAAGAAGGCCGGGTGAAAGTATGAGATTGTTTGTTAATCTGAATGAATGAATGTGTCATTTTTCTTGCAATCTCAAACTGAAAACTGAACATTGCAATAACACTATATACACAAGTATAAATAACGAAGTCATCCCGAATTCAGCTCAAAAATGTTTCATGAAAAACATGCTTGGTTTCTTGTTCTTACTTACATAACTAAGGGTTACAAGCATCATATATAAATGTATAAAAGCTGGCTTTGCTTTTTACTTAGCTACCAGTGTTTTCTTGTAACATTAGCATTTCATTTTTATCTTTGTATCTATTAATTTAGCCTAATAGGTAACATTTTAAATGTTGAAATTGCCCCAAAATAGTTTCAGTTTGCTTTGTTTTTATGTTAAACAGTTTTTTGGTGGATCATATTTGAACATGTTTTAGTGATTGGATCATTCGCAAATTTGTTGTATGGTTGATAAACACCTCAAGAAGATACATTATGTGATGTCTTCTTATGTTTCAAATATAATCATTTAATGTACAATCTTTTCTTTTGAGTTATTGAAATGTGTTTTTTTAATATTAATGATTAGACTTTGTCTCTATTAAATCTGTGTCCTGGGAAATGTTTATTCTAATATACCTTGACAACTCAACAAAACCAATAAAATTGTGATTAGAATACGTTTAATAATCTAAACATATTCTCGTAACATCATTGAGAATTTAGGTTGTTTTTTTTAAACGGTGCTTTTCAGGTACTTTAATGTGATCAAGGGTCTAAGGTTAGATGGTGTTGTATGCTGAACAGATTGTAAAGCCCCTTGAGGCAAATGTGTGATTTCTGAATAAAATTGATTTGACAAACAAATATAATGCAAAAGGAAAATCTTATTGTGGTTCACAGTCTGCAGCCAGTAGATGACATGGCTTCATTGACGGCACTGTGTGTAATTGCACTGACAAATTAAGCTCCACATTTTTAAACCACACTTAATCTTGTGGTTGCTGAGCATTGTAATTAATGGTGCAGTTAGGAATTGATTTGCGATCGAGAGAGCTTGGGTTTACATCCTTTTAAAAGATACAGCATGACTGTGATAACTCAACTGTTTCTTTCAGTATTTTCAGGCAAATCGTGACCATGAAGCTTTGAGAGAATAAATTGGAATTACTTTAAAAAGGAAACAGAGATATAAAATAAATACAGACTGATTTATTTATACTAGGCAGTTATAGGTTTTCTTCTTGACTTACTCCGTT